>NC_090836.1:8205000-8512500 GCF_028021215.1 Eschrichtius robustus | reverse complement strand
TAACTGACAAAGTTTATTCAGCCCTTCTCTACCTCCTACTACCTAAGGAATTATTTACTGGGCTTATTAGTGAAATCTATCCAATTTTATAGATTCTCACCACCATGGAATTTTCCTGAAAGTTGGATGTGCAATGATTATCATCCTTCTTGTAATAGTAATTGTGCTGAGCATTTTTGGTAAGTAATTATCAATAACATTTATTTATCCCAAAGTATTATTTTAGCACCACCTATTGTAATTGTGTTTGCTGTTCAACTGGTTCCTATACATTATAACTTCACAAAAAGCATGAAATTTGATACACAATTAAAATTAGAGATTTTCCATAGAACTTCAGCTTGTGATATAATACCTATTATGGATTCATTTCATTGATAAAGGAAAGAGATTAGATTTATATTTTATGACCAAAATCATAAAGTGCATTTTATGCACAATGCATTTCCCAATGCAGTTGATCTTGAGTTATACACCATCTTCTCTGAAACTGTGGTCAGTGAAAGCAAATTAAATAACGAAGCATATTTCTGTTTAAGCTTATTCATATTAGTTACTACTGGACATCATCATCAATCTTGTATTCATGGATGGGAAGTTTGTCTAAAATCAATCAATTCAATCAAGTATTTTAAAAGTATACTCATATACTGTGGATATAGCTAAACATAGCCCAATTTCATGTGACAATTATTTTAATATTTTATTGAATAAATGCTTGGAGAAAAACTCCCAGATGATATATATATTCTAAGGAATTCAGATTTCCAGATTAAACCAAACTCTAGAACAGACAAAGGCCGTGTCTGCCTATGTTGCCCTTGTGAATGATATTAGTCATTATGGATGTCATTAGTAATTTGAGGTCAGTAGGCAGAGTCATAGAATTCTAGAACTGAATGGGGCTCTAGAAATCAGCAAGGTCAAACCTCCAGTTGAGGTGAACAATCCAAAGCCCAGAGTGATAAGTGGTTTGACTAGTTTAATGTAACTAGTCAATAGCTGAATTGGGGCTTTAACATTGGGGGGAGGAAGCAAAAATACTTAACATTAAACATCTCTGCTAGGACTTCCCTGGTGGTCCAGTGGTTAAGCCTCCACACTTCCACTGCAGAGGGCATGGGTTCGATCCCGGGTCAGGGAACTAAGATCCCCCCATGCCAGGCAGTGGGGCCAAAACAATAAACAAGAAACTATCTCTGCTATGTCTCTTTTTGTTATAAGATAATAGATTTGTTTGTTATCAAAACAGTTTTTTGTTAGTAAAACAGATTTGTTTGTTACTACAATAGATTTTAAAGATTTAATTGCCTAATACACACTATTGTGAGATTATAAATTACCAAAAGTAATTTCAGTTAAGTGGCCATCAGAAAGACAGCTGTCTTCTTCATGGTAGAAAAATACTCTGGGCTCAACCTACCCTTCTATGTGTAGGATTTACATGCACAATCTCAAAAGGAACAGAATCATGAACTGAAATCAAAACACATAAAACCCTTTCCATGAATCAAATGATACCTGATACAGTTAATAAGAACTCACAAAGCACAAACTATCCAAATGAGGCTTATATCCAGAGCTGGTTATTTTGTGTTTATTAAAATAAATATGAAAACTCCAGAAAAAAAACAAGTGAGTATCTTTCTGGTCCCAGATCATATTTTTCCAATTCCCCTAAAGTTAACATTAATAAGATTAACAAGAATGCTTGCAAAGGAACATCCAAATCTTGGAAAAAGTAATGTTGTTTTTCCCTCTAAATTTTTAATCATTTAAATTACTATGGAGTTTCCACATTAATGAACTTCAGAGTCTCTAGAGCCCAATGATTTTCTGCTTTGTATTTAATACAGAAAATATGTTTCTTCTTTTATTAGTTATCCAGTTCAAATCTGCAAGACATACTAAAGTAAATAATGAATCAAAAGAGAAATACTGTACTGGGCAAAATAAATCTGAAACAAGCACCTCAATAGGTAATGTTATTTTATATTGCCTAATTCCTGGGTAAACAAGTATGGACAGTAGTGTGGAGTTTACTTGGGTATATCTGAATAAAGAGGAGATTCCTCTACCCCTAGCGAGGGATGGTTTAGATCATTGCTTTTCAGGGACCTATTACAGTCCTTGACAAAAATATTTAAAGATCCAAGACAAATGAGAAAAATAAGCTTATATAATGAGATGTAAATGAATATAGAGGTATTATATTGGAATAATTGCATTTTCTTTTTTTAACTTCTTTTGGGACATGTGCGGGTGCAGAGTGTGATCAAAATATTTTCATTCTTCAAATTCATGATCATATCAGGTAGCTTTTTGTCAATTTTTAATGTTATTACATGTAAAAAACTGTAAATGGTCATCTTTATCTTGCTTTCTGATCTGAATGTATTTACCTACTTTTTAAAGTCAAGAAGGCACTCAGTCATTTGTCCTTTCTGTTTTCTTTTTCTTTCCAGCTGTTTTCTTTATTATTTTTAATCCGTTAATTTAATTCTATATTGAAAAATGATATACCTTTCTTTTTTTGAACATCCATATATAATTCTATTAGAAAGACTTACCAGTCCATGTTATAGTGTACATTCAAATTCTAGGAATTCATTAAAACTTTAAAATAGATTTTGAGGTTCCCAAGCTCCCTTGACCACATTCTAAAAACTTTAATTTTTTTTAACTAGTGAGACTATGAGGGCAAATTCTGTGGGACATTATCCCCAGAACAAAAGCATATTACTGTACTCCTATACCCTTGATACAGGTGGTAACAGTGGTATTTAATAAACCTCTAGCTTTAAATTCTGTCTAACTTGTTTTCTAATCCTCATATTGTTACAGATAATCCTATCTATACCAGGTCCTAGAATCCTAGTTTCAATCCATCAGGAAAGGATACCAACTCTAAATTTGTTTCATCTTAATAAAATAATATTTTATTGATTTGAGTCCTCTCCCTCTTTTTCTTGATGAGTCTGGCTAATGGTTTATCAATTTTGTTTATCTTCTCAAAGAACCAGCTTTTAGTTTTACTGATCTTCACTATTGTTTTCTTTGTTTCTATTTCATTTATTTCTGCTCTGATCTTTATGATTTCTTTCCTTCTACTAACTTCGGGTTTTGTTTGTTCTTCTTTCTCTAGTTCCTTTAGGTGTAAGGTTAGATTGTTTATTTGAGATTTTTCTTGTTTCTTGAGGTAGGCTTGTATTGACCTATGGTCAACTAATCTATGACTAAGGAGGCAAGGATATACAATGGAGAAAAGGCAGTCTCTTCAATAAGTGGTGCTGGGAAAACTGGACAGCTACATGTAAAAGAATGAAATTAGAACACTCTCTAACACCATACACAAAAATAAACTCAAAATGGATTAAATGTAAGACCGGACACTATAAAACTCTTAGAGGAAAACATAGGAAGAACACTCTTTGACATAAATCACAGCAAGATCTTTTTTGATCCACCTCCTAGAGTAATGGAAATAAAAATAAAAATAAACAAATGGGACCTAATGAAACTTAAAAGCTTTTGCAAAGCAAAGGAAACTACAAACAAGATGAAAAGACAACCCTCAGAATGGGAGAAAATATTTGCAAATGAATCAACAGACAAAGGATTAATCTCCAAAATATATAAACAGCTCATGCAGCTCAATATTAAAAAAACAAACAACCCAGTCAAAAAATGGGCAGAAGACCTAAATAGACATTTCTCCAAAGAAGACATGCAGATGGCCAAGAAGCACATGAAAAGCTGCTCAACATCACTAATTATTAGAGAAATGCAAATCAAAACTACAATGAGGTATCACCTCATACCAGTTAGAATGGGCATCATGAGAAAATCTACAAACAACAAATGCTGGAGAGGGTGTGGAGAAAGGGAACCCTCTTGCACTGTTGGTGGGAAAGTAAATTGATACAGCCACTATGGAGAACAGTATGGAGGTTCCTTAAAAAATTAAAAATAGAATTACCATATGACCCAGCAATCCCACTACTGGGCATATACCCTGAGAAAACCGTAATTCAAAAAGACACATGCACCCTGATGTTCATTGCAGCACTATTTACAATAGCCAGGTCATGGAAGCAACCTAAATGCCCATCGACAGACGAATGGATAAAGAAGATGTGGTACATATATACAATGGAATATTACTCAGCCATAAAAAGGAACAAAATTGGGTCATTTGTAGAGACGTGGATGGATCTAGAGACTGTCATACAGAGTGAAGTAAGTCAGAAAGAGAAAAACAAATATCGTATATTAACGCATATATGTGGAACCTAGAAAAATGATACAGATGAACCGGTTTGCAGGGCAGAAATAGACACACAGATGTAGAGAACAAACGTAAGGACACCAAGAGGGGAAAGTGGCCGGGGGGGTGGTGGTGGGATGAATTGGGAGATTGGGACTGACATATATACACTAATATGTATAAAATGGTTAACTAATAAGAACCTGCTGTATAAAAAAATAAATAAAATAAAAAATAAAAAATAAATAAAACAATAGAATAGACTAAAATATGTAAAGTAAAACTTAATAGAACTAGTCAGCCATCATTCCTAATTCTTTGTCTACCTTCTCTGTATTTTATTTCTAGGACTTAAATTAGATGTTTGATAGGCCTTTGCTTTCTATCTTCCATTTCACTTAACCTCTCATTTTTGTCCTCATGATTGTCAATTTGTGCTGAATTCTTGGCAATGTTTTCAGATATACCTTGTGGTTCACAAATTCTCTCTGTTCCTGTTTCTAAGCTGTAGGCTCATTCACTGAGTCTAATTTCAATGATTATAGTTTTCAGACCTAAGGACTTAGTTTCAAACCCTCCAGTTAGCTTGTGATAGTCTCCTGTTATCTGATCATTTTTTAATTTATTCTTTTATTTCTTAAAATAATGTAAACATTATTATTTATGATATATATAATTATTTAAATATCCAAAGTCCTCAGTGACCAAATCTCCTGTTTGTATTTCCTGCTAAAAAATGTTGGCTTGTTTTTTAAAGTATTTGATTTTTTAAGATTTGACTGATTCTGATACATTTCTCCAGAAAGTGTTGATTTTTCTTGGTACGGTTTGGTTCATTTAAATTTCTATTTTGGGGGCAGCAGTTTAAATCTCAAGTTTAAGTCTCAAGTCAGTTTTTTTTTCTTTTCTTTTTTCTTTTTTCTTTTTTTTTTTTTTTTTTATCTTTAGCCGTAATCTAGCTTCCACATTCATCAGCCAGGGACTTAGAAAATTTTTATACACAGCAGTTGATGCACACCTTTTGTTTTTTTCTTTTATGGGATTTACTCTTTATTTCCAACATCTGTAGTTGCCCCAAATTCTGTTCTTTGGTTATTCAGACTAGAGAGACTTCAAATTGTCTACCAAAATTTTGCTCATTCTACATGGCACCAACATTGGTCTGTCTTAGGCTAAAAGTTGTACAAATGGGAAATTTCTAAATTGTCATACCTTATTTCAAGTGTCAGCTACTTTCCAAAATCTGCCTGCTTTTTTTTTACTCTTCAATGGCTTCAAGTCATTGTGTGTATGTATATGTGTGTTTTTAAAGAATATTTATTTCAGGGGACAATAAATTATTGGTATGTGTAGGATACCTATGTGTGATCATCTAAATCTACTGGCAAATATTATAAATTAGATCTATCTGTTACCAGCACATTTTTGGATGCCAAGATCCATTTGTACATGGGTAGATCAATCTGTCTGAGTTTGGGGGGACATCTATTAAACAAATTTTGCCCAAGAAAAATTCTTCCAGTGTGATATATAATTCTCAAAAGGTCTGGCTCATTGGCGGACCACTAATTAAATTCTCTAATTTCTACTTTTCCTCCAAATTTTTATCTCCCTGAGGCTTGGATGTCCATTGCTTTATCCTAGTGTCTGTCCATTGCTTTATCCTAGTGTCTGTGCATTGCCTAGCCGATAGAAAGCATAATATATTTTTAAGAGAATTAAACTAAATGGAGAAAGAAAAAAGAAACAAGAAAGAGAGAAAGAAACAATATACACATGTTGCAATTCTGTTAATCTTTATTTTTTTCAAAATCCACCAGAGAAAAGCACTTACTTTTGTCAAAGAAAGCTTAGGCCATAATTTAACACATTTTGAGAAGCTTTAATTAGTATACACACAGTATTAGGGATACAGTCACAAGTTCCTTTTAATTACTTATCCTTTTTCCTTCCAGTATCTTTCAACTCTTCTACTGCTAGTAAATCATGCCCCTCTGAAGACTGGAAGCTACATGGGGGGAAATGTTACTGGGTTGCTAAAACTGAGAAATCTTGGAATGAAAGTAAATATGACTGTGTCATGAAAAATTCACATCTCATGGTGATCCGAGACATCATTGATATGGTGAGATATAAAATTTGGAGATTATAGCATCCTTCGCAACTGCAATACCTTCTTTGTGTTACAAATTTGAAAATTTCTGTGAAATAAATTTTTTAAACCTCATTGCTATTAACTACACAATTATTGGTTGAATGAATCATTGAACTATATTATTATCTTAGGCTTCTTTTTTTGTTTTGGCTAGGTATAAGAGGAATTCATTTGGTATTATATACCTAAGTTCTTCTCTACAAGGGATCCCCACTGTTTACCAGATTTCATTTTAAATGTATGACATAAAATATCTATCTCATCTCCCATGTTTAATCCATTGCTCACAAGGGTTGTAATCAGATTGCATGGCAGCTGAAATTAAAAATGATGTTGGGGGAAAGGAAATACAGCATAATCCTTCTCATTAGGTTTTGCTCTTTGTTGAAGAAAAGTAGTATTTTTCTAGCTCTGGCTTAATTTAGATTGAAATTTTGCTACAAGTAGGTTGGACACTAAACCTTCTAAATAAGGCCAGTATTGATTTCATTTTTATAAATTTATTTATTTATTTTTTATTTTTTGGCTGCGTCGGGTCTTCGCTGCTGCGTGCGGGCTTTCTCTAGTTGCGGCGAGCAGGGGCTGCTCTTCCTTGCGACGCACAGGCCTCTCATTGCAGTGGCTTCTCTTGCTGCGGAGCACGGGCTCTACACACATGAGCTTCAGTAGTTGCGGCACGAGGGCTCAGCAGCTGTGGCTCGTGGGCTCTAGAGCGCAGGCCCAGTAACTGTGGCACACGGGCCCAGCCGCCCCACGACATGTGGGATCCTCCCGGACCAGTACTCGAACCCATGTCTCCCGCACCGGCAGGCGGACTCTCAACCACTGCGCCACCACGACTGGCAAACATCAAATAAGGGTTCAACATAAGAATTAGTATGTTGGAATCACAAGCTATGTCAAAGGCTCAGTTTCAGAGAACTCGATGACTAGCAGTGCTTTACAATCCCGGTTGAACAACAGCCATCTGGAGTTTTTTACAACAGGGCAGCTGTTGAAACTTTTGAGGGGGGAAGAAAAAAATCCTGAGTTTCACAGAAATCCACAACAACAAGAAAAACAAAAAGAGAAGTAAACTATCTTCCGTGTAACCAGTGTAACCCCAAATATCAAACTGTAAAACTCTTTGTCACATGCAGTCCAAATTGGTTCAGTTATGAACCAAATCCAAAAATAGATTAAGAACTAAGAAGAGACTTTTTTCTTCTCTTAGAGGTCAATTTTTTAAAAGGGGAAGCTGGAAAACATCTGATAAGAATGCCCTGAGGGAGGGTGGGAGGGAGGGAGCCGCAAGAGGGAAGAGATATGGGAACGTATGTAAATGTATAACTGATTCACTTTGTTATAAAGCAGAAACTAACACACCATTGTAAAGCAATTATACTCCAATAAAGATGTTAAAAAAAAAAAAAAATGAATGCCCTGAAAGGAATAGGCAATAAATCACTGCATGGAGAAAGAGTAGATGAAAGATTTCATAAAAACCTTATCTATTTCCTGCTCACCATCAAAGGGAAAAATGCTGAAATGCAGGAAAAACATGTCTCCTGGGCAATCAAGAAACCAGATTTTGGAAAAAAGTGGGACTGAGACAACATAGTTTAATGGGAATTTTCCTCCTCCAATTTAGGTTACACCTCTTCACATTCTTAAGCAAATGAATGGGCCAGACACAATTGTTCCCTTTCAAAGATAAATGCAAACACAAAAGGAATCAGCATAGGATTACTGCATAAGTATCTCCATTTGAAACTTCTCCAAAGTCCAAAGTCAGGTAAAATATCTATTACAGAAGAATAATTACTCTATGAAACAGAAAATAATTTTCTAGGAAATACTTCTCCAGCTCCCAAATAAGTTAAAGATAAGGTGACCAAAAAAATTATTAGTCCATCTAGAATACACGTGCATCTTCACATGGCAAAAAAAAAAAGAAAGGAGAGAAGGAGGACGGGAGAGAGTTAGAACAAGAGGAGGTGAGAAAAAGTATTTTAAAAAGCAAGGGAGGGCTTCCCTAGTGACGCAGTGGTTAAGAATCTGCCTGCCAATGCAGGGGACACGGGTTCGAGCCCTGGTCTGGGAAGATCCCGCATGCCGCAGAGCAACTAGGCCCGTGAGCCACAACTACTGAGCCTGCGCGTCTGGAGCCTGTGCTCCGCGACAAGAGAGGCCACGATAGTGAGAGGCCCGCGCACCGCGATGAAGAGTGGCCCCCGCTTGCCACAACTAGAGAAAGCCCTCACACAGAAACGAAGACCCAACACAGCCCAAAATAAATAAATAAAGAAGCTTACATTAAAAAAAAAAAAGCAAGGGAGATTTATAGCTTTCACTCCATGTGCAAAGATCTGGAAGTAATTTTGCTACCTCTTTTACAATGAATAAAAGCTAAGTTGACTTTAAATTGCCAGCTTTTTTTCAAATCCATTGGAGAGTTGACGTTGCAGAGCCAAAATCTAGGGTGCAGCAGGCACCTGTGGGAGAGAGGAAACACATCCTCTCTTACTTGCGATTGAAAAATCAGACACCAGACATGGGAAAGAAGAGTTCAGCCAAAATAACTGAAAAAAATGGGTTAAGGAGGAGTATAGGGTGGCAGGACAGTGTGAAGCTCCTAAGGTCTGCAGAAATTGAGGAATTCTACAATCTCTTGAGGGCTATTTCTCTACAGACCCCAACGGCTCTCAAAGGAAGATTGGAAAGAACCATAAGAAAGTGTTCATTGTGGTGCAGATCTGGTAAAAGAAAACAGCAGTAATACCGAAGTAGCAAGAAATTCCACCAAGACCCTTCTCCCTGTCTGCTATCTGCACTATGAACAAAAGCTTAATTTAATGTGTGTGTGGGGAGAGAAGGGCGACAAACACTGCTGTCCTTAGGGAACTGATGAAATGTCATTGTAGGTGACAAAGAGGGTTAGGGGAAAAAATACTCCTGTGGGAGGGGCAAGAATACACACTGGGTCAACAGCTACAGCCAGGGTAGGGACAGCAGAACTGGAAAAGCCACACATTGAAGACACAGAGATTCAGTGCCTGCCTAAAACCGAAGCATAATCGGAACAAGAAAAGACCACTCCCTTCACCACATTTTACTACCAAGCCAACAACTTTCAAATAAGAAGTCAAGAAGAATACTGCTGGGAAAAGGACAAGAGAGAAATAAGAATGTGCAGAGATCCTTTCTAAGACACAGTAGAAAAATTAGAATAGACCCGCACAGGGAAAAATTAAATGGTCAAGGTTAAGGAGGCGTTGCTCTGTGGGTGGAAGTCGGGGGCTGGGAACCAGCGAAACACCAGATATCATTACAGGATTTTTGAAACCTGTGGAACAGTGAGGGTAACCATAGCAACAACAAATACGAAATCTAGCCCGTCACTTAGTGATTGACTGAAACTCCACATTAAAGACCTAGGAGGAGGAACTGCGTGTTCATTTCCAAGCACAAAACTATGTAACTCAGTCTCTACTCTTCTAGACCAGATGTCCAATTTTCAACAATCTATATGAGGTATATAAAAATATAAGAAAAAACAAGACACTCCCAAGAACAAAAAGGAGTATTACATAATAATAAAGGGATTGTATGAGTTTGTTAAAGTTAACAAAACAAAGTACCACAGACTTTATGGCTTAAGCAGCAGAAATTTATTTCTCATAGTTCTGAAGGCTAGAAGTCCAAGATCAAGGTGTTGGCACGTTTGGTTCCTTACGAGGTCCCTCTCCTTGGCTTGTAGATGGCCACCTTCTTGCTATGTGCTCACATGGTTTTTCCTCTGTATGCATGCATCTGTGTCTCTCTGTGTGTCCAAATTTCTTCTTCTTATAAGGATGCCAATCAGATTGGATTAAGATCTACCTTAACAGCCACATTTTAGGTTCATCACCTCTCTAAAGGCTGCGTCTCCCAGTGCAGTCACATGAAGTATTGGGGGCTAGAGCTTCAATGAATGAATTTTGAAGAGACACAATTTAGCCCATAATATTCTACCCTCTAGCCCTTAAAGCCCATTATAGTGATCCATTATACAGGTGAATGCAACAAGGCAAACACTGATAGAACTGAAAGGGGAAATGGATAAATCCCCAATTATAGTTGGAGATGTCAACACTCTTCTCTGAGTAACTGACAAAACAAGTAGATAATAAATAAATAAACAAATAAATAAATAAATAAATCTGAACAACACTATCAACCAATTACACCTGCCTGATTTTACAGAATATATCCAACAACAGCAGAATACACATTTTTTTCCAAGGAACTTTCATAAAGACAGATCATATTTTGGGATCTAAAAATTTACAAATACAGATATCACACAGACTATGTCTCAGACCATAACAAAATTAAACTGCAAATTAGAAACACAAAGATGTTTGGAAATATCCCACACTTTTGAAAGTTAAACATCACACTTCTAAATAATGTATGGGTCAAAGAGGAAGCATCAGGGCAAATTTTTTTAAAACATATTTTGAGTTGAATGAAAATAACAATATAATGTCAAAATTCATGGGTTTCAATTTAAGCAGTTTAGAGGGAAATTTATAGCATCAAATGCTTATATTTGAAAAGAAGATAATGTAGAATCATTACTCTAAGCTTCTACTTAAAAAAAAAAAAAAAAAAACCTACGAAAAGAGCAAACTAACCCAAAGAAAGCAGGAGAATGGAAGACTTACACTACTCAATGTCAAGCCTTACTATAAAGCTAAATTAATAAATATGGTATAGTATTGGCAAAGAAGAGATTTATAGATCAACAAAACTGAGTAGAGAGGCCAGAAATAGACCCACACAAATATAGTCAACTGATTTCTTTTGACCATAGTGCAAAGATAATTCAGTGGAGAAACACCATTCTCTCTTTTATATGCCTAATGACTATTCTCCAACAAACAGCTTTGTCATTTAGCATATGAGTTAAGCTGCATGTGACAGAGTTCCAGAATTGCTGTAGCTGAAACAAATGGATGTTTACTTTATTCATTGAATCTAAGACACTTTCAATTATAAGATGTATCATTAGTACCCTTAAAAGAAATAGTGCAATTAAAAAGCAAAAACTAAGCTGCCAATTAAACTACCATAAGCCATAGATTGCTCAATGTTTCCAAAGTCGAAGTGTTAAAATAGGGGAAAGATCTAGCTTAGAATATATGTAATAAGTTATGTCACTCACATTGTAGTCTAAACTGCTGTGAGATTTCTGCTCCCATCAGTAGGGTGCTGTGTCTACTTGTTTCTGATTGGTTCACCACTGGAACCAATCACAGTTCACAGTCTAGCCATCAGGGGAGAAGAAAATGATGAATAGAAGGATATGAACTTACTCTTTAAATGCTTAATTAGAATTTCAGTATTTGTTCATTCTATCCTATTAGTCAGAAATTAGGTCACATTGTCACACTTAGCCAAAAGGGAGGCTGGGAAATATCACCTTTATTATGGCTGGCCATATACTTTGGCTCAGGGGTTATGTCACTGTACAAAAAGAGACATTAAAAACCTATGAACAGGGCCTTCCCTGGCAGTCCAGTGGTTAAGACTTCGCCTTCCAATGCAGGGGGTGTGAGTTCGATCCCTGGTCGGGAGCTAAGATCCTACATCCCTTGTGGCCAAAAAACCAAAGCATGAAACAGAAGCAATATTGTAACAAATTCAATAAAGATTTTAAAATAGTCCACACCAAAAAAATCTTTAAAAAAAACAAAAACAAACAAAAAAAACCTATGAACAGTATGTGTCCCATCAGCTCAGAGATTGCTTTCTTTCTGTAACTTTCCCTGTGTATTCTCTTGCTTCTAGATATTATTTCATACTTGTATTTAGTAGTAATCATTAACATTTATGCAAGGAGCATTTATTATGTGCCAGGCAGAGTTTAATAATATTATTATTTATTAACAAAACCATAATAGCTCTTTGAGATAGTACTATTACAATCTGAATTTTAGTGATTGGAAAAATACAGAAGTAAAAAGATTGAATAACTGTGCAAAGATGTGTAGTAGTAAATAGTAGTGCTAAGACTCAAATCAGGGAGCTGGACTCCACAGCTTTGGTATCTACTAACATTGTACGTAATCGTTGTTTAACGGTCATCCCATCGAGTTGCAGTAGTTTTTCCCTCCACTGTGATCTATTTGAAAGCATGAAGCATGTCTAACCTGTTCATTCCCAGCTTCCAGTGCAGTGCCAAGCACATAGAAGGTGCACTTGCGATATTTTTCTTGCATCTGTCAGAATCACTTTGTTTCATGTAACATTTCCTATTCTCTTTAGACTTTCCTATGGCAGAACCTACACGCTTCAGCCTCTTATTGGGTTGGTCTGAGGATCCCTCCTGGAGAGGAATTATGGACCTGGGTGGACGATAGCACTTTTGACCCCCAGCTGTAAGTTTGTTGCATTTTTTGTGGTTTTAATCCCATATTGTATGTGACAAGATAGAGACGTTTGACATTGTTGGCCCTGAACTGATAGAACAGGTATAAATTTCCTGACTCTTACAGTCTGATAAATATTTCTATAAAATGGTTCACACAGAAAGTTGAGAAAGAAAAGAAATCTCCCTCCAGCCACTCAGAAGATTTATGTGAGAAACAGGATTTGCCCCACTGCCTGATTTTGTCTTTTTATCTAAAAGGTAAATTAGCAAGTATAAACTCTCTTATGAGTGCACATGTTTAGTTTACAAAACATAACTTTCTGCTTATTTCTTACAGTGATCAATTTTTAAATGATAAAAAAGTCAGAGGTAATATTTTAGCTATCTCTAATGAACTATTAACTTCTCTGGAGAGAGGTTTGGAGAAATAAAGCTAAAAGTGGGAAGAATTGTTTTACCCATCATACTGTTGTGTATTTAAATTGTTTGAATGATTATATTTTCATCAAAAAATTAAAAAATATTTCCTTTTAAGTCTCTTGACATATGCATATATTCATGGCTGACGTAAAGGTAACCATTTGCTTTCTTTCTATAGGTTTTCAAAGAAAGAAAATAAGCCACGGACCAGGAGTATGAAATGTGTCCTGGTGTCTTATATTGAGATAGCTGAAGAAAGTTGTGAGAGACTTCATCAGTGGATTTGTCAACTGTAATCCACTCGGCAGAAAATTGGTCTCTATTTGTCTGACTGAGAGACACCACATGAAGCTTGAGCTCAGATCATAAGAAAGTTCAGAGGGTTGCCTGTGCCCTAGAGGGTTGTGTGTGTGTGTGTGTGTGTGTGTGTGTGTGTGTGTGTGTGTGTCCATTTATGATTCATGTGGGTATAGTACTATTTCTCAGAAGTGTGTAAAGGGCAATAGAGAAAATAAAATGTTTTAGAAAATGAGTAGATATGATGAATAGATTTTTGCACGTGAATGATCAATGTAGTTATTCAATCATCCGTCTCGTTTTGCCAGTATTTTTGGAACTTCAGTCTTTATCTTTTCTGCATCTTCCCTCTATGATATCCTTAGCTAATCACCTACGTTCTCATGATTTCAACCACCACATACAATGCAATGCTATCAAAGTTATATCTCTAGCCCAGATCATCCCCTGATCACTAGACCTGTATACTGTCCTGCCTGCTTAACACAGCAAATCTACCATCCCAAAGGTACTCCGAACTCAACATATAAAAATAATTCATCAAATTTCATCATAAAAGGAACCATCTTCCAGCACTCCATATCTCAATAAAGGGTATGCCATACAAGACAATTATGCCATCTATAAACCAGCTGTGGTCTTGTTATTACCCTCTCTCACACATACACCTCTAGGCTGCTATCCCCTTTCCATCTCATATCACCAAGTTTTATTTATTTTTTTATTAAATCTCTCTCAAACTTGTCCTCCTCTCTCCATCACCCCTTTCATGATTTTAATACAAAAGTACTAAAATATTAAATAACTGCAATAACAACATTTTCCTGTTTTACTTTTCTTCCATTTCAATCATTCCCTGCCTTGAATTCTGTGATATTTTAAAAAATATATACTGACAATGCAATCTTCCCTTTAAAAAATACCTCAATATCTTCCTTATAATAATACCAAATTCCATAACATGGCCTAGAAATCCCTATCAGGTTTAACCTTTCCTTACTTATTCTGTCTCTTCCTACACCAAACACCCAAACTCTCAGGACCACAACTCCATTAAACTAATTTTTGGAACTCATGCTGTATTTCACCACATTGCCTTCACAGAAGTTGTTCTCTAGATCTGAAATTCTCCTTCTTCTCTTCTCCATCAGGTTACCTCCCAAATATTCTCTATATCTCTGCTCAGTTTTTAAGAGCTTTTCCTTGAGCTCCATGACAAGGTCAAATATTCTGACATTATATTCCCCTCCCCAGCACTTACCACATTTTAGGTCTTACCTATACCAGTCTTTTGAGTGAATATTTGATTAATGTCCTCTGCCCTCACTTGACTGTAAATCACATAAAGACCCAATATCTGTTTTTATATTTCTAGTGCCTTTTAAATTACCTACTACATAATAACAACTCAAAAAATATTTATTATATTAAGTTTTCTCTAAGAGATCACAGAAGTAAAATGCTGATACGTGGCTAGGGAGATGGGGTGCAAAAGAAAAAGACTCAGATGATGGAGGTCTAATTGTTAGGTCATTAAAAGTCAACTGAAAACCCAAGTATTTGTCTGCTCTGTGACTCATATAGAAAGAGAATCCTATAAATACTGAAGGAGTTTATAAGAAGGGTTAAGTGCTTCAGAGACAAACATTTTTGTGATGTTTATGCTCACCTCTTTACCTTGATTATATCTTTACAAGTTTTCTTGCATATTATCTCATAACACAAACCACTTTATATATGCTGAGTTGGACATTGTATATAAACTGGTGAGCAAAGCATTTACATTGTGGGATGTCGGTACTACATCCCAACAACAAAAAAACATGTTTTATTTTATGGACACAGTAGTGTTCATAAAACAATTATGAAGGTCAACAAAGAACACATGAAAGATTAGCAGAACCCAGTGTCCAAGAAGACTCAAGGCAGAGGTTATAAGACCATTGGTGGGGCACAAGGAAATTGATTTGTCAGTATGTGCTGACCAATGTCAGAGTGGTGTCTGGTGGCTGGGAAAGCCCAATGATTGAGTAAAAGGAGCTCTTTGGGAGCAAGACCCAGACTGAAGTTATGACAAAATGAGAAGAGGGGAGATAGTGAGGGAGAATAGATCAGAGCTGAGATAGGAACCAATAAGGACAGAAGAGCCCTATAGAGCACTCAGGAAAAGAGGGGACAAAAAGACCAGAACTAGAGAGTGCTCAGCAGGGGTGGTTAGTGACTTCGAAGTGTTTGCTGAGAGGGTGGACACCAGAGCTAGAGAAAGCTAAAGACACAGAGTTGTGGAGGCCAAAGAAGTTCCCCCCACAAGTTCCTTACACAGCAGCCCAGCTTCCACCATTGCTACAGCAGAGGTCTTGCTGCAAGAGCTGCCAGCAGGCGCCCTTAAGGTAGAGCTTGTTCCGGTGGCTGCAAGAGACAGAAGATACAAGCTCCAGCCAGAAGCAGAACAGGAACTGGAGGACCCAGCCATCCTAGCAGGATTCATATTTCCCGATATCCCTGACTTCACCACATCCTTTTACTCTCGCCCTAGGGCTTTCTTCATGTTGCCTTCCCTGTGGTTTCTCCTACTCAATGTCAACCCAAGCTGTGCTGGGGCCCTGGAACTCCACATATCATGTGAGGAAAAAGGATACAGGAAAGAATGAAAGTAAATTCATCACTTTTTTAGAAAAGAAAGCCAGTCTTGGGTCAAGCTCTCCAAGCTTGGAAATCAAGAGAATCTATCACAAGTGTTCAAATCACTTATGTTATCATCTTATGTGAGGCTGAGTAGAACTAGTCCTTGGGGAAAACCCTTAAGAGATTAGACTTTGGTATCTCCAACCTTTAGCATACAAGATCAAATGGTCAATGCCAAAAGGGTGAGATGTGTGTGTGTGTGTGTGTGTGTGTGTGTATGTGTTGTATTATCATACACAAAGTGATTTTATATACATTATCCTATGTGAAACTCACAATAATTCTGTGTGGTATGGAGTCTAGTTTTTATTTTTGTTTTTCTCAATTAGGAATCAAAGACATAAGAAATTTAAACCACTTGTCCAAAATCCAAGTCAACTTCTCCCTCTAATTACACCTGATATGGGAGGGTGACTGATTAATATTGGTAAAATACTCTCTTTCTGCAAGTATCCTGAATTCTTGTAATAAATCATGGCCATTGAATCTTCTGTGTTTAGATTTCATTCTGGAGCCCTAAACCATACTTAGATGGTCTGAAAGCTCCTATCCATACTACCCCTGCCTTGTGCAATCTATCCCCTGAGAAGAATGATATCCTATTATTTTCTAAGAGTTTCTGTCTTGGTTGTCTCTCTGAGTTTACATAATCGATGTAGAAAAGTGGGAAGACTGCAGGACCAATATAGAATCAATATCTGCTGGGGGCTGAGCCTAGACTTCCCTTACCTAATTGACGTCTTTCACAAATATTAGCAAAAACTGATACAGTAAGGGTAAAGGTGACATATAGAGAAAAAAGTGCACATCATACTCCAAGTGTGATCTTTTTTTCCCCCAAGACTCTTTTGTATTCTGCCCTTGATGGTCTCAACTCTCCCCCATCTCCAACCATTCAGGTCCTCACTTTTCTGGTGCCGCTCTCTCAGGTACCCACCCTTCTCCTAACACTTTTTATTCTCATTCATTTTAAGGAGAAATCCACCTCTGTCAAGTCCCTATCCCAGTCTGACCCCACAAATCCACCATGTTTTGGAGAGCATCTGGGAACCCGCACTAACATAACCCAATTTCTTACAAGAGCAGTCAGTGTTATACATAACAATGCATTTTGGTTAATTCCATTAAGAAGAGTTCTTTGATTGTTCTCATATAATTTCTATTTTTTTAACAAAAACTCCCTTTGACTTCTCAATACTCATTTTTAAGAAAGCAACTGCTAAGAGATTTACACCCAAATATAAAAGTAATTATGTTGAATGTAAGTCAACAAATGCTACAAATAAACAAGATTGTCAGGGTATATTTTAAAACAAGGAAAACAAAAACTAGTCTCTCAACAATGGCTAAGACAAGCAAAAAATTTTAAAGTATGTGAAAGATTTGAAAAAAAATTAACAAGTCTAACAGAAATGACCTATCAAGAGCAGTACATGAAACAATTGCAGTTTTCTTTTCAATTATACAAAGGACATTTATAAAATGGACTTTCAGCTGGGCTATTAAAAAAAGAAAAGAGCTCTACAAATTACAAAAGATTGAAATCATAAAATATGTATCTTAGCAATATCACTAAGCAATATTAAGAAAGGAAAAAGTAACAAAAATATAATATGAAAAAATTTATTTGTTTGAAAATAGTCTGGATCATATTAAAAGATCACAATAATAATTACAAAATAATTTTAACTGAGTGATAATGTATATCAAAACTTGGAGGTCATATCTAAAGTTGTGCTTATAGGAAAATATATATCAGAAATGCATATGATCCAGCAATCCCACTACTGGGCATATACCCAGAGAAAACCATAATTCAAAAAAACACATGCACCCCAATGTTCATTGCAGCACTATTTACAATAGCAAGGTCATGGAAGCAACCTAAATGTCCATCGACAGATGAATGGATAAAGAAGAAGTGGTACATATATACAATGGAATATTACTCAGCCATAAAAAGGAACAAAATTGGGTCATTTGTAGAGACGTGGATGGATCTAGAGACTGTCATACAGAGTGAAGTAAGTCAGAAAGAGAAAAACAAGTATCGTATATTAACACATGTATGTGGAACCTAGAAAAATGGTACAGATGAACCGGTTTGCAGGGCAGAAAATGAGACACAGATGTAGAGAACAAACGTATGGACACTAAGGGGGGGAAGCAGCAGGGGGTAGGGGTGGTGGTGTGATGAATTGGGCGATTGGGATTGACATGTATACACTGATGTATAAAATGGATAACTAATAAGAACCTGCTGTATAAAAAAATAAATTAAATTAAAAAATTAAAAAAAAAAAGAAATGCATATTCTGAAAATGCTGAATATCAATGATCTGAACATTTGTACAAAAATATGAAAAGTAGCAAATTATATCCGAGATAAAGGAGAAAGAAATTACCAAATTAAGAGCAAAAATAATAAATTGAACATGAAATAGAGATATGAAATACAGTTGCATTTTTTAAAGCCAATTAAATTGTTAAAGCTACTTTTAGATTGATAAAGATAAAAAGATGGAAACACATATAAGCAATCTCAAAAATAAAAAGGGTACATTTCAGCAGATTTTGTCCACGTTAAAAAGATAAAAGGATAATATAAACAATGTTATGACAATAAACTTGAAAATTTAGATGGCACATTTTCTAGAAAAATAAACACAACTTACAAAACTTCATACAAGAAGAAACAAATTTTTTTTTCTTAACTATAATAAAATTGAATCTATAAATTATAACTTTCTACAAAATTCCAGGCCCTGGAAAAAAAAAAAAAGTAAAGCAAATCTTCCACAATGTCTTTCAGAGATTATTTGAGAAGCCAAATATCCCAAATTGTTTTATACATCAAAAAAATTGTGACGCTCAACCCAAAAGGATATAAATAAAGAAAAGAAATAAAGGTCAACCTCAGTCATAGATAAAAAATCCCAACTAATTTATGAATATATAAAAAGATTACTATAAATAATCAAATTTGATTTATTCAAAGACCCTATGTCACCCTCTAGTGGCAGCCTGAAAGGATACATGGGGCCCCATGGCTAGGACCTCATGATTCATGGGGCCTGATTGCTACGAGGTATGGATTTTACTTGTTCCCAATTGGTGGCCCTGTGTAAACAGCAGAAGGGATCCGTGAGCCACTCATTAGACAGGAGACATTCCTCTTGTGGTGAAGAAGCGTCACCAGAATTCTCAATGAAGAGAGTTGAATTAGCCAGGGTACCACCAGAGGAACAAAACTAGTAGGATAGATATAGATAGATGATAGATAGATAGCTATACAGAAACAGAGAAACTTATTGCAAGAAATTTACTTATGCACTGTGGGAGCTAAAAATAGACAGATGATAGATGACAGATAATTTAAGATATAGATAGATGATAGATAGATAGATAGATGATAGATAGATAGATAGATAGATAGATAGATAGATAGATAGATAGATAGATAGATAGATTGCAAAGAATTAGGTTACACAATTATGGGGGCCGGCTAGGCAAATCTAAAATTTATAACCAGACCATTGGAAGGACAGGCTGAAAACTCTCCAGCAGGAGTTGATGCTTCATTCCACAGTAGGAATTTCTTCTTCCTCAGGAAACTTCAGTTCTGTTTTTAAGGCCTTTCAACTGATTGGATCAGGCCCACCCAGGTTACCTCTGAATAATATTCTTAGCTTAAAGCCTATTTATTATAGATGATAATGAGATATACAAAATACCTTCACAGCAGCACCAGGATTAGTGTTTGTGGAATAACGGAGTGCTATACCTTAGCCATAGCCAAGTTGACACATAAAACTTACCATCACATCCCATGCTTTGTCAGTTTGGCACCCATATTTAATCTTCTTAAACCATACTTAATCTCCAAATAAAGACAATAACAAAGTTATGCTTCTGCCTAATATGATACAACTATCTTGCATACAACTAAAAACATGTTAATCTTTCCACAGAAGAGGATGCAAAGTCCTTGGGCAATGTTCAGTCTTCTCCTTGTTAATCATGTAATTTAAATACTGAGATGAAAGTTAACTACTATAAATACATCTTATTTAACATATGATATGAAGATAAGGGAGGAAAACAACAAATATTATGTGTAAATATACATATACATACATTCACATATTCATAGCAAAATAATACAGAAATACTTATAACAATTACAGTCTTCATTTTGCAACTGGTCACATGACCATAGTTGGTATTTACAACTACCTTCTTCCACTATGCATTCCATATTCCCTTGGCCCTCAGCAAGCACCCCAGCTGGTTGTAATTCTTTGCCTGGTAGAGTGATTGAAACATTCATTCCACAGATTCTGCTTGAATTGAGCTGTTGTAATTTTCCTCAACTTTAATCACAGGATATGGTAGTACTAAGAGATGTCCTAGGGAATTTCCTATATCCCAGACATACTTTTCCTTTCCTCTAATGTGTTGTAGCAGTCCAGTTTTTCCTTAGAATCTGAATCAATTAACCCAGTCAGTATGGTAACTCCCTTTTTCACCCATTGATTCAGAGGCATGAGAAACCCAAACTGGTTGGGTGGCAGTAGTCACTTCCAGTTTAATGGAATCACTGCTGTGGTCCCAATGGAAACATTCCTCCTTTTGGAACTAAGACCTATAGACCAGTAAAGCATACTAAGGTCACAGGGATAGGAAGCAAAAGTTTTTCCAGTGAATCGATAGAGGTAATAGTGTGGTGCCACTCTCATTTCCACTCCTTGATTCCTGGGTTCTTGAATCCTGGCTATGGGAAAAACAGAATGATATCATGTATTCTGATTTAGAACATATACTGCCTCCAAAACTGGTTGTAGGAGGGTCAAGATGCATCAACTTCTTCTTCACCTTAGAAGAGTTAACTTGACATGCCCTTCACTACTAGACTCCTAGAAATTTCACTAAGGTCAAAGGCCCCTGAATTTTTGTTGGATTTATTTCCCACCCTCTGACATGCAAATTACCAATATGTCTAGATTAGCTGAGACTTCTTGCTCACTAGGTCTAATCAGCAAAACATCATCATTAAAATGGACTGGTGTGATATCTTGTGGAACAGAAAGGTGATCAAGATTTCTGCAGACTAAATTATAAGTCTGGAGAGGCGATACATCCCTGAGGTAGGACAGTGAAGATGTATTGCTGGCCTTGCCAGCTGAAAGCAAACTTTTGTTTTTATTGCTTTTATTGGAACCCATCTGAACATCAGATATACCTGGTGTTGGTTAGCAAAAACCATTTGTACAATTGATATTGATGGTTCCAAAACCAAAACAGTGACTGGACATGATGGGGAAAGATGTTGGGAACAAAAACCTGATTTTGGAGAGGAAAATAAAAGCCAGTCAGATTCAGTGAGGATTCAAAACCTGATACAACAAAATCCTTGTACAAAATATAAATTTATTATGAATACCTGGAAGGATAATCTGAGAAAGGAAAAGATAAAAGGAGGCCAACACGAAGGAGGCAGGAGGAGGGGGAGAGGAAAAAAGAGAAGACAAAGGTGAAATGAGAGGAAGAAGAAAATACAGCTGAGCACAACAGAGGTGCAGAAGCTTACCTGCCCAAATGGCATTAAAGTCTTGCTATGTAATCTCAACTTCTGGTAGTCTTTACTAACTAACAGATATTGAGAAAAAAGCATTTACCAGGTCAATAGGTGCATATCAGGTACCAGGGGATGTGTTAATTTCCTCAAGCAATGAAATCACATCTGGAATAGCAGCTGCAATAAGAGTCACCACCTGGTTAAGTTTACAATAATTGACTGTCATTCTTCAAGATTCATTTTCTTCTGTACAGGACAAATAGGTGCATTGAATGAGAGTTTGTTGGAAATCACCACCCCTGTTTCTTTCAGTCCTTTATGGTGGCAGTAGTCTCTGTGTTCCCTCCAGTAGTGTGGTTGACTATTTTCCTTGAAAGAGGCAGTTCTAAGTGGCTTCCACTTGGTTTTTCCTACCATAACAACTCTTACTCCACAGGTCATTGAATCAATGTGGGGACTCTGCCAGTTGTCCAGTAGGTCTATTCCAATTTTACATTCCAGAACTGGGAGAAAAACCACACGATGGGTTCTGGGACCCACTGGACTCACTGTGAGGCAGATCTAAGCCAAAACTTCATTGATCATCTGATCTCCTTATATTGACCTACTCTGACTAGTGTAATACAGTGATGTCTTTGGTCTCCTGAAATTAGTGTCAAGTCAGAGTCAGTGCCCATAACTCCCCCAAAGTCTGATTCTTTTCGCAATGCACAGTCACCCAGGTAAATTGTCATAGATCTCTTTGGGGAAACGTGGGGAAAAGATTAACTATAAAAAGTTTGCCAGTTTAGCAGGGCCCTTCCTCAAGGGACTTGTCCCCCGACCCTTAATTAAAGAGGTTCTGGCTCTGTAAACTGACTCATGTCTAGGAATTGATTGAGGGGACAGTGGTCTGTTGATTCAAGTTAGCCCCCTGTTCACTCACCTCAGGACTCTTCTGCTTAAGGGAGGCCATTACAACTTCTTCAGGCAAAACAAAGTTAATCTCCTCACACAGGGGTCACAGGGATACTTCTAATGGCAAAAAGGACTCGATAGAATCTAGAGTTTCATATGCCTAGTTTGATTGGAATCTTCCCCTATGTCCCCATTCTAGTTTTCAAGATCTCGTTCTTTCCCAATCAGTGCCCTCATTTTAACAGAAGATGTCTGCGATGTTGAAAACGCAGGACAACCCTATCTCCAGCCCCCTCACAATGCAGCTAACAGTGGTTTCAGGAAATTTCATTTCCTGGAAAATTCCAGATATTTCTAGGAACTTGGCTAGCTTGTCCCTGCACAAGTTGTAGCTGATAACAACAAGCAGTGCAGACTCTCTCCAGCAGAGGGAACCATTAAACAAGGGCATTCTTAGAAAACATCATTAGAAAAATTTTTCTGTTTCTCTATAGTCTTCAAGACATTGAGAGCAACTCAACATAAGTAACTGATAAATTAGGCAAGAAAGAAAAGACATCCAAACTGGAAAGGAAGAAGTAAAACTGACACTATTGCAGATGACATGATATTATATACAGAAAACCCTAAAGAGTCTACCAACTGTTAGGACTAATAAATGAATTCAGTAAAGTTGCAGGACACAAAATCAATATACAGAAATCTGTTGCATTTCTATACACTATTAACAAACAATCAGAAAGAGAAAGCAAGAAACCAATTGCATTTACAATTGTATCATAAAGAATAAAATACCTAGGAATAAATTTAACCAAGGAGCTGAAAGACCTATACACTGAAAATTATAAGACATTGATGAAAGAAATTAAAGAACACAAATAAATGGAAAGATAGTCCATGCTTATGGATTGGAAGAATAAATACTGTTAAAATGTCCCTACTACCAAAACAATGTGCAGATTCAATGCAATCTCTGTCAAAGTTACAATGTCATTTTTCAGAAATAGAAAAAACAATCCTAAAATTTGTATGGAACCACAAAGACCTTGAGTAGCCAAAGCAATCTTGATAAAGAAGAACAGAGCTGGAAACATCATACTTTCTGATTTCAAATTTTATTACAAAGTTATAGTAATCAAAACAGTATGATATTGGCATAAAAACAGACACACAGATCAATGGAACATAATAGAGATCCCAGAAATAAAGCCACACATGTATGGTCAATTAATTCGTGACAAAGGAGCCAGGAATATACAATGAGGAAAAGGACAATCTCTTCAGTAAATGGTGTTGGGAAAACTGGACAGCCACATAAAAAGTAATGAAACCGAACCACTATATTACCTCATACACAAAGTTAACTCAAAGTGAATTGAAGACTTGAATGTAAGACCTGAAACCAAAAATCTCTTAGAGTTAAAAATAGGCAATAAGCTCCTTGGTGATGATATTTTGGATTTGACACCAAAAGCAAAGGAAATAAAAAAAAAACAAGTGGGACTACATCAAACTAAAAAGCCTCTGAACAGCAAAGGAAACCATCAGCAAAATAAAAAGGTGACCGACTGAATGGGAGAAAACATTTTCAAATTATATACCTGATATGAGGTTAATATGCAAAATATATAAAGCACTCATACAGCTCAACAGCAAAAAAAAAAAAAAAAAAAAAGTCCAATTTGATTTATAAATGGGCAGAGAATCTAAATAGACATTTTCCAAAGAAGATATACAGATGGCCAATGGATACAATAAAAGATGTTTAACATCACTAATCATCAGGGAAAAGGCAAATCAAAACCTCAAGGATTATCACCTCACACCTGTTAGAATGGCTATTATCAAAAAGACAAGAAATAACAAGTGCAGGAAAGGACGTAGAGGAAATAGAATCCTTGTGCACTGTTGATGGGAATGTAAATCAGTGCAGTCACTATGGAACACAATATGGAAGTTCCTCAAAAAATTAAAAATAGAACTATTATACAATCCAGCAATCCCACTTCTAGATGTTTATCCAAAGAAAATGAAAACACTAACTTGAGGGACTTCCCTGGTGGTCCAGTAGTTAGGACTCCGCACTTTCACTGCCGAGGGCCAGGGTTCGATCCCTGGTTGGGGAACTAAGATCCCACAAGCCACGCAACACAGCCAAAAGAAAAAATAAAAAAAACACTAACTTGAATATGCACCCCCATATTCACTGCAGCATTATTTACAATAGCCAAGATATGGAAACAACTTAAGTGTCCACTGATGGCTGAAAGGATAAAGAAAATGTGGCATATACACAATAGAATATAATTCAGCCATAAAAAAGAATGAAACTTTGCCATTTGTGACAACATGGATGGACCTTGAGAGTATTATGCTAAGTGAAATAAATCAGACAGAGCAGACAGAGAGAGACAAATACCATATGATCTCACTTATATGTGGAATCTTAAAAAAAAAAAAAGCTCCTGGATACAGATACAAAGATCACATTGGTGGTTACCACAGGCAGGGGTGGAAGGCGGGCAAAATGGGTGAAAGAAGTCAGAGGTACAAACTTCCAGTTATAAAACAAATAAATCCTGTGAATGTAATGTACAGCATAGTGGCTATAGTTAATAACACTGTATTACATATTTGAAAGTTGCTAGGTGAGTAGATCTTAAAATTTCTCATCACAAGATAAAATATTTTATAGCTGTGTTATGACAGATGTGAACTAGACTTATTATTTCACAGTGTATACAAATAACAAATCATTATGTTGTACACTTGCAACTAATATAATGTTGTATGTCAGTTATACATCAATCATAGAAAAGATGAGTGAGGTATTCACCTATTCAGAAATAGAAAAATAAATATTTTCATGATTTATATTACTTATTTAAATAATGTTATTATTTTAAAAATTGTAATGCATGCTTACAATATTACAGAGATACAGTATCTTCTTCAACCATTCAAACCACTCTCTGAGGGTTGTTATCCCAATTTTATAGATGAGGAAACCAAGAGAGAACAAGTCATTTAATGAAGTGTTGGAACTAGAATTTGGATCCATGTTGTCTGATGCAGAGCCTGGACTCTTCAACATGTGGATACATCATTTCCTGAAAAAAAAAGTTTTCCCAAAGATACTTATTCTATACCACCTAAGTGTCTTTATTTAATTTTCCTTTATCCTGTGAGAAACTTTATCAGTGAATATTAATGTGTGAATAATCATCTTTTTTAATCACCTACTGTGAATTTGGTTCAACCAAGAATAATATCCTCCTAATTACTTGTTACTGAGGAAGCAACATTTTGATAGGTAAAACAATCAAAATAAATTTTGATTAGGAAATTTAGGGTCTCCAAGACCAAGAGAGTAGAGCAAAGTGGTCTTTGTACAACCATAGAACAATTTAGTCATCTAGAGACTTGACCAAAACGTTCAAAAAGAGAAATAAATTGTATAGAGAATAATTTTCTATAACTGTCAAAAAAAGACAGGAACAATAAAGAAATGGATGGATTTATTGACAATCATGCAAAATATATTTACACCATAATAAAAATTTAAAGATAAATAACATGGAAAACATTTGCAATGTATATGTAAAACAAGGAGTTATAGCCTTGATATATAATGGGCTCTTTCTTTTCAGCTTAAAAAGAGCAGCAGTAGAAAAGTGGAAGAAAACATGAAGTAACAATATGTGAAAGAAGAAAATACACTGTCAATAACATTTGAAAAAATTCTTATTTGTATAAATAAATAGCCCATCTGAGAGCATTGACTGTCTCTCCATTTGTTTGTGAGAAGAGGCACAGTTGATACAAAGGCACAGAATTAAACATAAAAACAAAAACATAAACAAAAACCCACCAAAGTATGTATCTAACCACATCAAATTATTTCAGCAATTTCCAAATCTTATTTTATTTTTTCCTAAATAAGTCACCTTAATATGTACTAGAAGTCCTCATTGTATAATTGATACTAGATGAAGTCCACTTGTACAAACTAATGTAAAAGAAAGACCAACATTTCATAGTAAATGGTGGGGCAGGGGGGTTCAGTAAACTTTATCTTGAAAAATTAAAGAAAATAGTTTTGAAAATAAGTTTATCTTATACTTCCAAGATTTAAGCGGCTTCCCTGGTGACGCAGTGGTTAAGAATCTGCCTGCCAGTGCAGGGGACACGGGTTCGAGCCCTGGTCCAGGAAGATCCCACATGCCACGGAGCAACTAAGCCCGTGCGCCACAACAACTGAGCCTGCGCTCTAGAGCCCGCGGGCCACAACTACTGAGCCCGCGTGCTCTAGAGCCCGTGCTCCGCAACAAGAGAAGCCACGGCAATGAGAAGCCGGTGCACCACAACAAAGAGTAGCCCCCGCTCGCCCGCACGCAGCAATGAAGACCCAATGCAGCGAAAAATCAATAAATAAGATTTAAGCTACAATTGTGTATATGCAGTAATTATTAGACTGAGAAAGAATCAAGGGTTGAGAGGGCCATTATTTCTCAACCTAATTTTATAGTAGCAGGGTAGCAAGACTCTACCTCTTGTTTGACTTCTGTAACATGTATAATGTGTCATTTTTGCAAAAATAACAGAATACTTTTGGATTTTATTTTTACCCAGAGCATCTCTTAATACTTCGTGCTTCAATTCATCCTCCTTTGAAGCACCTGCCAATCTTCTTAGTGTCCCTGTTGATTTTCTATATTTAAATCATTAACTTGTTTAATTTTGATGTTCTCCCATTTGTCAATAACTTTGCCTTAGACAAAGGCAATAACTTTGCCTTAGACAAACTTAGACAAATCTCTACTACTACTTTCATGGCTTTCGTAAACTCTGAATTACTTTGAAAGTAAATGTAATTGCCGTAGTACACACTGTGTTCACTATTATCAAGTGTTAGCGTCTGACAGCTGGTGAAAGGCAGTCCACAATGTCCTTCATGTCATGACACAGATGAAGGAAGGCTAAGGCCAGGTAGGAAGGGTGAGTGAGTGGCAGGCAATTTGCAAGTGTCAGCTCATCAGTAAATAATTTTGCTTCTATTGCTTTTAACATTTATTGCTTTCTTATACAACCTCATAACTGCAATGATTCTGTGAAGAATGGGGACTTCCTGTATAATATGGTAAAACTGAAGATGCTTTAACACAATTCTTAAGTGATTCTCTTAGCTCTAATGTGATGTAGTCAAGACAGACATCATTATTTCCACTTTATACTTGACTTAGAGAGCTTACACAATTTGCTTGAGTTCACAGAATCATTGAATAATGTAGCTGAGATTTGTACCCAAATCTTTCTGTACTAAAATCCTGTTTAATCTAATGTATTATACTGCCTCCCAGTGGTATGAACTTATATTCACAGATTATCTGTAATAAATAGTTACATTATTTCCATTCTTCTGGATTTGGGAAGGTTGAAGATTTAATTGTTCATTAGCAAAGTAATTTTTCCCTGCATATCAAGGATGCTCTTTTTTAATATTCACATCCCTGCATACCAAGGATGCTCTTTTTAAATATTCACATCTTTCTGAATTTGTACAATTTTACGCTTTAGACATGCAGGGCGAAGTTAATTATATGAAAAGTTAACATGTATAGTGTTTATTTTATCCAAGGCAGTGTATCCTAAAAGTTATGAAACTATTTTTATTATTCCTACTTTAAGAGTAAAATGAATGAATCTTGTAGTCTATGTAACTTGCCTATATTACACAGCTAACAGTGGCCAAGCTAAGGCTCACACGCTCCTGTTCATCTCTAAATCCAAACCATACCTTTAGAGCTGCTTTCCAATATAGTAGCCATTAATCACATTTGAGTATTTAAATTTAAATCAATTATAATTAAATAAAATTTTTAAACTCTAGCCATATTTCAAGTGCTTATGAGCCCCATTGTGGCTAGTGGCTATAGTTTTGGTTGCACTGATGTGGAATATTTCCACCGTTGCTGAAAGCTGATTCAACGGTGTTAGTCTAGAATAAAGATAATAGTTTTCTTCCAGATGTTGAACAAAAAACAAAAAACTTGATTTGTCCTGGAGATCTGAAAACTTTGATCTAAGTTTTAACTCCAAAATATTGTTTAAATATTGTTTTTATATCTTCCAAATTTGGCACAAATGGGTTTTTTTTTTTTTAAAGATTTATTTTATTGATTAATTGATTGATTGATTGATTGCTATGTTGGGTCTTCGTTTCTGTGCTAGGGCTTTCTCTATTTGCGGCAAGTGGGGGCCACTCTTCATCACGGTGCGCGGGCCTCTCACTATCGTGGCCTCTCTTGTTGCGGAGCACAGGCTCCAGACGCGCAAGCTCAGTAGTTGTGGCCCACGGGCTCAGTCGCTCCGCGGCATGTGGGATCCTCCCAGACCAGGGCTCGAACCCGTGTCCCCTGCATTAGCAGGCAGATTCTCAACCACTGCGCCACCAGGGAAGCCCACAAATGGGTTTTTGTACCAGTATCTCTAATCGACCCGGAAGTCGATTTCAGAAATTTGCCACTGCACCATCAGTCACACTCATTGTACTGTGACCCTGTTACCCCGCTACCAGGTGAGATTTCAGTTTAAGTGAGTAACCATTCCAATTCTGGATCTACACTCTCCCGTAATTTCATCTGAAGGTTTTGACTCGGGTTTGTAGTCTTGTCTATAAAATGGATGATTCTTTACATAAGAAGCAGTTGATTTTTTATCAATTCAATAAAAGAGTCAAAAAAGGACTCAATAAAGGAGTCAAACGATCATCATTACACTGTGCATCTTGCCTTACTACCTTTCTACACTGAGTTGATTCAAATTTTTATCCAATACTAATGAAGCTGCTAGAGCATTTTCCTGTAACAACTGAAATACCAGTTTCACAGGCCTGATAGTTTGATAGTCTGTCAACTTCACGACCGTGTAGTTATTTTTGCCAACATCCCTACACTGATTTCTGTTCTCCTCACTCCATTTGTCATATTATCTTCTGTGCTAATTGGAAAGAAATATTTCATATTATCTTTTTCTTTGTTTGGGCCCAACAACTCCAATTTTCTTGCACAGCCAGCTGCCATCTTATCATTGTTTGTATGGTATACCATAACATGTGGTCCTTCTCCATCTGTATTTCTTGCTTCTTTCTTTTTTTCCCATGGAGTTTTGTGAGGACTCTGCAGTACCATTGCCAAGGGCTGAGTCAGGATCATTTTGGCATATATCTTACATCAGTAGATACAAAGGGAATGTCTTGTGACTTCACAGGACTATTTTCAGCCTCATTTTTAGGCTTTGTACTTAGCTTATTTTTATCCACCTCTCAAAGTCTGAATAAGAGCTTATTCCAGATTGCAGTAATGCTACGACTGCATCAGTCATTTCCGGGCACTCAGAAACAGAAGTAGCACCTGTCAGTATAGGGGCAGGGCACTTTTCACGATTGGTTATCCCAAGGCCAAGGCAGGCATTTGGGTTGGGTAACTTTTCAGCAGAGTTTGCTTTGAAGCCCTATTTGCATCCATAGCTTCTACAGACTTCATAGCATTCACATGGCTCTTCTTATGCAAGGAGGTTTTCAGAGGATGGAGATGATGCTTTTTGCTTTATTCTTCTCAAAGACGAATTCTATAAGGATGTGGTACTGAGGTGTAGGGAGCCTGTTCTCACTATATCTACTCCACAGAGAACTAATTTGTTTCATCAACACTCATGAAATTCACTACACAAAAAGCTGGTCTCCCTTGTGTGTGGGCAAGTTCCTGTGGGGCACTCTAGAACTCTAGCACTGAAGGCAATGGATGGCATGTCTTCTTAGGTGGATCTGATGGCAGGAGTTTGAAAAGTATGATTTGGAAATTATATTGAACCTCATAAAAGTCAGACAAGGCTTACTTATTAGGAGTATTGAAGGGGCGCATGCAGTTTCCTCCTGCTTTTTCTTACTGCTTTGGAAAAAGCTGAAAAACCCTTTATTTTCTTCTCTTTCATAATGTCTAGGATCTGGGATGCCTGGCAGGACTCTTTGCTGACATCTATGGCATACCATTCTTTTGGTCCCAGGTCATTAAGGGATGTTGTCAAGTAGAAAGGCTCCTGAGTTTGATAATCCCTCAACAACACAGTGTGTTGATCAAACTCACATTTGCTGCATATAACAGGGAAAAGGTCCTGAAGTGACATGTGAACTAACCCTCACTATTGTCTTCTGGGTTTTCTTTTCTTTGAAACTTTGCAATTACTCTATTTCCACGAAAAGTAAAGACAACATATTTCTGAACTTGGGGTGAAGCAAGGCAGACAGTAAAAATCAGCTATCATTTTAAAATGTTTCATTTCAGTTTACCAAAGAATCTATGAGATTGTTAAGAGTTACAGACAGTGCAAAAAAGGGCTTCCTTATAGATACAGAAAAATCAAGCATTAAAAAACATCAACAGTATTCCAAACAACCACAGTAAAATCTCTCTCATCAGTTCATTTAGCCTTAAGGCATTAGTTCTTATTCCACTGGATTTTGGGTCGGCAGTCTCATGGAGTTGTTTCTCAACTAAAAAGAGTTCTGGAAATCTTGATCAATACACTGGAAAGATCTGAATATTGTCCAAGTAAGGACATCCCCAAGAGTCTGTCCTTTGGAGCGGGGCTGTAGGGAGTTTGAGTGCATGGTGCCGTCCTTTTCTGTGGGGCTCAGAGGTGGTCCTTCTTCATTGAAGTCACAAATTCTGACCTCTAGCTGGTTGCAGACCCTTTGGACAAGCATCAGAGTAAAACAAAACTATCTGTAGATGGACAGATAACAGTTTTGGGGGGTTTTTATGCTCATTTTACAAAAGATAAAATTGGAATACACGGAAGTTGAGTAGCTTGCCCAGGGTCACAGAAGTAATAAGCAAAAAGTCAAGAATTCCCACCAGGCAGCCTGGCTCCTACACTGTAATCCCAAACTACTAAGTGGGATGCACCCCCGCTGTCCCCCACCCCACGCACACCTGTGTGCTGGTGCTCCTGGCAAAGCCATTTACCTTCTGAGCGAAGTCAGAGGAGCCCTCCCTGTCTTAATCAAAACCCATCCCTGTGGCATCTTGAGGGGCTGCTGTCGATGTCCCTGCCTCAGGTAAGCCCCGTGGGGCCCATGCTTTGAAGCTGTCTTGCTAGATTTGACTGGAGCAAATTTAACTCCAAGGTCAACCACTGTGAACGCTGAGGGGCTGAGACAAGCTCCCTGCTAGCCATGTGGTGCCCTTTGTACACATGAGAAAAAGCACCCCTTTGGGGGCAAGGTTACTTTTTATGAAGGTACCTCATCTGCCCATTCTGGGCTGAGACAGAACCGCATCACCCCACCAAGATGCAGGACTTGTTTTGAGTTTTCTTAAAATTGATCATGCCTCCCACAGTGTCCTCCTATTACAGGTGCAGGTCTCTTTCTTAATCCAAAATCGTTTGCTTTAAAATTACCTTCTCCACTTCCAACATTCCAGTTGGAGTGTTTGGCTTAGAGATAGATAGTGAGGTTTTTACATCTGGCAGCAGATCAAGCATGCAGCTTGAAGGATTTCATGAGGTTGTGCATCCAGGAATATCAGCAAGTCTTTACTACCTGGAAGAGCAGTAGATTTGCTAAGACTTCCTGTAGAGAGGCCAGTGTCTTTATCACGTTCTCCTTCTGTTCCATGATGAAAGGCCATTTCACAGAGCTGTCAACGGAAGAAACAACTATTCCGTCTCCACTGGAGGATTGTTCTGCTCTTCGGCCATGTTTCATTTTTCTCTGAAAATCATTAGTATGTCTCTTGGTAAGGCTTCATCTCTGATGGACAAAGTTAAACTCTAGAGACTTCTAGTGGCAAAATCCAAATGGTAATAAGAAGACTGACCTCAGTCTTCGCCTGCGGTGGCTGCGGCCAGGGAACGGGGCTGCTGGGGCAGAGGTGACGCTTCCTGTGCTTGTTTTAACTCTGCCTGTGCCTGCGGGCAGGGGATGGGGCTGCAGAGGCGGAGGTGGCGACATCCTGTGCTTGTGGTGTTCAACAGTCCTTCGCCCTGCAGGTGTTTGTGCCAGCCCTCTCTCCTCCTACTCATCCCTCCTGGTGTCTGCCCGATTTGAAGAGGGAGAAGAAATGGCACCTTCTCCATAGCTCAGCCCAGAGCCTAAGGTTCTCACGCTCTTGCGAGGCACTGCGAAGCCTTCCCCGCGCCCCCGCCCTGCAGCATTCTCCTACCCAGAACTCACGACCTGATCTCACCTCCTCTGACCATCACTCGGAAGTGGGGGCGAAGTGGGTTGCATCTCGGCAAGGGAGGCATCCGGCCACAGGGAGGGTTAGGGATTAGGGGAGGTCACTGGTGACCCTGATAGGAGTAGTTTTGGTGAAGCGGTAGAGAAGAAAAAACGCACCATACACAAATAAAAACAGACATCCAAATGGGTTCAAGGAAGAGACTAGGAGGATAGTGAAGAGGGGATTATTATAGACAACACTTTCGAAGATGTATGCTGTAAAAGGGGCACCAAAACAGCTGAAAATTTTCATCGTTACAGTGCAATTGTGATTAAAGCTATTTCACTCAAAGGGATCCTTCATTTTAGTTCTAGACACTACTTTTGTTAACTTATTTAAGAATTAAATCAGCTAGCCTGGAACCATTGACTGTTTTATTCTTGCCAGAGAGCCAAGCTCTTGGGTAATGAGACAAGTGAGTTTGGATGAAATAGTTCATGATGGAGAAAGATCTGATGCAGGCACACAACACTGTCGAAAAGAGTGGGCCAGGGGTTCAGACGCGGGCTCTGAGCGGCCTCTGCCCGATGGCAGCAGTAGTTCTACGGGGGGAGACACCGTGGGTCCTGAAGGTATCTTCCCCAGTCAGACTGAGGAACTCGGGCCACACCAGGGTGGTACAGAAGGCCCTGGGGATTGGAGCGGTGAGGAACCAGAGGAAGAGCAAGAGGAAACGGGGGCAGGACCAGCTGGCTACTCCTACCAGCCCCTGAACCAAGATCCTGAACAAGAGGAGGTGGATCCGGCACCAGTGGGGGATGGAGAAGATGTAGTTGCTGATATCCAGTGTCGGAGCCAGGTATGGTGGAGCAGGCATTGTTCCTGGGCAGGTGAAGCTGGAGTCCCTGCAGGACCTCTGGCTCTGCAGGCCCTGGGGCTTCATTTCCCAGACCCACCATTAGAAAGCGAGGATGCAGAAGAGGAGGGAGCTACAGGACTGAGCAACCACAGCTCTATTCCCATGGACCCAGAACGCGTAGAGCTGGTGAAAAGGACGATGGCTGGAGTAAGCCTGCCTGTGCCAGGGGTTCCGTCCTGGGCTCGAGAGAGATCAGATGTCCTGCGGGAAGATGTAGGACAGAAGGTCCTCCAAGCCGGGCAGGCCGCCTCTACCTGGAAATGACCACCTTGAGAGTTGCTTTATCTCCCTGCATTCCAGGCCAGAACCAACACAGGACTGAACACATCCTGGTTGTAATGTTCACCTCCATCCTCCCCGTCTCCATTCCACGTCAAGGCAAATCAGACTTCCTCTCAGAGACCCACTTTATTCAGTTCTGTACATATGGGGACATCGGCCCAGGCCCAACCCACCATAGCAAGTATCATTCTGTGGAGAATAAAGCATCCTATGTACACAGCCAAAAAAAGAAAGAAAGAAAGAGTGGGCCAGGTAGAGGACAACAGAGGCAGGACTGGAGCATGAGGAATTTCAAAGTGGGTACTTGAAACTGGAAAGTAGAACACTGAGCAAACGGTGTTGAAGAACAACAGAAAGACACAACATTCTTCCCAATTTTTCTCAAGGCACACCATGTTGACAGTTTTCTCATTATCATTTGGATTTTGCCACCAGAAGTCTCTGGAGTTCAACTTTGTCCATCAGAGATGAAATCTTACCAAGAGACACACTAAGAGTTTTCAAAGAAAAATGAAACATGGCAGAATAATCTGTAAAGAAAAACATACTGCTTTGGTCATGATCCAGATGGTGAGGACTTGAAGACATGAATTTTATTTAACTAATTAGAAAAGGAATTTCCTTTGCAATTATATTTTTATGTTATTCCTTTCTGTGACATAACAAAAAAAAAATCAAATAATCCACTGTAAGAAGGGTATTTTGAGTCATTCATTGAGCAATGACACGCTTGTTACTAGTTTTGGCTCCTGGGAAATAAAACAGATGGGTTCCCTCCACTCAAAGTACTGAGGAGGGTCAGCATGAGTTTACCTGAGGAAATAAAGCCTAAGGTGAATTTGAATCAAGTAGGAGTTAACCAGAAGAGGTGATTTGAGAGTGGATTGAGGACATGCAGGAAGTGGAGGAGGGCTTTCTGAGTAGTAATTACATGGACTTTCTATTTGTTGGTATTATACGTGAATTTATTTTTTTTAATTTTTATTTTATATTGGAGTATAGTTGATTAACAATGTTGTGCTAGTTTCAGGTGTACAGCAAAGTGATTCAGTTTATATAAATATATAAAAGAATATATATATTCTAGTTCAAATTCTTTTCCCATTTAGGTTATTACAGAATATTGAGCAGAGTTCCTTGTGGTATACAGTAGGTCCTTGTTGGCTATTTTAAATACTGCAGTGTATATATATATATATATATATATATATATTTTTATATATATATATATATTTATATATATATATATATATAAAAATATATATATGTATTTATATATATATATATATATATATATATATATATATATCAATCCCAAACTCCCAATCTGTCCCTCCCCCCACCCTTACCCCTGTAACCATTTCCCAGGTAACCATAAGTTCATTCTCTAAGACTGTCAGTCTGTTTCTGTTTTGTAAATAAGTTCATTTGTTTCATTTTCTTTTAGAGTCCGCATATAAGAGATATCATATGATATTCGTCTTTCTCTGCCTTTCTTCACTTAGTGTGATAATCTCTAGATCCATCCATGTTGGCGCAAATGGCATTTTTTCATTCTTTTTAATAGCTGAGTAATATTCCATTGTATGTATGTGCCACAATTTCTTTATACGCTCATCTGTTGATGGACATTTAGATTGTGTCCATGAACATGGACTTTTAAACCATATTGTAATATAATGAAGACTTCAAGACAAATAGAAATACCTACTACTATACACCTCCAAAGTGAGGGACTCAAACTGACAAGCTTTTTGTTAACTACCTCTTCTTTCCATCATTTGTTTTTTTCTCCCAGCTGTCATTCCCTGCTATGTAGCCTCATGTTCCACTCTAGGCCTATGTTCATCCCTTACTTCTAATCTACTATTTATAGTTTGTGAACTATTCAAATAAATAATCAAACCCATTAGAATTGTGCATAATGTAACTACATAACTGATTTTGAATCAGGATCAGAGTGGGGCATGCTTCTGTATAGTATTTATTAGCTTTATTCTGAGCACAGTGTTTCAGCAGATCTTTATAAAATTAATAAATTCTTTACGGGCTTATGTATTATTCATATATTTTATTTTAAACTCTATTAACGAGATTTTTTCCTCAGTTAAGTTTAATTAGCATAATGTTTAATTTTTGAGTAGTTCACTGTCCCCCATGAGGAAATGCAGATTTCCTAATGTATGAAAGTAGAGTATGTCAAGAGACTTTCCCTGTGAAAGACTCATCTAGTGTGGTTCTATTTTTTCCCTATTACAAACAGTGCTGCAATGTACATTACTAAACAGGTGCTTATTCTGAGAATTTCTCTCCAGTAGAAAACTACAAGCTTATAGAATGAATATGCACATTCTTCAACTTTATTAGATATTGACAAATTTTTCTTAAAAGGAATTGTAGCAATTTATATTTTCATTTCCCAATAATGAGAATTCTGGAAAATTGCTTGTCATTGACTCCTCAAATATTGCCTCTGGCGTCTATTTCATTTATTTCTTATAGAATTATTATTAAATGATTTCTGGCATCTTCTCATTCTATCATCCAAGTTTTTAAAATGTTTTATGTTTTTTAATCTTTTATTATCCTCAGCTTTAAGTTACAGTACATTAATTACTCCTTCAGTTTAATTTAATCAGCTATTTATTTGATTCATTAAAGAATTTAGCAGACTGTTCACTTCTTTTATTTTTGAATTTTATTTTATTTTATTTTATTATACAGCATGTTCTTATTAGTTATCTATTATATACAAATTAGTGTGTATATGTCAATCCCAATCTCCTAATTCATTCCACCACCACCACCTCCCCACTTTCACCCCTTGGTGTCCATACATTTTTTTCTGTATGTCTGTGTCTCTATTTCTGCCTTGCTAACTGGTTCATTTGTACCATTTTTCTAGATTCCACATATATGCATTAATATACTATATTTGTTTTTCTCTTTCTGACTTACTTCACTCTGTATGACCGTCTCTAGGTCCATCCACGTCTCTACAAACGACTCAATTTCATTCCTTTTTATGGCTGAGTAATATCCCGTTGTATATATGGTTTAATTTAATCAGCTATTTATTTGATTCATTAAAAAATTTAACAGATTGTTCATTTCTAAACGTTCTATTTAGTTATTTTAAAAATGTGAAGCCAAAGATCTCACAGCAAGATAGAGTCTGGTCCAGCAATAAAGTCCAAGAATACTCCTTGCCAAAAAAAAAAAAAAAAAGTATCTATTTTTGTTTCCTTTATTTTGTAATACTCTGTTTTGGTTCATTACTTACAACGTGATCTTGGGTTCTTCTGATCCTAATCCTCTTTTTCGTTGCTTCTGTTGACTCTCCCAGACAATGTTTTTTTGTCTTCTATTGTGGACTCACCTTAAATGTGGATTTTTCCACATTGTAGGTGTGTCACTCCAGAATAGTTTTTTTTAATTGAAATAAAATTGGAGTGCAGTAACTCCCCTACATATGAATGAGTTCCATTCCGAGAGCACGTTCGTAAGTCCAATTTGTTCGTTAAGTCCAACAAAGTTAGCCTGGGTGCCCAACTAACATGATTGACTATATAGTACTGTACTGTAATCAGTTTATAATACTTTTCCTACAAATAATAAATAAAAAATACAAAAACACAAAAAATAGAGAAAACATTTTTAACTTACAGGACAGTACCTTGAAAAGTACAGTAGTACCGTACAACAGCTGGCATACAAGGACTGGCATCGATTACTCATTGTGGAGGTTCTATATAACATAAGGGTGGGTCTGGTCACCAGAAAAGTCAACCACCCTGTGATTAGAGGGTAGAGACTTTCAGCTACCTGACCTCTGATCTTCAAAGAGAGAGGGAGGCTGAACATTAAATTTAATCATGTGGCCAATGATTTAATCAGTTATGCCTATATAGTAACACCTGGATAAAACTCCAGACACAGACTCCATGCTGGGATTTCGATGCACCTGGTTTCTATCAGGTGAGGGCATTGAGTGCTGTACTCTCACCCCCACCTCTGCTTTGCCCCATGTGCCTCTTCCATTTGGCTATTTCTGAGTTGTATCCTTTATAATAAAACTGTCATCACATGTCTAGTGTCTTCAGTGAGTTCTGAGAGTTGTATCTGTGAATTATCAAACCTGAGGAGGTTGTGGGAAGCCTTAACTTTGTAGTCAGCCAGGCAGACGTGTGAGTAGCCTGGGGACCTCACCTGTGTCTGACAGTTGGTCTTTAATTTGGGGGATCTGATGGAAACTACGATTAGTTAGTGTCAGAAATGAATTGAAGTGTAGGACACCCAGTTGGTATAAGAAACAAAGCCAGAGAAGATATGCTGCGTAAGAGGAGCCTGATACTGGATCCTGTGGAGTTTCTTGTTCCTGGGCTTCTGCTCCAGTAAGTTGTGGTCTCTGAATCCACCAGTGTCTCTCTTCAATTTGGGGGTGATGGTTTTCCATGTAACCTCAGTTCTCTGATCAAACTAAAAAGAGATGTTGATTTTCAGTTTTTTTCTTGTTGTATAGTTGGGAGCAATGACTTCAAAGCCCGTTACATGCTAAACCAGAAATCTGAAGTTCTTTAGAAGATAGTTTTCTTTGTTTGGCCCTGATTCTAAATTCATGTGCCTTACAGGACAGAAGAGGGGCCTCAGGTTAAGCCTAAACTATAACATTTAGGCATCTATGAGCATTTCTGAGAGCAAGAGGGTAGGCCAGTCAAGAGGCCTTAAATGGGAGTTGGGAGCTAATTTGAAAAAGCATGGACCAAAGGCAAAATAGGCTGGGTTAAAAAAAGGAAAGATGATTAATAAAAACCTTCTGTCATTTTATTGTTAGCTCTTTTAGGAACAGAACATTGTCTTTTTGCTTGCCATGTTCCCTCTAGTATCTAGGTCAGTGCCTATGAAATAGAAAGTATTCAATAAACATCCAACAAATGGGTGATCCTGGTTCCAAGTAAGGGGAGTTAGCACACCACACACTGTCTCTCCTACTAAATGTACCTATAAAACCTGGACAGAATGCATAGAACAGCTACTTGAGGACTATAAACTCTATATAGTAGCAGTAATTCTATGCAAAACACCAGAATTCGGGGTACCACAAAAACTAATATTGAATTTACCTCCCCTCCAACCCCCCGTATCAGTGTCCTGAATATAACACACCCAGAAACCTGGAATTGAGCATCTATTAGGTCACAGACATAGAGAGCTCCAGGAGAAGCAGTCTGGTTTGAGTAGGAAAGTGAGCTCCTAACACAGAGGGAGAATATGAAAATACCCCATTTTTTCTCTCTTTGTTCTCCATTCTTGTGTGCCTCAAACCTCTGTCAATTTCAAGATGGTAGCCACAGCGGCAACTATGACACCTAATGGCCAAAACCCTGAAGGAGGTGAACAATCCTCTCCATTTGGTAGAGCTGTGCTTCCAAGAAGGTGGGACCAAACCCTCTGCTTTTTTCCCCCTCCTTTCTCTCTTTCTTCCTGCTATATGGTCTTACAGATGTAGACACAATTGAGAAGTGCATGGTAGAGCAGGGTAATTACGTCACAAACTTCTGGCAGGAGGATGGAGAAAAGAAGCTTCTGGGAACCATTAAGTATTGGGCAGGTGATAAAGAGGGAGGGACTTTGTAAAGAGACGCTTGAATCTTATTAGCAAACTCCCGGACTCCCCCTGCCCACACACACACAAGCTGTGCATGCCTACACCTGACTCTAATGTACCAAAGACTTTGAGACCTAAACTGTTCATAATAGAACATTGCCCAAATCCCAGATTGGCCATTGGCTATGTACTTGCAAGAAATATCTGTATAACTCTACAAAGGCTCTGAAAACTGAACTGGAACCAGAGCCCACAGAAGGCCTGAACCTAGCCAGAGTGATTGCCTGCACAAACCAAAAATTTGAATGTGCGCTAAACATTCATACAAGGTCAAGAGTCTCATAACAAAATAGTTATTCAAAATGTCCCTAAGACAATCCAAAATTATCCAGCAAACGAATAGCCATGAAAATTTTGACTTGCATGGGGAAAGACAATCAACAGAAGCTGTGCTGAAGTGACACAGATGTTGGAATTATCTAGCAAATATTATAATCAGCTATTAGAAAGTTACTCAAAATACCAAATGAATGAAGAAATAAATGAAATCATTTAACAAGAATTAGAAATCATCTTTTCCTCATCTGAATTGCCTTCTCTCTAAATTGATTACTACTTTTATTAAGGATAAAGAAATTTTTCCATCCTAAATTATGACACCTTAATTTTCCCCAACAGGTAAAAATCACTTTTTTACACTTATTAAATCATCATGCAAAATCTCAAATACAAGGTTTTTTGTTAATTTCAAGCTCATTTAAATATATATATCATATATGCATATATATACAAATATTTTTCATTTTACAGTGCATCCAATGTAAGATATTTCATTTGAATGCTCTACTAAGTTTTTACTTGGACTTGCTCACTTTTTTAATTTGTAAATGTCTTTTACTTACCTTTTAATGTTTTCTCTCCTATGAGCTTCCATGATAGGTTTTCTACTTTATTTAATAATATAATATGTTGCATCTGTGTAACACTTTACAGTATGTATTGTTCTCAGTGAAATTAATCATTTCATTCTCAGTCATAAATTTAACCTGGTTCCATCCTCTTACCTCTTTCTCTTAAGAGTTCCCTTTCCTTTCTTGTTAGGACAAGAATTTCAATATCTGCTTATTTTTACACAAATTATAAACAAATTTATAACCTCTAGCACTCCATCTCTCATCCTCGAGAGCTCTGTGCCTGTTAACCATTTTCCCTGTGTAGAAACTAGAGTCCATCAGTGTTGTTACCTTATCACTCCAATTCCCACACTCACTCTATACAGCCCAACTTCTTATCTCGATTTGCAATCCATAGGGTTGGAACAAAGTCTTTCTCTACAATATTCGTGTCATGCAGTTTGCACTTTTCATGAGAGAACCAAAACTACACTCAACGGTTTGAGGTCAGAACTTCCTCAGTAAATGAAAATGTCAAGTCAACGTTAAATTGGGTAATGAAAGAGGCACACGGTGAGCCACACATTTTTAGTCAGAAGGCAACTTGCCACAAAAAAAATACATAAGTCCCCTACATACAAACGAACTCAGTTTTGAGTGTGTGTCCAAAGCCCAAAAAAGTTAGCCTAGGCACCCAACTAACACAATCGGCTATATAGTACTGAACTGTAATAGGTTTATAATACTTTTCACACAAATAATACATAAAAAAACAAACACAAAAAATAAAAGCATTTTTAATCTTACAGTACAATACCTTGAAAAGTACAGTAGTACAGTACAACAGCTGGCATACCGGGGCTGGCATCGAGTGAACAGGCAAGAAGAGTTACTGACTGGAGGAGGGAGAGGAGGTGGGAGATGGTAGAGCTGAAGGATCGTCAGCAATAGGAGACGGAGGGCAAGCTGCAATTTCACTCACGCCTGACGTTGATGGCACAGGTTCTGGTTCCTTGCTGGGTTCAATTCTATCTACCCTCTTGAACAAACGATCCAGTGATGTCTGGGTAGTACTGTACCAGCTACATCACTGCCACTTTTATGCTTTTCTGGACATCCTGGGCTTGAAATAAAGTACTGTACTACTGTACTCTATACAGTAAAATACATAAAAGCACAACCATTTGTAGAGGATGCACACATGTAACAATGTATACCAGACACGTGAGCTAACTTATGTGATTGGACATGTGAATGCACGTTTGCATCTCTGAAAGTTCGCAAATTGAAGTTTCATATGTAAAGGACTTACTGTAACTCATTTATTTTGTTAAGTGGAGGTTTTTCCTCTCAATCTCCCTCACATATTTCTTTCCTTCTGTTCCCCATCTCCTTTCTGGCAAATACCTGTTTGTTCTGTGTATCTATAACTGTTTATATAATCTATATCTGTTTATGTTTTGTTATGTTCATTTTTTTAATATTTCACATATAAGTGAAATCATCTAGTATTTGTCTTTTTCTGTCTAATTTCATTTAGCAGAATACCTTCTAGGTCCATCCATGTTGTTATGAATGGCAAGATTTCAATCTTTTTTATGGCTGAGTAATAATACATTGTATTATATATACCACATCTTCTTTATCCATTTATCTATCCATAGACCCTTAGGTTGCTTCCATAATTGGGGTATTGTAAATAATGCTGCAATGAACATAGGGGTGCATATATCTTTTCTAATTAGAGTTTTTGTATTCTTCAGATAAATACCCAGGAATGGTAATGCTGGATCGTATGGTGGTTCTATTTTTAATTTTTTGAGGAACCTCCATACTGTTTTCCATAGTGGCTGCACCAATTTACATTCCCATAAATAGTGTACAAAGGTTCCCTTTTCTCAGCCTCTTGCCAACACTTGCTATTTGTTGGCTTTCTGACAGGTGTGAAGTGCTATCTCATTTTTGCTTTTCCCTAGTGATAAGTGATGTTGAACATCTTTTCGTGTGCTTGTTGGCCATATGTGTGTCTTCCTTGGAAAACGTCTAATCAGATTCTCTGCCCATTTTTTTTTTTAATTAATTAATTTATTTATTTATTTTGGGCTGTGTTGGGTCTTCGTTTCTGTGCGAGGGCTTTCTCTAGTTGCGGCGAGTGGGGGCCACTCTTCATCGCAGTGCGCAGGCCTTTCACTGTCGCGGCCTCTCTTGTTGCGGGGCACAGGCTCCAGACGCACAGGCTCAGTAGTTGTGGCTCACGGGCCTAGTTGCTCCGCGGCATGTGGGATCTTCCCAGACCAGGGCTCGAACCCGTGTCCCCTGCATTGGCAGGCAGATTCTCAACCACTGCGTCACCAGGGAAGCCCTCTGCCCATTTTTTAATTGTGTCTTTTTTTTTTTTGATGTTGAGTTGTGTGAGTTCTTTGTATATTTTGGATATTAATCCCTTATCACTTATATTATTTGCAAATATCTTTTCCCATTCAGTAGGTGGCTTTTTCATTTTGTTGATAGTTTCCTTTGCTTGTGAAAGCGTTTTAGTTTGATGTAGTCCTGTTTGTTTATTTTTGCTTTTGCTTCCCTTGCCAGAGAAGACATATTAAAAAAAAATGTTACAAAGACCAATGTCAAAACGCATACTCCCTATGTTTTCTTCTAGAAGTTTTATCATTTCAGGTCTTATATTTAAGTTTTTAATCCATTTTGAATGTATTCCTTTGCCTGGTGTGAGAGAGTAGTCCAGTTTCATTATTTCACATGTAACTGTCTAATTTTCCCAACACCACTTGTTGAAGAGGATGTCTTTTCCCCATTGTATATTCTTGCCTCCTTTTTCATAGATTAATTGCCCACATAAGTGTGGGTTTATTTCTGGGTGTTCCACTCTGTTCCATTGATCTATGTGCTTGGTTTTGTGCCACTACCATATTGTTTTGATTACTGTAGATTTGCAGTACCCTGTGAAAACAGGGAGTGTGATACCTCTAGTTCTGTTCTTTCTCAAGATTGTTTTGACTATTCAGGATCTTTTCTGTTTCTGTACAAATTTTAGAATTATTTGTTCTAGTTCTGTAAAAAAAAAAAAAAAAATGCCATTTATATTTTGATAGGTATTGCATTGAATCTGTAGATTGTCTTGGGTAGTATGGTCATTTTAACAATATTAATTCTTCCAGTCCATGAACGTTATATACCTTTCCATCTGTTTGTGTCATCTTCAGTTTCTTTCATCAGTGACTTATAGTTTTCCAAGTACAGTGTCTTATAATCTTCCTTAGAGAGACTTATTTCTAGGTATTTTATTATTTTTGATACAATGGTAAATGGGATTGTTTTCTTGATTTCACTTTCTGATAGTTCATTGTTAGTGTATAGAAATGCAACAGATTTCTGTGTATTGATTTTGTATCCTGCAGGTTTATCAAATTCATTGATGAGCTCTCATAGTTTTTTGGTGGCTCAAATATTTGTATCATTAAATTATTCTTTCATTATTGATATTTGTCTTATTTCCACTGTGGATGATAAAACACTCTGAATTATTTTATTCCCTTAAAATACATTAAAATTTGTTTTATAGTGTCAGAGAGAGGGAAATTTCCCTCCTACCCCTCTTGAGTTCTTGTGGCTGGACTAATAATAAAAATTAACACATGACAGGTTAACAGGAAAAAAAAGAAGCAAATATTAATTTGTATGCACAGAGATCTCATAGAAATGGGACCTAAGAAGGGGCCAAAGCAGGCTTTTATACCTTTTAGAAGAATAAACAATAAATTTGTGAGGAATTGACAGGACAAAAAAAAAAAACTTAGGCTTAATTAGTGAAGAATCTAGACAGAGTTTGGGCTTGGGGTAATAAATTAAAGAAGTAACAAGATTCCCTATCTCTGGTGATAAGTACATCCTACCTCCAGACACAGAGAGTGCACTTTTCATATGAGAGATTTATTTTCTGCTTTCACAGAGACAGACAGGAGATTCAGACTGTTCTTAAGTAACTTTAATTCAAAATAGTCAATATTCCATTGAGGTATATTTGGGGGCAGTCTGTCCTGGGCCCAAATGATAGCCTGCATGTAATCAATTTTTCTGAGCATTTCCAATTCCATAGAAAAAATGTGTATTCACTCAGCGTTGGTTAGTATGTTCTCTATATGACAATTAGTCAACCATTATTTTACTATTGTTTATGTGCTTATTCTAAGATTAAAATCATATCCTTGACTTCATGTTGTCTCATATATTTTAGTACTTTACCACTCCCAAGAAATACTAGAACCCTAGAACACTTTAACTCAAATTACTTCTTTCCCAACATTTTATTGTTGTCGTGCATCTAATTCTAGTTTTACTCTTTGCAATTCTCAAGGTATTTTTATTACTGCTTTGTATAATCGATATTAATTTATATTACCCTTTCCATGGCTTTTCATTTCTTGGCCACATTTCCATGTTTCTATCGGAAATCATTTTCTTCCTGCTTGAGGAATTCCTTTTAATGTTTCTTTCAGTGTAGATTTGAGGGTGATAAATCCTTTTATGTTTTACATAAATGTCTTTGTGCTGACTTCACTTCTGAAACGTATCTTCACTTGTTATAAAAATCTAGGTTTTCTGTTGTTTTCTTTCACCACTTTAAAAAAAATTTATTTTCTCATTGTTTCCATTATAAAGGCACTGGCCATTCTTATTATACCTCCTTCTTTTTGCTGTTTTTTCTTTTTAACTTTGCCTTTAATTTGCAGTAGTTTTACTATAACGTTCCTAGGTATAATTTTCAAAAGTCTATCTTGTTTTAAATTTGTCAAGCTTCTTTTTTTTTTTCAATATTCATTTATTTATTTATTTATTTATGGCTGCGTCAGTTCTTAGTTGCACCACATGGGATCTTTCATTGCAGCATCTTTCATTTGTCTGTTTGTTTGTTTTACCTCTTGGCACAATAAGAGAATTTTTGCTTGACTGTTTTCACTGTAATTATACATATATAAAATATGAAACCTTCTTCCGGATAGTATTCACACTATCCTCTGGTAAGTGTTAGATTCTATAGATATTGTCTTAATCCAACAGTGACTGAGTGGATTAAGTCTAAATTGCAGTTTCTGCAAAATTCTATCTACCTTTTTCCTACCATTTCACCACTTCTTCTTTATCCTAGCACCTATGACTAAACCTTCTAGAAATTCCATCTGAGATCCTGGATAATTACTAAGGCTCCTTTTCCTTGTTGGAGACGGAATCTAAATTTTTTTCTCCTCAACACCACATGACTGTCACAACTCCACTCTGCTTTTCACTTTTTTCTTCTTAGTCTCTTTCCCTGTGAAGTTTAATAATTTGGCAAATGGCTTGAAGGAAAAATATTAATCTCACTGCTTTGGTCCTCTTTTGCCTTCAGGATTTTGGCCTTTCAAGTGCATTGGCAGAGATTTTTATCTCACCTAGGAGAGTGCCTGCTAGCCATGGCCCTCTGCCCAGATTCTGAGCAGGCGACCCTTCACCAAAATACCTCTAGGAGACGAGTGACTCCCAAAATGTTTACTCACTTCTCTGAATCTTTCCTGTTCCTCCAGTTACCTTAAAAACTTTCCAGTGCCTTTAAAATTTTTTTGTTTGCTTGTTTGAATCTGGCTCTTCTAATTCTTCTCAGCATCAGGTTGTTCTCTCTCAACTTGCATTATTATAGACAGAAGTACATTTGAACTTGCAAGTTTATCCTTTTTACATCATTTCATGATTTTGTTGTCAAAGAGAAAAGGAAGTAACCTTAATAAATTTCACATTTTCTTGGAATTCCCAAACAGCTGACAGAACTAATAACATTACTTTTACCATTATTATCATGGCATGACAACATAAAGCTACAGTTTATTATCACTTACCGTGATCCAGAAACAGGGACAAAAGATTTAAATATGTCTTATTTAATTGGTCAAACTACATAATGAGGCTGATATTATTACTTTTAAGATGAACTCCTTGAGTGAGGGACCAAGTAAATTTGTTCTAAATTCACAGTTAGTGACAGAGTCCACAATTAAATGATCTGATTTGGAAACTAGTTTGAAATTAAGGCAGTAAATAAAGGTCAGTGTTAACTCAGTGTTGAATCTGTTAATATAAAATCTCTCAGTTTCACAGTGCTGTAACCGCTCCTCATTCTGAGAAAAGGAAACTGAAAACTAAGTGCCCGGATAATGACATGGTTATTCACTTGCCATTTATCACATATTTTTGAAGCTTAAAACATTTGAGTCACCAGGCCTCATGGTGGATTCTGAGTGTAGAATAATGAAAAGATATAGTCCCTTCCTTTGAGGAACTTGATAGAAAACTGAATAGTTAAGTGGGCATATATGATTCATTGTGACAAGTTATTGATACAAAAGGCAGTGGAATAAGTTATTACGAGAGCACTTAATGAGATACCGAACCAAGGGAAATTTTCCCAAAGAAGTGTTAAATAAATTTGCAAACTGAAGACTTGAATAGGCGTTGGCTAAATGAAAAAGTGAGGCATTTGAGTTTGAAAGGGGAAATGTTGCAGTTGAAGGGAACTGCAAAAGAGAAGAGAATATATATAGCACAGTTGGAAAACCCCCTGAAATTTAAGATGGCTCAAACACAAATTATAAAAGAAGAAGTATGAGAAAAGAACTTTCCAAATAACACAAAGGCTCTTTATTAAACTATGCAAATTTTGTAATTCCTACACCTTATCGTCCTGTTTACTTTCTTATGAAAACCTATATCCGATACCTGATACCATGCGTAAGATACAGTGACATGTTTTTACATGGTTCCTAGGGAGTTGCAGTGTGCGGGGAGAAAGTACACAGAGTGTTGTTTCAATTTCACTGAGGAAAAAAATTTTTTAGCAGGTGCCAGACAAGGAATCTAGGACAGCTAGTGCTCAAAAAACCCTAATTCTCTGATGGGTTTTGGGAAAAGCATTTTTAAAGGGGGGGGGGGGGTGTCAGGGTGTGTGGTCAGCTTGATTCTGATTGGTTGATGGTCAGGTAACAGGGTGGTGTCACAGGGGTTAACATTATCAGTCCTTGGGCTCCAGTAGGTCTGGGGGCTAGTAGTCACGGTCATCAAGTAGTTAATTTCTGCCATTTGGTGGGGGGGGTGTAAGCATCTGTAAAACAGCTCAGGAAATGTGCATCAGATACTACCATCTAGGTAATTCAGAGAGGGGCTAAAGACTCTATGACTACCATATGGCTGATTACTGTCTAAATTGTCACCTGGCGCAACTGCTATTTTTGTCACTACATGTTCATGTCCTTTCAATCATTAATTCTTGAGCCAGCCTTTTGTGACTCAGGAGAGGCCTGGGAGACTCCACCTTTTCTCCAAACAAGAGGCAGGCACTGGACATGGGGGGAGGGGTCTGTCCCAGGAAGACCCCATAATGTCCTGCTCAGTCACAATTATTCATGCTGGCTTAAGGAAATATTATGAACTTTATTTTTCTTTTTTGAATTTTTTTTTTATACAGCAGGTTCTTATTAGTTATCTATTTTATACGTATTAGTGCATGTATGTCAATCCCAATCTCCCAATTCATCCCACCACTCCCGGTGAAGCTTTGGTTTGGAGAATATCTACAACCTTTTTCTCCAGGGCTCAGATAAAGCGATATCCCTCAAGAATAGCACACTGGCCAGAGACTCTTTTGATTGGCCAGTGCCTGGGTTTAAATGTTCTGAATACCAGTGTTCCTTCAAGGGTAGGAGAAATGGTATATTTCATCCTAGTGTATCATGAAAAGGATCTGAGAGAAATGAGTGAAGCCCACTTGATCTCAGAGAGACAGCAGAGAGCCATGGCTTGAAGCGAGATCTTAGTTCCCTGCCCAGGAATTGAACCTGGGCAGCCTGGATGAAAACCAGGAATCCTAGCCGCTGGTCCACCAGGGGCTAGAGGCTAAAAGCAAAATTCCCCTGGCTCTTGCCCCCAGTGAAAAATGCATTTCTCAAGGAGGCAAAAACTGTAAAACCAGGTACAAAGTTTATTATTAGAGACACAGCACAAGTGGGAGAGCACACAGAGAAACCGTTTGTTTTGTTACGACAGAAGCAAGACAGAGCTGCACACCCTGAGAGGAAGGGTGTGGGCATCCTTCCTAATGTGCAGGAGCTGCAGTAAAGAGGCGGTTAAGTCATTAATATAGGGCAGTTCTTCCGGATCTTTGTTTATCTTTTGCCAATTATCTTGTTTCTTTTTCCACACCTGACCTGCCCTAAGACCCTCCCCAACACGCATGCGCAACTTTTTTCCAAGATGGATTCCAGCCCAGAGGCCTACAGGGGGCCTTGGCATCACATATTATGGGGTGGTGCCCCCTCCTTTTTGACTGCCAAAGACCCCTTCTGTGCATGTGCAGTTGGGGAGGTCTCCCTTGCCCCAAGGTTGGGAAATATGTGACCTCTTGATCTTTTGCTCAAACAGGGTTTAGCCCCTCTCTGTCCCTGCCATGACTGTTACCTTAAAGTGTCCACAGGAAACAAAGTCCAGCTACTTACCCTGCTCCTGTTGTAATTCCTGTCTTAAAGTGCAGACAGGAAGTGGGTCATAAATATCTAGCCTGGAGCCCACTTGTCTCCTCTCTCAAGAAATGTAAACAGGAGGCTAGTTGTAAATGTCTAGGCTGGAGCCCAGCTGTCTCCTGCCTCATGCTAAGCAAAGCAACTCCTGTTAGGTAGCTCAGCAGAGAAAATGACCCTCCTCAAGAAGCAAGAATCCTTCCTTTGCAAGAAGCAAAGTGATTCTGCGTGTGCCGTATCAGCTACATGCACATGCAGACCATCCGGCTGCACAATTCTCCACGCTGAAAAGGGTTTCATACTTGGCTTAATGCCCTACCATCAGTGTCTTGAAACGATTAATAATTTTTAAACAAAGCGCTCCACCCTTATTATTCTGCATTTGACCCTGCAAATTACGTAGCGGGTTCTGACTCCATGTGCATGAAAGAGATGAATTGGTTTTTTCCTTCATCTAATATAGCTTGTATTGTGAGCAGCTTTTGGCAGGAAAGTGTTCTTTGCAGAAAAGGGCCCTCTGCATGTTACCGATTGAATTGAGACTGCTGCTCGCCGCTTACAAAGTCAAACTCATAAACGTTGGTAGAGGGACAAGCTTTCTTTAATCAGAATACCAGCAATCTGAGGAGATGGTGAACTCAGTGTCCCCCAAGAGCCACCTCCGGAGATTTTGCTCGGCCCGTGAAAGTCTTACAGAAAAGGAGGGAAGTAACGTCAGTTAATCACTGAGATAGGGGGGGTCAGAGTTGTCTCCATCCCCTACTGTGTTCAGGCTTGTCGACTCCTCGTGCTCTTCCTCTAGATGTTATCTTGGTCACACAGTTTGTTTGGGAGATCACGGAAGGGGAAGCAAGGGAAGAGATCTGATCATCTGTTGATGACTTATTCTTCATTTCTACTTCTTTGATCTATGGAAAGAACCCACAAGTTAGGCAAGGTACTGTGTGATTAACAGATCTGAAATGTGTGCTCGGGTCAGAGATGAGTAGAGCATGGGGGAGTCCGATTAAAAGTTAGTTACAATATGGCTTTGATAAAACGACAAGGAAAAGAGCTTCCTCCTGAGGGCTGTTTTCTGCAAAGAGCTGCTTACGTGCAGGAGACCCCTCTGTCTTATCACTAACCTCAGATTACTAACCTCAAATTACCAGACGATCAGATATCTTCCCTAGTTTCCCCTTCAGTAATCTCGGAAACAAACTGTGTGAACAAGATAGCATTGAAAGAAAGGTCACGAGAAGTCAGCAAGCCTGCACTGACAAGTCTGCACACAGTGGAGGATGGTGATGATTCTGACCCTCCATCTCAATGATTAACGAGGTTGCTTCCTTGTATCCCTTTAAAAACTTTCGTGGCCAAACAGAATCTTTGGAGGTGGTTCTGGGGGACACTGAGTCCACCATCTCCCCAGATTGCCAGCATTCTGATTAAAAGCAACTTTCCTTTCTACCAACATTTGCCTCTGTCCGGTATTGGTTTTTGGAGCAGTGAGCAGTGGGGCCTAATTTGGTAACATGATTTTTTAATTAAACTTTAAAAAACTTTTCAGATCGTTTTAGATTCACACGCAGTTGTAAGAAATACTACAGAAAGATCCAATGTCCTTTTTACCCAGTGTCCCCCATGGTAACATCTTAAAAACTGCAGTATGAAATCACAACTAAGATGAGGACACTGACATAGTCGAGATGCAGAATGATTCCATCACCACATAGATCCATCCTCTGGCTCTTTCATGGCCACACTCCCCTTTCCTCTCCCTTCACCTGTCCCTTGCCCCTGTTCTTCATCTCTATAATTTTGTCATTTCAAGAATGTTATAAAAATGAAATCAAACAGTATGTAAACTTTTGTGATTGGCTTTTTGACTTTTAACATTGATTCCACCATATTGTTCCATGTATCAACAGTCCATTCCTTTTTCATTGCTGAGTAGTATTCCTTTGTATGGTTGTAACAACATTTGCTTAATCATTCATCCATTGCAGAACATCTGGTTCTTTACAGGTTTTGGCTATTACAAACAAAGATGCGTGTTTAGTATTAAAAGAAACTGTCAGTGTCACAACAAGATGACAAAACAGGAGGTTCTGGACTCTTCTTTCCTGCCACAGTACACCAATTCAACAGGCACACATAGATTAATTCCTTTGTGAGAAATCCAGAAGCTGTTGGAGAGGCTTCTTTACCCTGGATGAGTGTGAAACTAATCACATCAAAACGGGTAGAAAATGCTGACAACACTTTTTCACCACATTCCCCATCCCACGAGCCTCTACATGTAATCAGGAGGGCATGTCCTGCTCCCAGATTCCCCCAAGGAGCAAAGGGTTTGGTCTGCACATCTAGTACCCCAACTTTTCCAGGTGCTGCCTGAGGGGCTGGGCACACCGAATACCCTGAGGACTGCAAAGAACGAAAGGGTGTTGTTTTTTTTTAATTGAAGTATAGTTGGTTTACAATGTTGTGTGTGTACAGCACAGTGATTCAGTTGTACACATATATATTCTTTTCAGATTTTTTTCCCTCGTATGTTGTTACAAAATATTGAGTATAGTTCCCTGTGCTATACAGTAGGTCCTTGTTGGTTATCTATTTTATATACAGTAGTGTATATATATTAATCCCAACCTCTTAATCTATCCCTCCCCCTGCTTCCCCTTTGGTACCCATAAGTTTATTTTCTATGTCTATGGGTCTCTTTCTGTTTTGTGTAATAAGTAAGTTCATGTTTACCTTTTTTTTCAGATCCCACATATAAGTGATATCATATGATATTTGTTTTTCCTCTGCCTGACTTATTTCACTTAGCATGTTAATCTCTAGGCCCATCCATGTTGCTGCAAATGGTATTATTTCATTCCTTTTTATGGCTGAGTAGTATTCCATTGTATATATGTACCACATCTTCTTTATCCATTCATCTGTCGGTGGACATTTAGGTTGCTTCCATGTCTTGACTATTGTAAATAGTGCTGCTATGAACATTGGGGTGCATGTATCTTTTCAAATTGGAGTTTTCTTTGAATAGATGCTCAGAAGTGGGGTCGCTGGATCCTATGGGAACTCTAGCAAAGGGGCTGTTTTTTTGTTGTTGTTGTTGTTGTTGTTTAATTATTTATTTATTTATTTATTTATTTATTTATTTTTGGCTGTGTTGGGTCTTCGTTTCTGTGCGTGGGCTTTCTCAAGTTGCGGCAAGCGGGGGCCACTCTTCATCGCGGTGCGCGGGCCTCTCACTGTCGCGGCCTCTCTTGCTGAGGAGCACAAGCTCCAGACGCGCGGGCTCAGTAGTTGTGGCGCATGGGCTTAGTTGCTCCGCGGCATGTGGGATCTTCCCAGACCAGGGCTCGAACCCATGTCCCCTGCATTGGCAGGCAGACTCTCAACCACTGCGCCACCAGGGAAGCCCAAAGGGGCTGTTTTAAATGAGCATGAGGGCACTGCCCACAGCTCCTCCCTTCAGCTCAGTACAGAGTGAAAAAATGATAAAGCCCACTCCCAGCTTTTCATTAGAAGCAGTTGGACTGCACAACTTGTACCACAACTTTTTTGTCTGCTACCCAAGGATCTGGTTTCTAATTTGCCTATCTCAGAGAACTAAGGAGACTCAGCATATGCTAATCCCGCTGGAACCTAGCATCCTCTGAACTCCTGGGGGCCACCAAGAACAAAGACAGAGGTGTGGATGAACAAAAGTTTAAAACACTGTATATGCATACAATGGAATATTATTCAACCTTAGATAAGAAGGAAATCCTGAAATATGCAGCCACATGGATGAATCTTGAGGACATTATGAGAACTGAATTAAGCCAGTCACAGAAGGACAAACACTGCATGATTCCAGTTACCTGAGGTATCTACAGTAATCAAACTCATAGAAGAAAAGAACAGAATGGTGATGGCCAGAAACAGGGGGAGGGAAAAATTGGAGTTGCTAATCAACACGTATAAAATTTCAGTTATGCAAGATGAATAACTTTTAGATATCTGCTGTACAACATTGTGCCTATAGATAAAAATACTATACTGTATACTTAAAAATTGGTTAAGAAGGGGGTCTCCTGTTAAGTGTTCTTACCACAAAAAAAAAAAAAAGAAATTGTCAAACTATTTTCCAGAGTGTCTGTAATATTTTATATTCCCATCAGCAATGTATGATCCAGTTTCTCTGCATCCTCATCAGAATTTTGCATTGTCATTCTTTTTTTAGTAATTCTGGCAGGTATATGGTTACTTATCACTGTTGTTTTAATTTGCATTTCTCTAGTGGCTGATGACCATGAGCATCTATTCTTGGTCTCATTTGCCCTCTGTACGTTCTCTTCTGGAAAATATCTGTTCATGTCTCTTGCCCATTGTGTGGTGAAGAATTAACTTTACTCAAAGTGAGGTCTGACTTTTGTCCCAGTTCCTGGAGGTAACCTCTAAACCTTTGGATTTTCCCAAGTAATAGGAACTTCCTGGCTAGATAGCGTGAACAAAGAATGACACTTGCCATTTCAGTAAACAAAGGATGCTGTGCCCATAAATCCATCAGCCACTGCAGCCGCCTCCAGCGGTGCATCCTGAGAGGAATCCAGGAAGAAGAAAAACAGGATACTGGCCCTAGATAGTTAAGATGCATATCAAAGGAATAATTTCAGTGAGCCCAGACTCTTGCATCTTCCCATACATAGAAAAGCATTAAAATTATTCATTTGAGATGTCTGGTTTTTATGTGGTTAGCAGTAACCTTTTGATGTTCAACTACATGGTATTTTTTCTTCAGCAAAAACTCCTATATATTCTGGCTTCTCCCTTACCTCTTACCCCTTACCCCTTTGGAGCAGTCCCTCAGAGCTATCTAAGAGGCTGCCAACTGTGGGCTATAGTCCTCAGTAAGTCTGTCGAATAAAACATGTCTCAACTTTTAGGTTACACATATTTTTCGGTCAACAATAGTTTATGCTAATGTGAGGATAGTCATACCAGAAAGAACAACCATGTGAGTCCATGTGAGAAGAGGGTTGGGGCTTTGAGTCACGTGATATTAGCCTTATGTTCACGAGCGAGAGGAGACTATACCAAAGTCAATTGTTTTCCATGACACCAAAAATGAGCAAGCAAAATGTGGAATTAAAAACAAAATATCATTTATTTTTATTAGCACCCTAAAAAATGAAATGCTTAGGTATAAATCTAACAAAATATGTTCAAGTTCCATATGAGGAAAAGTACAAAACTCGGAAGAACAAAATCAAAGAACTAAATAAATGGAGAGATACTCTATATTTACAGATAGGAAAACTCAATATTGTCAAGATGTCAGTTCTTCCCAACATGATCTATAGATTCAATATAATCACAATTAAAAATGCAGCAAGTTATTTTGTGGATTTTGACAAAATAATTCTAAAGTTTATATGGAGAGGCAAAAGACCCAGAAGAGCCAACGCAATATTGAAGGAGAAGAAAATTGGAGAACAGACCCTACTCAATGTCAAGACTCACTATCTAGCTGTAGTAATCAAGACAGTGTGGTGAAGTAAGACAAATAGATCAATGGGACAGAATAGAGAGACCAGAAACAGACCCTCATAAACATAGTCAACTGAACTTGGACAAAAGAGCAAAGGCAACACAATGGAGAAATGGTGCTTGAACAATTGAACATCCACATACAACAATAACCAAAAAATGATCTAGACACTGATCTAACACAAAAAAATAACATAAAATGGATCATAGACCTAAAGGTAAAGTGCAAAACCATAAAACTCCTAGAATATAACATAAGAGAAAACCTAGATGCCCTTGGGTATGATGGTATCTTTTTAGCTACAATATCAAAGACACAGTACATGAAAGAAATAATTAATAAGCTGGACTTCATTAAAATTAAAAACTTCTGCTCTGCAAAAAAGCAATATTAAGAGAATTAAAAGCAAACCAGACTGGGAGAAAATATTTGCAAAAGACACATCCACTAAATGACTGTTATTCAAAGTACATATACAAAGGACTCTTAAACTCAACCTTAACAGACGCCTCGCCAAAGAAGATATACATGTGGCAAATAAGCATATGAAAAAGATGTTCCATATGATACGCCATCAGGGAAATGAAATTAGAATAATGAATAATGATGAGGTACTGCTACATATCTATTATGGTCAGAATCTGGAACACTGACAACACCAAATGCTTACAAAGATATGAAGCAACAGGAAATCTCATACATTGCTTTTGGGAATGTAAAATGATACCATCCCTTTGGAAAGAGTTTGGTGGTTTCTTACACAACTAAATATACTGGCGCTATGATTTAGCAGTTGCACTCCTTGGTATTTACCCAAAGGAGCTGGAAACTTCTGTCCACATAAAAATCTGCACGAGGATGTTTTTAGCAGCTTTATTCATAATTACTAAAATTTGGAAGCAATCAAGACATCTTTCGTGGATGACTGGATAAACTGTGGAACATTCAGGCAAAGAAATATTATTCAGAGATATTAAAAAATGAGCTACCAATCCATGAAAAGACATGGAGAAAACTTAGATGCATATTACTAAGTGAAAGAAATCAATCTGAAAACGCTGTATGACGCCAGTCGTATGATATTCTGGAAGAGGTAAAACTATGGAGACAATAAAAAGACCAGTGGTTACAGGGGTCAGGGAATGGAGGAAGATACATTGACAAAGCAAAAAGGATTTTGAGGGCAGTGAAATTCTAATTGTGCATATATGTCAATATAGTTTTGCCCAAACCCATAGAATGCACAACACCAAGAATAAACACTAAAGTAAACTGTAGACTTTGGGTGATTATAATGGGTCAATGTAGGTTCATCTCTGGAGAAAAATGTACCATTCTGGTGGGTGTTATTGATAATGGGGGAGCTATGTATGTGTCTGGTTAGGGGGTATATGCAATGTCTCTGACCTGTCATCTCAATTTCATTGTAAACCTGAAACTTACCTAAAAGAAAATCTTTTTTTAAAAAAGTTATCTATTTTCTAGTTGGATTTTTTATTATTGAGTTTGCAGAGTTTTCTATGTTCTAGATACTAGTCCTTTGTCAGACAACTTATGTGCAAACTGTTCTCCCAGTTCCTAGCTTGTCTTTTCATTGTCTTCACAGGGTATTAGGCAAACAAAAAAGTATTTAATTTTGATGAGGTGTAGTTTATTAATTTTTTCTTTTATGAATCATGCTTTTGATGTCAGGTCTAAGAATTTATTGCCTTGCTCTATATCCAAAAATTTTTCTCCTATATTTTTTTCTAAAATCTTTCTAGTTTTATGTTTTAGATTTAAGCCTAGAGTCCCTTTGGGGCTAATATTGGTTTCAGATGTAAGGTTTAGGTCAAAGTTCATTTTTTGCCAGAGGATGTCGAAGTGCTCCAGCATCATTTACTTACTGAATTGCTTTGGTACCCTCGTGAAAATTCAGTTGGTCATATTTATGTGGGTCTGTTTATGGGTTCTCTGTTCTTTTGTATTAATCGATGTGTCCAGCACTCTGCCAACGTTGTTTAATGACCTTAGCAATGTAGTAAACCTTAACATCATATAAAATCATTCCCCTCAATTTGTTCTTTTACAAGATTGTTTTGTTATTCTAGGGCCTATGTCTTTCCATTTGAATTCTGGAATAAGTTTTTCTATAGTCTATGTCTATGAAAATCCTGCTGGATTTTGACATAAATTGCATTAAACCTATAGATCACTTTGGGAAGAACTGATATTTTTACTATGTTAAGTCTTCAAATCCACAAACACAGTCTGTACCTCCATTTATCCAGTTTTCTTTCATTTTTTTATCAGCGTTTTAAAATTTCAGCATTCATTTCCTGAATGTGTTTTAATTTTGTGCATAAATATTTCACTTTCTTTGGAATGACAGGTGCTATTGTGTTTCTCATTTGTTTCCACATGTTAATTGTTAGTATATAAAAAGTGATTAAGTTTTGTGTCTTGAACTTGTATCCTTCAACCTTTCTGGACTCACTAATTCTAGGAGGCTTTTGTTTTGTTTTTTATATTTTGGAGACACAGTGACACAATTATGTTACATGACCCTGATTAGCATTAGGAGTTGAGGTGGTACACTGAGAGTAAAGGAGAAGTCATTAAAAGATTTTATTTAAAGGAGTGGCCCGATTACACTTTGGATTAGAATAATCCATCTGGTTACAATATAAAGAATGAATCAGAATGAATTTAAAGGGGAAGAATGGGTAAGTCCCAAATTATGTAGATGTTTTTCTAGGTACTTTTGCAGGCTTGTTCCTGTGAAGAAATGTTTTCCTCATGAGCTTTGAATGATTAATTCAACCAGTAGTGATTACTACTGAAGCACTAGGAACTGATTCATACAGCTCGCTGACTTCCTGCTGGTGGCAGCAGGAAAGTGACACTGGATTTATCATCACTTAGACGTTCCCACACTGGTAGCAGAATATTTGCTGTTATTTTTACTTCTACTTCCATAGAGCAATAATGGAAGAAAAACTATTTATTAAATATTTACTAAGTCAGACATAGTGACAAGAGACTTCCATCTGTTACCTCCTTTGAATCTTAAAACTAGCCAGTGAAACTGGTAATCATACACACACACACACATATATATAAATTTTTTTTCTGGTTGAAGTGTGATTTTATTTCAGATTGAAACTAGAGTTAAGGTCTATGAAATATAGAAACATTAGCATTTAGAAGAAAAAGTTCTTTTATGTCAGAAAGTCGTCTCAATTTGTACTGAATATCCTTCTTAATATTATTTAGACTTACTTGTACCCCTCCCCATCCAGGATTGACAATTTTGTCAGGAACTGTGAAGGTTCTGAGACTTCTTTGTCTGCATGCTCCCAAGTGAGTTTGGTATAGTTTCATATCCATCAAAGGTTTAATTTCAACATGTTTTCTTTTTTTTATTGATTTTTATTGTAGTATAGTTTCTTTACAATGTTGTCTTAGTTTCTGCTGTACAGTAAAATGAATCAGTTATACTTATATCCTCTGTTTTTTAGATTTCCTTCCCATTTAGCACAGGAAACTCTACTCATATATATTTTCCATGGGAAGAAACTCTGCTTTGAGGGGCTATGTAATTTTTAAAGGTCACAGCTAAGAAACAGAATTCATGCTTTAGATACATGGCTTGGAAAATGTTTGTAAAAGAATACTAGGTCAGTTAGGGTCACAGTTTGACTCAAATTTCATTTGTAAGTTAGTCACACTAACTTAAACTTTCATTTGTAAGTTTATCAATATAAAATTTTTTTTTTTTTACTTTCCAGATTTCTGTGGAAATTTACCTTTCTTTATGAGAAAGTTAGCAGAAACTAAGCAAAGCTAAGCAAATAGGGCAGGATCTCATAGTCATGAAGATATATCCACAGGTATATTTAGAACATATGCTGTACTTGAGGCATTGTATTGGGTTGGCCAAAAAGTTCGTTCGGGTTTTTCCATATCACAAAACCTGAACGAACTTTTTGGCCAACCCAATACTAACTAGTCTCCGAGGACACAGAAGTGAACTAGACATAGTCCCTGCTTCTTAGAAAACCTGAGATAAAATGAACTGTAAGCCAGAAAGCATCCAATACATAATCTCAAGTATATATAATAATAAAAATATACAATATATATAAATATACACAAAATTAAATATATACAAAACTGCATAGAATTACAAGAGGAAACTGACAAGAAAGACAAGTATCATATGATATCACTTACATGTGGAATCTAAAAAAAGTGTACAAATGAACTTATCTACAAAACAGAAACAAACTTATGGTTAACAGGTGGTAAGGGGGTAGGGAGGGATAAATTGGAAGATTGGGATTGACATATACACACTACTATACATAAAGTAAATAACTAACAAGGACCTATTGTAAAGCACAGAGAACCCTACTCAGTACTCTGTAATGGCCTATATGGGGAAAGAATCTAAAAAGAGTGGACATATGTGTATTATAACTGATTCACTTTGCTGTACTCCCGAAACTAACACAACATTGTAAAACTATACTCCAATAAAAATTTTCAAAAAGGAAAGAAGCAGCTGACAAATACACCAATGAGATGGGAGAAATGGAAGTACATAAAGAGAGAGGATGCATTATAAATTGCTATTTCGTCCTTTTTGGGACTCATCAGTACAGTGTAGCTAATGCAGTAAAAATCTAAAACATTTTGTTTCTAAAATTCAATTGTATATAAACAGTTCTGAGGTTGGGTATTGAATGCCTAATGAGTAGAAGTAACTAACTATTTGTGATTTAATTGGGATAAAAACAGGATTTTTAAAATCCAATAAAGGGTAAACAAAAGATTGGTATTTGTTTATAGGTATAATATTTATTTAGCACACAGTAATTTAAAACATAAACACTAAGAATTAAAGTGTAAAAAGCACTTTTTCAGTGTTTCTAATGTTTTAAAATACAAAGTCTAAAATAAATATTAGTTTTAGTGCTTTCTCTTTTTTTTTTGGCTGTGCCAGGTCTTAGTTGCGGCACTTGTGATCTTCAAACTTTGTTGAGGCATGCAGAATCTTTAGTTGCGGCGTGCGGGATCTTTAGTTGCGGCATGTGGGATCTAGTTCCCTGACCAGGGATCAAACCCGGGCCCCCTGCATTGGGAGCACAGAGTCTTAGCCACTGGACCACCAGGGAAGTCCCTAGTCTTAGTACTTTTAAAAATTTCCCTATATATTTTCAACTGACAGTAAGAGAATTTTGAATGTGTTAACCAATTGTATCTTTTCTCATTGGTTATTAAAATCATTTTGCACCGTTTCAGCTATCATAGTCATTTTTATGGTCCCATGTGTACAAATACAGGGCTGTCTGTATAGAAAAAGAGGAATTCATTCATATTTGTTGGGTTCAAAATATAAATATCAACTCATATTACTTAACACCTACTTAATTTAGAATCATGCTCTTCCAAATCCCTGTATTACATCATTCAAGGATAGCTTGCCTTTTTGCTGTTAACAAGTATTATAAATGCACATTGGTGATATTTTTGGCAGGCCAAGAAATACAGCAGCAACTGTATATAACAATTTATAATGCATCTCTTAGAGATGGTGCGTGAAATTCCCTAAAAAGTCCTTAAAGTATTTAAGTCTATGGAGACATTATTATTTGTCTTGCTGCAAATCCAGTTTCTATGTGTGTAGTTCCTGGCACTACTAAGTCCAACGTCATTCAGGTAGGCACATTCCCCAACTCCTTTGATGGCAAACCTAAAACCAAACACAAAAACATTAAAAAAGCATAGGTTGGGCAGACATCTACATTCATTCCTCCTCTGTATTCTTCGGCACCCTTACTCCAGGTATTTTTAACGTGAACAAGAGAAAAGTGAAAATCTGTCATTCATGTGGCTTCTTCGTAAATATATACCATGCCTGTATTTCGTTCCTTTTCTATTCTCAAAGTCCCTGCTTGAATATCAGAAGATTATCGTCATCCATACCAAATCCAGTTATGTTGTTTATCAGGTATTTAACTAGTGCTTGCTGGTGTAGCCAAGTGAACTGCTGCCATCGGCGGTGATAAAAGAAATTATCACATATTGAGATATAGGGAAGTCATTCTGGCTTATACATGAGTTAACTTGAATTTTACGCTATCTAAAATAGCCTGTTTGTGGCCTAACAAACATACATTTGTACATCCGCTTTAATTATTAAAGAAAAGGGCACATGGACCAGAAGTGAAGAATGACCATGTTAAAAATAAAGATTAAATGCCCCTCTTCTTGGGACACCAATACTGGTCCTCCTGCAATGATAAGACTCCCTTCCCAGGGGCCAAGGCCATACTGGCCGGCTGTGTACGTGCTGGTCTTTTTTTTTTTTTTTTTAATTTGAAACCTTGAAGAAACGTAACCCTGACTTGTTTAATGTTCTCTGTTCTGACAAGATAGTAAATATTAACTATAAAATAAAAAACTCTGCTGGAAACGCTGCTTCTCTTGAGCAGTTTCTTGGAGTAATCTGCGAAGCGGGCTTCCGGGCTAGTCCTCAGCTTGGCTCAAATAAAACTCTTTTCTATTCTTATTATTGACTGTTTATGGATTACTTCCATTGTCAGTGGCCTTCGGTGAAGATTATTTTCAGTGTTCTCCTGACCTGTTTCATACAAGTGTGAAAATAAAAATATTTACTTAATAGTAAATTCTTAAAATGGCTTAGCTTTGATTGATGGAAGTGATTGGGCCCTTATATTTTATCTGCTCCAATGTAATGGGTAAATTCAAAATACCCCCACTGAGGTGTTCACAATCCGAGGTATGTTACTAAGTTCCTTCCAGAGATAATTTAGGGGGGATTCCCATTGGTTCCCTGATGACCTTCCTTTTGTGAATGGACGCAGCAGCTGGGAGAGTGGACTGAGGGTCTGTGGATATCAATGCTTCAGTGGCTTTCTAGGATTGTAGGACCCCTGCTGTGCATCAGCTGTTCTCTCTACATTCTAAATAGGGATTTCAGCACAGTTTAAGTCAGTGGATGAAAGTGGAAAAACTATGTCAAATGTCATCATCATGCTAAAGATTTCAATGAAATCACAATAAGTTTTTCCAAAGGCACAGCTAATAAATGGAAGAGCATACAAAGGATTTCTATTTTGTACCTCATAGAGCAGTAAGCCTTCCATGATATTAAATTTATTTTCCCATAAACACAACTCACACACATAACCACATGTAAACACAATAGAAGGAAAAGAAGACTAAAAACGTACGAGGCATTATAATCAGTGCTGTCTGTCCATTTCCAACCATGCTTTGATGATTCTCTTCTAAGGCCAAGCCAATGGTCAGAACGGCCTTTGTATCTTTTCAGGAAGTTCTATTATAAAACACAGAAAGTAAGAACACGTGTCTCTTTCATATTACTCTTGAGTCTCTCTTCCCTCCAGCATCTGTCTTTGGGTGGCAGCCTGGTATAATTGAGAAGCTTAGACTTTGGAGGGAGACTAGTCCCCACTTCTCAGCTTAAATCACTCAAATACCTCTAATCCTAAATTACATTAAAGTGACCATACCTCCCAATTTGGGAAAGTCCCAGGTTATGCCTGTGGTTCCAGCATAATATTAATATTCTCACTTTCACTTCCCAAAATGTCCCAATTTGGATGATAAATTACATGATTACCATATTTCTTTGTACAATGGGAACAATACATCTAACTGAAGGTTAACTATGGGGATTACATGAGAGAATGCATGTAAATTGTCTCACAGGGTCCCAGGCAGAGAATATACCCCAAACAAATATTAGGCACTAATATGCATCCCATGCCCCCAAGTCTGCCTGGAATGGGGTCCTTCCTCATCTTTCAGCTTTCACCCTATGCAGCATATATCTTTCTCAGGGAGCTTAAGTATTCAACAAAGAACATGATCCAAAAATACTTCTTACCAGCTCTTCCTCGGTTTCGAACTGAGCAAGAACAGCTTCTAATGAAGTACAGAATGTCTTGCTGAATGTCCAATTCCTTGCGTCTTCAGAAAAATAAAAACACTTACTTCCAAATCCAATCCATTCTTTTGGGCAGGTGACATACAGAACATACGAGACCGGCTTTGTTTTTCTCACTAAAAGTTGGACAGACACAGTGAATCATAACAAATACATTTTCTCATCCCTTTTATCTATTTTTCCACTTACCATCCTGAGGTCAGTCTTTTTTTTTACATATGTATGTATACACATATATATATATACATGTGTATGTGTATGTGTAGGTACAGTATAACCAAATTCCAAAATGAGGGATTTGAAGAAAAACATGGCCAAATATCAACCAGACTCTTGTACTTTTATGGCCTTTGCTAGTAGCATTTTGTTTTTCTTAAAATCTGAACAGGGGCTACTTTCTATAGGTAGACAAATTGTTAAAAATGTCTTCCATGCCCAAATGCGTTTGTTTTTCCCAATGAATAGTTTTCCTTTATATGTATTTTGGCACCACTCATTACATAATTTCCCTTATCATCATCTTATTTTGCTTCCAGAAACATATTCTCAAGTGCCTGGCTACATAATAAATACTCCCTGTGGATGCTGTCCAGCTCTTGGTTATGTGCAGAATTGCTGAGCTGTAGTGCGCTACCAACTAAGATTTCTAATGCCTCTTGGAATGCTACCAGCCTTAGCCATTTATCAAATACCAACTGCTACTCAGTATGTGGAAATATGATTGCATTTCACTGCTTGCCAAAACAGCAGGCCTTTCTGAGATCATTTTTCTTTTTTTGGTTTCTGGGAGAATACAATATTGAGATCCATGATCACTTGCTGAGTGCAAGCTAGCAGTAGTTGTTTTTTCCTAAATGATTTTATTATATTGAGGATTTGCCTTGGAACAGAATGGCCTACAGAAACTAATATGTGAATAAATATATATATTTTATATGGTGATCTTTTACCCCTGAGGTCAGTCTTGAAGTACGTACATTCAATCGTTGCCTTTCTAAGTCATCACTGACAGTCTTATCCCGGGCACAAACGTCATCAGTCCACTGGACTTCAAGCAGAGTACCTGTGTATCTGACTTCCCAGGGGTACAGGGACACTAATGGCTTTAAGGAAATCAATTTCTGTAGCATTTAATTTCTGTAGTATTCGTTCCTAGTATCATACAGATTCCCTTTCCCACATCTTCCTTAATATCAGTCCTTCTTACTCTTGACAAAAGAAAGGCAAACTCCTTGCCTTTCCTAGATTTTACTATGGTACATTTCTTAGGAGGTATAAAACCTTCTAGTAGACAAAACATAACACAGTTCAAATATTGATTTTAGTACCAAAAATACAACGTAGGGTTTCCTATGTAGTTTTTTGTTTTATACATATTTCTGTTAAATATATATAAAAATATTTGGGCCCTTGTTAGATGCTCTGAAACCAGCAAGATTTCAGAGTGTAAGCTATGGGAAAAATAGATGTTTTTGTTCCATAACCTCACTTTTTCCTCCCTTATCCAATCTGATAGGAAATACTGTTGACTCAACTTTCAAAGTAGATAGATTCTGGCACCTAGTCCCACCTCCACTGTTACCATCAGGGCCAAGCCACAGTCCTCTCTGGCCTGGATTTCTACAAGTTTGCCCTAATAGGTGTTCCTGAGTCTACTTTTTCTTCTAACAATCTGTTCTCAAAGTAGCTGTCAAAATGATTATTCTACAGTGAAAGTCAACTAGATGCTCTGAAACCAGCAAGATTTCAGAGTGTAGGCTATGGGAAGAATAGATGTTTTTGTTCCATAACCTCACTTTTTCCTCCCTTATCCAATCTGATAGGAAATACTGTTGACTCAACTTTCAAAGTAGATAGATTCTGACACCTAGTCCCACCTCCACTGTTACCATCAGGGCCAAGCCACGGTCCTCTCTGGCCTGGATTTCTACAAGTTTGCCCTAATAGGTGTTCCTGAGTCTACTTTTTCTTCTAACAATCTGTTCTCAAAGTAGCTATCAAAATGATTATTCTACAGTGAAATTCAGATCATGGCATTCCTCTCCTACAATTTCCCTCTTCCTGATCCTCCCCACTACACTCAAAATAAAAGCTGAAGTCTTCAACTGACTCATAAGGCTATTATCTCCCTGACCCCCAGCCCGTTACTCTCCCTCATTCTCATTTTGCTCTAGCTGAAGAAGCCTCCTTGCTTTTCCTCCAACATACCAAGGAGATTCCTCCTTTGATTCTGCTTGTTCCTGCCACCTGGAATGCTTTCCCCATATAGCCACATGGCTCCTTCATCACCTTCAAAAGTTTGCTGAAAAGTCATCCTTTCAATGAGGCTTACCCTGGCCACTTGTATTCCTCAAACTGTTACCCCTATAATATAGTATCTGTGTCTTCCTGCTACAATATGAGTTCCCTAGGAGCAGGGATTTTTTGCGTGTTTTGTTCACTGATATACCTCAAGCACTTCACACAGTGCCTGGTACATAATGGAGCTCAATAAGTATTTATCGACAACATAAATGTGTGGAGAACATGTAACGTTTGGAGAACAGGTAACTCACCTGCCAGAAAAGTGGAAAGTACCATCACAATTGTAGCTAGGACCATAATAATGATGATGCAACAGTAAAGCGGGATTACAGGAGATGTAAATGGTAGGCATTTTCTTTGGAGGCCTTTACCTATAAATACAAATGTCATAATCTCAATCTCATGAAGGTATTAGGAAGAAAAACTTAAATTTATCACAGAATCAACCTGTAAAGTCAGCTGTACCTCAACTCCCCTATTGCCAACCCCCTTCACAAAAGGTCCAGGTCCACAAATGAGAGCCATGGCCCAAGAAACTGAGTTTTATTTCCCCTAGAGAATCTTCCAGTTATTGGAAGAAGAGCTAATGAGAGAATAAGAATCAAAAAGAGTAGAAATCAGGATGAAAAAGAAACATACAAATGATCCAGATTTACCTCCATAAATAAGAGATCTGGTTAGAAATACTGAAAGGAGCATTAGAAAATTACTCAATATAATTCATCACATTAACAAAATAAGAGAAGAGAAAGCACATGATCATCTCAATAAATATAGAAAAAAATGTGAAAAATGTATTATTCATCCAAGATAACAAATCCCAACAAATTAGGAATTGAAGGACTTAACCTGATAAATATCATCTACAGAAAAAGAACAGCTAGCATGATACTTAGTGGTGAAAAAGTAAACGCCTTCCTCCAAAGGTCAGGAACAAGGCAAGGAAGTCTGCTCTCACCAATCCAATTTAACTTTTTACTAGATGTTGTATCAGTGGCAATAAGGCAAGAAAAATAAATAAAAGGCATACGGATTGGAAAGAAGTGAAAGTGTCTCTAGAAGTGACATCCGCTCATCTCCCGGTAGAAATATCAATTTGAAGATTATCTGCACATGAAAATATCTTCCCAAGAGCCAAGGATTCCAGGCACACCCACCCCCATGCCTCATCTCAGCTCCTGCCTACTCCAGCAATTCCAGGCAGATAAAGCAGCCTCAGACAGCTTCCACACAGGGCTTCCTGAATTTGAACAGGGAGGCACATCCACAGCAGGGCAATTTCCCTTGCGCCGATACCCTGTAGGAGGCCTTAATGCAAACGGCCAACCACCTGGGTTCCTATGGATACACAATCCATTCTCGACTTCAGCTTTGCTTAACTGGAAAAACCATAAGCCTGCTTACTGAGAGGACCCACTCTGTATGACTGAACTTTTCATTCACCTCCATATTTGCCACTCACCATCCCACTTGGGCGGACATTCACACTCTTATGAATATAATGCTTACTGGGGATGAAAGCAGGATGGTCATTGACAAGGCTAGAGAGGGAGCACACCAGCTCCACCTAGTGGATCCAAATGGAACTCCAGAAGCAAATCTGTCAGTCCCTATTGCTAGCTAACTGGGATCCTAATAGTGGGGGCATGCCACTCGTAGAACATTATAGGAGGTGTGTCTTAGTGGGTCTTCAAAAGGGGGTACCTAGACAAAAGAGGTTAAACAAGATTCAGGAGATAAACCAAAAACCAAATGAGGATGCAGCAGAGTTCCTAGAAAGGATTTATCAAGCTTATAGGCGCTACACGGATGCAGACCCTGAGGCCCCTGAGAATGTAAGGATGATAAATATGACTTTCATCGGGCAAAGTGCCCCAGATATAGGGAAAAAATTACAGAAGTTAGATGGTGCATTTGGAATGAACCCTTCTCAATTAGTAGATGTTGCTTTTAAAGTATTCAACAACAGGGAACAACGACAGAAGCAAGAAGATGCAAAATGGAATGCACCTTTTCTGGCAGCAGCATTGAATTCCCAGAAGGTGAGTAACCTAAAGGAAGCCACCACTGAGGAAGGAACAATGTGCTTACTGCAAGGAGGAAGGGCATTGGAAAAGAGATTACCCTAGACGAAAGAATAATAGAAGGAAGACAGGAGCCTCTCATATGGTAAAAAGAGAGGAACACTCTGATAATGAATGAAGAGGCCCAGGGACTCCCTTGGACTTGAGGCGTCTGATTCTAATTTCCCCACTTTGACAGTGGGGAACAAGTTGACTGACTTTCTAATAGATACGGGTGCCACATATTCTGTGGTAAACACCAAAGTGGCACAGAAAACATCTCAGTCTATCCCAGTCACAGGAATTTCTGGAGAAGTACAAAACCGTTAGTTTTTACAACCTCTGGAATGCCAACTAGAGGACCTCAGCCTGAAACATAGCTTCTTATACATGCCAAGTGTTCAATCCCCCTTTTGGGATGAGATCTCCTTCGTAAATTAAATGCTCAAGTAACTTTTTCCCCAGAACAGCTTGACATCAGGGTCCCACTGGAGCACGATTTAAGCCTACAAAAGGTGCTCATGGAAACCCCAGAGAAGGAGACAGAGCTCTTTCCCCCTGAGGTCTATGAAAAGATAAGGCCAGAAGCGTGGGCTGATGGCACTCCAGGGAAGACCAAAAATGCAACACCAACGCAAATCCCATTAAAAAGGGACGCTGGGACGCCTAATCTAAAACAGCATCCTCTGAGACAAGAGGCCCAAAAGGGAATTCAGCCAATCCTGGAGAAGTTTTTGAAAACAGGACTGATTAAACCTTGCAGGTCATCTTCTCGGTCTGCCGGCTTTCCGAGTATAGTTGTACTCTCTGCCTCAGCACCCCCTCTCCAATTCATTGGCCTGTCATGCGGCAAGCTAAGCGAGCTGGCACCCGGTAACATGTTCAAAATTCTTCATTTCTTATTTGGCTTTGGCTTGATAAATTTTAGTGAGCCCCTCTCCTTCCCAAAGACCCCCAAACTCTGGCTTGCCTGAAAATGCAAACAAGCACTAAAGAAAGCACTGAGATGAGTAACAGCTCGTGCATGCTCATGACCACGTGTCCCTGGAACACAAGTGAGAAGTATTAACTCTGGAAGTGACACCTGCTCTTCACACTCATGCTCTCTTTCCCCACACGTGTTCTGTTCCCCTTCTTGCCCTATTTATAACATGAGAACCTTTCTACAGCACTTTTCCTATTGCAAGAGTCCTTGTGAATAATGTCTCCCTTTACTAAGTCCACACTATTGATACACAGTACAATATGGATGAATTTAAATGCATTATGCCAAGTGAAAAACAGTCAGACTCCGTACACATTCTTCTAAAGCAAGAGTAGAAAACAGATCAGTGGTTGCCAAAGGGTGCGGGAATGGGAAAGAAATGTTTACAAAGGGCATGGGCGTGGGGGGGGGGTGGAACTGTTCTATATCTTGATTGTGATGTGGTTACATGATTATATGTATTTGTCAAAACTCATAGAAATGTAACCCAAAAGAGTGAATTTTACTGAATGTCAACTATACTTTGAAAAAGTTCCTGCTGACTTTCTTTTAACCACTACATTTCACTCACTTCACGTATATCTTCCAGAATGATAGGAAGCCTCAGTTTAAATGCTAGGCAGGGAAAAAAAATATCGAATTGCCTTGTTTAAACAGTATACAATGACATTTGGATTTGGGCTCCATAAGAAAATCTCGACCTTCATTCTTTCTGGTTCTACATTAAAGCAAAACTGTCTTAGAAACTCAGTATGTTATGACTTGCATCATTTTTTTCATTGTTAGAAGAGTAAGACGTACATCTCCCCTTCCACCTCTCCAATAAATCTCCTATTTGCCCCCTTACTAATCTTCTAAAAGTCCCCCCTTTTTCTTCTCCTTTATTTCCCTATATCTAGCTCCTAACACCCTCCCTTGTTTCATGTTCCATTTCTCTTTCTTGCTTACTTATTAATACTTCTCTTCTCCTTTTTTGTAGGGGAATAAAATTTCCCACCCCAAAATGTCTCTTTGGCATGTGGATTATTTCAAGCTGAAAACCATCAAGACCCCAAAGACTCAGGAAGAATCTTTGACCATCCCCCTAACTGCCTAAAAGAATTTAGATAGAAGGCCTGTTCCTGGAATAGAGCTATCACCAGAGATCTCTGCAGATTAGGAGGTGAGCGTGATGGGGGAAACTGGAAATGGCCTAAAGATCAGAGTCCGCTCTTGTGTCCCTTGTCTCTGTGTGGCCCAGCAAACATTTATTCACCAAACATTTGCTTTTCCATTTCCACGTCAATGACCTTCGTCCCCTTTTAAGTCCCAAGCCACTACCCCCAACATCTTTTGTCATTAGCTGGAGACAGTATTTAAGGTGAAGTTTTTGGCCATTTTAGTCAGTTACTCAGTTTTCCTGTGTCTCTCCCATGTATACATGTTATTAAACCTTTGTTTAATTTTCTCCTGTTATTTATCTCATGTCAATTTAATTCTTAAACCAGCCAGAAGAGCAGAGGAAAATTTCTTCCTTCCTGACACTCTCCTCTGGTGTGTCCTCTTTTTGTCTCCCTCTAAATTCATATGCCTCTTGTATTACACTCTGAACACAACCACCTTCAAATTTCTAGTTTGAAAAATGGTGTCAGGAATTATCTCACAGAAGAACAGAGAAATGAACCATATTACTGGTCTACTGGTTTTAACTTTTATTTTCATGTTCTAGAAAACTTAGTTAACTTACAGGAACAGTTTAAATTTCAAAAAAATTGGTTTCACATTTGCACTGGTCAAATAATTTCAGTTATGTAAGCACTTGACTTAGCTAGAAAAACATTAACGTTCTTTAAGAACTTTCTTTTTCATTAAGCATGAACCCTGTGTTTCAGGAACTACAATATCCTGTTGATAAAAAATAAAATGCAGGGAGGGGAGAAGGAAAGAAGAAAGAAGGAAATGCTTGTTTTTAGCAGAAAATAGAGGTTCAGTAAAAGGTATTCTTTCTGCTGGACTGAAATACAAACACGTGTGAGCTATGTTCTTTTTCTTTCTCATCAAATTTTCTATAAACTACGAATGCTAAAGGGTTTGCTGGTGGTTAGGTTTAGCCTCCAACTCCCACCCTCAAACACCCACATCGGTTTTTAAATGACAAAGGATCTATATACCAATAGTCCCAGTTTCTGCAGGGACTTTCTTTTTGAGTCAATAACTATTCACGGTTTTATTAAACAAAAGTCTCTTTAGAGAACAGTAAGAAATTAATTCTCAGCTAACATCAACTGGGGAGAGGGGAAGGAGGTTACAATTTTTTTTTAATGCATGGATGTTGATAAATAACAAAATTAAACACATAGATACTATATTTCAACAAATGCTTTTACTAATCAATCACTATGTTGTTTTAATACTCTGATGTTCTCATTAAATCAAAACTCTTTAACTAAAATGGTTATGTTTAAAAGATGCTCATATCATTCTTATGATCACTCCTGAAAATTTCTGGTAAGACACATTTTATAAACTACTTTGGTAAGGTACTCTAAATAGGATGACATAAGGCTAGCTGAAGACCCACCATAATCAAAGGGCCAGGGAGTGAATAGGAAAGAGAGAAAGAGAGAGAGGAAGAGAGAGAGAGAGAGAGAACACAAAAGTACACCAGAGCCTGTGAGACAGAGAGAGAGAGACATAAAGAGGGAGAGAGACAAAGGGGGAAGCAAAGAGAAAATCATTTGGACACATAAATGAGCCTCAATAGATTTTAGCTGAAATATTTAATGATATCACTGAATATCAGATCTACCCTTGATTCCAAAAGGAAATTCTGTGGGGCACTTTTGTACCCAAGGGAAAGAAAATATACTTTTGTATTTAGTTAGAATTACTTTTTGAACAAAAAATTATGACTTTTATTTCTCCAAAGTAGACACACAGATGGCCAAAAAACACATGAAAAGATGCTCAACATCACTAATTATTAGAGAAACGCAAATCAAAACTACAATGAGGTATCACCTCACACCGGTCAGAATGACCGTCATCAAAAAATCTACAAACAATAAATGCTGGAGAAGGTGTGGAGAAAAGGAAACCTTCCTACACTGTTGGTGGGTATGTAAACTGGTACAGCCACTATGGAAAACAGTATGGAAGCTCCTCAAAAAACTAAAAACAGAACTACAATCCCTCTCCTGGGCATATACCTGGAGAAAACCCTAATTCAAAAAGATACATGTACCCTAATGTTCATTGCAGCACTATTTACAATAGCCAGGACATGGAAGCAACGTAAATGTCCATCAACAGAGGAATGGATAAAGAAGATGTGTTACAAATATACAATGGAATATTACTCAGCCATAAAAAGGAACGAAATAGTGCCATTTGCAGAGACATGGATAGACCTAGAGACTGTCATACAGAGTGAAGTAAGTCAGAAAGAGAAAAACAAATATCGTATAATATCACTTATATGTAGAATCTAGAAAAATGGTACAGATGAACTTATTCTCAAAGCAGAAATAGAGACACAGATGTAGAGAACAAACTTACGGATGCCAAGGGGGGAAGGGAGAGGTGGCATGAATTGGGAGATTGGGATTGACATATACACACTACTATGTATAAAAGAGATAACTAATGAGAACCTACTGTATACCACAGGGATCTCTACTCAGTGCTCTGTGGTGAACTAACTGGGAAGGAAAACTAAGAAAGAGGGGATATATGTATATGTAGAACTGATTCACTTTGCTGCACAGCAAAAACTAACACAACACTGTAAAGCAACCGTACTCCAATAAATATTTCTTTTAAAATTGTGAGTTTTAATCCTATTTCTTCCAGAAAATGTGACACCAGGTCAAAAGTCACTTCAGAAGTGAAGCCATCTCCAACTCCCTAGGTTTCATTAAATATATTGTAGCACTAATCACATCAAATTGTAGTAACTCATTTGGCTGTCCTTGAGATGATGAAACCCAGAAATCAGGGTCTAAATATAATTTGTCTTTGTAGCCCTGTGTCTAACAAATAACAGATTCTAAATATATGATTATTAGATTCAGTCAGACTATAGAATAGGTGTCATGGTTAATTTTTTTTTTTACATATACATGTATCTATTCTTTTTCAAATTCTTTTCCCATTTAGGTTGTTACCTAATATTGAGCTGAGTTCCCTGTCTATACAGTAGGTACTGGCAACTTTTATTAGTATATGTATTTCAAAATTGTTACATATAAAAAAAAAAAACCCTCAATAAATAAATAAATAAATAAAGGGGTGGGATAGGGAGGATGGGAGAGAAGCTCAAGAGGGAGGGGATATGCGGATATACGTATATTTATAGCTGATTCACTTTGTTGTACAACAGAAGCTAACACAACACTGTAAAGCAATTATACTCCAATAAAGATATATTAAATAAATAAATAAATAAATAAATAAAAACAAAGAAACAAAACTATTGTTGTCTGTTTGCCATGACTCTGGGATATAATGATCTGTTATTTAATATCATAATGTGACTTGCCAGGGTGCAAGTTGCCAGCAACCTGGGAGAAATACAAGGACTAATAAAATAAACCCAAACAACATTTTTCTCTTAACCTCCTGCAACCTAACTCACTGTGCAGAAATATTTAAGTAACATACACAGTAACACAATCACCGATGCAACAATTACACACTTGTCCTCTCACCCACCTCTAGTCCCTCAAAACACCTCTCCTTCTATGGAGATGAACTGTGAAGAATTATATTCCTGCAGTGCAATTTCTATCCTGCTGTCAGTGGTTAGTGGATTAAGAGCTGTTTCGTTTTGTCAAAGCTGATCAATTTTACCTTACCAGATCGTCCCTCCTCCATGCTTTCTCTGGATGTAGGGTCTGTCTTTAAGATTTTCGAAGAAGCCTCCTCCAGAGTCATGTTTCTGCTTCAACAGGAACACTCGGCACTGTCTCTAAGTAGTTGCAACAGCAGGAACTGGGAAGTGAAAACAGTTTTAATCTGAACGATCAGCTAAAAGAGAAGCAAAACCCCCGCCCAGTAAGTGGGCTGTAAAGGAAATAAATGAAGTTAAGTCCTTTAGAATTTTAAAATGCAAAGTGCTTTTAACTTAGAAAGATCAACTCCACAGACTTCTGTTCCCTGTCAAAATGGAATAACAGGGACCAGATTTACTTTCTTGCCTGAATCAACTAAAAAGAAAAAAAAGAAAATGTGTGGAAAAAAAATCCTTTTCAATCACTGGGCATCAATCAATGAAGGGCAGTGATCCTCTGAAAACAAATTTGGTGAGTCCTGCAATTGCCCCAGCTACTGCCCAGAGATAGTTTTGTAGGTGTGATCTAAGCAGGGGAAAACCAGAGAAATGCCAAGAGATTCCCTGAGGTGAAGAGGGGAAGCTCAGAGACAAGGCCTATGCAGATAGAGTATCAGAAAAGAAAGAGACACACAGAGAGAGGATTCTGGGGATGTACAGAGTGTTCCCCTCGGGTATTCAGCAGTGTACTGATCAGCACTTGTGTATGAGGATGGAGGGAACAAAACATATGAAATGACTAGAGGAAGCAGTATCCAGTGTTCCCATCCAGATGGGAATAGTGCCTGTTCAGACCAGCCAGACTGGGAAACCTCATCATTTATGGGGCTTTTTAAGAGTACTCATAAATATCTTGCTTCAGTGGTGGGGAAAGATTAGCCATAGACTAAATAGTGACCTGATTGCCTAGAACAAATTGAGATAATAGGAAAAATACATATATCTTTTATATACATAAAATGAATTTGGTAAAGTTGCAGGTTAGAAAATTAATACACAGAAATCTGTTGCATTTCTATACACTAATAACAAAGATCAGAAAGAGAAATTCAAGAAACAATCCCATTTACCATCGCATCAAAAAGAATAAAACACCTAGGAATGAACCTACATAAGGAGACAAAAGACCTGTACTCCAAAAACTATAGGATGCTGAAGAAAGAAATGAAAGATGACACAAACAGATGGAAAGATACCATGTTCTTGGGTTGGAAGAATCAATATTGTCAAAATGACTGTACCACCCAAGGAAATTTACAGATTCAATGCAATCCCTATCAAATTACCAATGGCATTTTTCACAGAACTAGAACAAAAAATCTTAAAATTTGTATGGAGACACAAAAGACCCCAAGTAGCCAAAGCAATCTTGAGAAAGAAAAACGGAGCTGGAGGAATCAGGCTCCCTGACTTCAGACTATACTACAAAGCTATAGTCATCAGAACAGTATGGTACTGGCACAAAAATAGAAATATAGGTCAATGGAATGGGATAGAAAGCCCAGAGATAAACCCAAGCACAAATGGTCAATTAATCTACAACAAAGGAGGCAAAACAATAAAATGGTGGAAAGACAGTCTGTTCAACAAATGGTGCTAGGAAAACTGGACAGCTACATGTAAAAAAATGAAATTAGATCATTCTTTAACACCATACACAAAAATAAGCCCAAAATGGATTAAAGATCTAAATGTGAGACTGGACGCTATAAAACTCCTAGAGGAAAACATAGGCAGAACACTCTCTGACATAAATTGCAGCAATATCTTTTTCCATCCATCTCCCAGAGTAATGGAAATAAAAAGCAAAAATAAACAAATGGGACCTAATTAAACTCAAAAGCTTTGTACGGCAAAGGAAATCATAAAGAAAACGAAAAGACATCCCACAGATTGGGAGAAAATATTTCCAAATGATGTGACCAACAAGGGATTAGTCTCCAAAATTTACAAATAGCTCATGCGGCTCAATATCATCAAAACAAACAGCCCAATCAAAAAATGGGCAGAAGACATAAATAGACATTTCTCCAAAGAAGACATACAGATAGCCAAGAGGCACGTGAAAAGATGCTCAACATCGCTAATTATTAGAGAAGTGCAAATCAAAACTACAGTGGGATATCACCTCACACCAGTCAGAATGGCCATCATCAAAAAATCCACAAACAATAAATGCTGGAGAGGGTGTGGAGAGAAAGGAACCCTCTTGCACTGTTGGTGGCAATGTAAATTGGTACAGCCACTATGCAGAACAGTATGGAGGTTCCTTAAAAAACTAAAAATCGTGCTACCATAAGACCCTGCAATCCCACTCCTGGGCATATATCTGGAGAAAAATATAGTCCAAAAGGATAACTGCACCCCAATGTTCATTGCAGCACTGTTTACAGTGGTGAAGACATGGAAGCAACTTAAATGTCCATCGACAGTGGAATGGATAAGGAAGATGTGGTACATATATGCAATGGAATATTACTCAGTCATTAAAAAGAATGAAATAATGCCATTTCCAGCAGCATGGATGGACCTAGAGCTTGTCATACTGAGTGAAGTAAGTCAGACAGAGAAAGAGGAAAATTGTATATCACTTATATGCAGGATCTAAAAAAGAAATGATACAAATGAACTTATTTACAAAACAGAAACAGACTCACAGACTTAGAGGACGAACTTATGGTTACCAGGGGGGAAGAATGAGGGGAAGGGATAGTTCGGGACTTTGGGATTGACATGTACACACTGCTATGTTTAGAATGGATAACAAACAGGGACCTAGTGTATAGCACAGGGAACTCTGCTCAGTGTTATGTGGCAGGCTGGATGGGAGGGGAATTTGGGGTTAGAATGGATACATGTATATGTATGGCTTAGTCACTTTGCTGTGCACCTGGAACTATCACAACATTGTTAATCGGCTGTACTCCAATATAAAATAAAAAGTTAGAAAAAAAAAAAGAATGGAGAAAAAAATCCTAGGTCCTTGATTTAAGTTCTTTCTGGTAGTTTACTATCTGTCTTTGTTTAATTGTAATAAAAACTGCACTTGGGGGGAAAAAAAAGAGTACTCATAAATATCTTGCTTCAGTGGTGGAGAATGATTAACCATAGACTAAATGGTGACCTGATTGCTTCTAACAAATTGAGATAATAGGAAAAATACATATATCTTTTATATATATAAAATGCTCCTGTTCCTGGCACAAAGCTCCTAAAACCCTTGTAAATTCCTAAGTGATAAGAGCACTTAGGAGCATCTTTTGTTCGAATGAGGTGACTTTGGGTGGGCTCCTGGAGGGGGTTGGTCACAGCAAGACCATGCCATGATTAGAAGTTTGGAACTATCAGCCATCCTCCCCATCCTCCAGAGGGGGGAGAGGAGCTGGAAATGGAGTTAATCACTGATCATGCCTATGCAAGGAAGCCTCCGTAAAATCTCAATTGCATGGCATTCAGAGAGCTTCCAAATTGATGAACACATTCACATGAGGAGGGTGGTGCCCCCCAACTTCCTGGGGATAGAGGCTCCTGCCCTCAAGACCCTCCCAGATCTCACCCTATATAATCTCTTCATCAAGCTGTTTATCTGTATCCTTTATCACACCCTCTAATAAACTGGTAAGCATAAGGGTTTCCCTGAACTCTATGAGCCACTCTGGCAAATTAATCAATATCGAGGAGGGGGGTCATGGTAATCTCCGATTTGTAGTCAAATTGAACAGAAGTTATGGGTAACCTGGGGGCCTACTACTTGCACTGGCATCTGAAGTGGGGAGCAATCTTGTGGGACTGAGCCCTTAACCTGTGGGATCTGATGCTATCTCCAGGTTGATGGTGTTAGAATTGAGTTAAATCATGGGACACCAGGCTAGTGTCATAGAGAATTGCTTGTTTAGGGGAAAAATCTCGTGCATTTGGTGACTAGAAGTGACAGAAGTGAAGAGTTCTGTGTGCATAGTAAAGGAGATTCACGGGGAAGAAACACCAATTAGGAAGGACTGTAGACTTTTCCTTTACACAAATCTTAAAAGGGAGACCCAAAAGGCTAGAACCATTTCCAAATAATTTAACTGTGTCTCAGAACAAATTCGAGAATACTTAGAGAAATGCAAAAATATCCAATACCCAACAAGGCAAAAACTCACAATCTCTGGAATGCTATCAAAGATTTCAAAGAAGCAGAAAAGTATGACCCATGATGTGAAGAAAATGAGCCAATACAAACAGGCCCAGGAGTGAAACCGAGCAGGATCCTGTGGGGCGCCTGGGCATGGAAGTCTTTCTGTGCCCCATTTCTTGTTTGTAGGGAATAGACTCCAGCCTCCATGACCTTCCCTGAGTTCTAAAGGCAGATTAGAACAGTTGCTAATCAGGGAAAGGAGGGGAGGCGGAGACAAGGGAGGAGCAGTCAAGAAACAATAGTGCAGCCTTGGGGCAGGGTCCTGGTTCTGCCTCAAGGGATACACACAACAATATCTGTAAGGTCTTTATAGAACTAAAACCCCCAACAAGTGAAAGATGTCAGCATTCTTCATTCCAGATTAAAGTAACCAGAGAAGCTCTTCAAGCAGACAACCTGAGGCCAGATTTAAGGAACCACAGAAACTCATTAGATTACCTGAGACCAGATTAAAGGAGTGCAGTCCCTGCACACACCCTAATCTTATCAGCAACCCCGTTCTTGAACCATTGCTAAAACTCCACACCAAATTCCCCTGGATTGGGACACACAGTTTTTCAGGGCATGGGCCCGCTGTGTCCCCCTTTGCCTGGCAAAGCAATAAAGCTATTCTTTTCTACTGCACCCAAAATTCTGTCTCTGAGATTTGATTAGGCACCAGTGCACAAAGGGCTGAGCTTTCAGCATCAGGAATAATACAGATATTACAAATAGCAGATAAGGAAATCAAAATGTTTCTATAACTATTAAGTACAGTCACAGAAGATATTTAAGAAAAGATACAAACCCAACTTCTAGTGACAAAAACTGCAATTTCTTGTGATGAAAAATTCACTGGCTAGATTAATGGCAGGTTAGACTTGCAGAAGAAAAGACTGGTGACCTTGAAAACATAGCAATAGATGTTTGAATAAATTCCATAACAAATTGTCACCGAATCCCTAAGGAGAAGATCATTCCCTGTTGACAGAAGTTACTATTAGTAACTTTATTATTAAGCATTACTCCTTAGTATTATTTTGTGAAACGTCCAGAATTTTGCCATACCAGACAACATGAATGATATTTACTTTACCTTGATATAGAAAAAAAAAATTTAGCAGGGAAAATATTCCACAGATATCACTAAACATCTACTATAATGGATAAAATGAAAAAGATCAGTATATAATTTCTTAGGGATGATATAAAACAACTGGAACACTTATACACTGTTGGTGGGAGTATAAGTATTTATAGAAATTTTGGAACACTCTTTGACATAACAGCTAAAGTTGATCATAACTAAACCACGATCCAGAAATTTTACTCACATTGCCCCCCACCAAAAAAACACATATGTGCATAAAAAGACACACACAAAATCGTTATAGCAGCATTATTTGTAATAGCCAACAGCCGAAAACTCAAATGCCCATTAATAGGAGAATGGAAAAATATTGTGGTATATTAATACAATGGGATACTATTCAGCAATGAGCATGAACAAACTCTTGCTGTAGGCAACGACATGGGTGAATCTCAAAAACATAATGTTCAGTACAAGAAAACAGGCATAATAGAATACACCTTGAACTGTTCAATTTATAAAAAGCTCTGAAACAAGCAAAAATAATCTCTGAGGTTAAGAAGATTCTTTTGGCAGCAAGAAGGGAATAGTGATTGGCAGGAACCCAAGAAGGCTTGAGTGCGGCCGGTAATATTTAACGATTAGGGTGGTGGTGATCGCTACATGAAAATTAAGTATAATATTGTGATACGTACCTGTTCACTATACTAAAATAATAATATTTATTAAATATATTTGTGTGAAAAACAGTATCAGTTTAAAAAAATAGTGCACATCAAATGCGCAAGAATAGGTGCCTATGGAGGGACAGAAATGGGACTTAAAGGAGGATAAATGAAACCGGAGAGGCTTTAAAAGGTCAATAATGACCGTATGACATCAACTTGGTCTGTAACTAACTTACCAACTACACTGCTTGTGGCCCAAGGGCCAGGGAGTGTTTCTCTTTGGGAAAAGACTTCATGGGGGTTGACGGCACTTACACTGAGCCTTAAAGGAAAGATAGGATTTAGACAAAGTTGAACTTGTTATTTCAGCTATAGGGAATGAGGTAGAATTATGATTCCATACCCTGCCTACACATTTGAATCACTAGGAGGCTTTTTAAAAATGATTCTAATGCACCAGGAGAGCCTAATTAAATCAGGATCTCTGGGGGGTGGTATTTGAGCATCCATATTTTCTGAGATGTTCCCCCCCGACCAAAATGATTCTAAAAGGGAGCCTATATTGGGAATCGCTGGTGTAGAGTGCATCAACAAGGGAAGTTAAAATATTGATAACAATGGTGTTTGGTGCTATAAAGGTAGATTAGAGACAGTAAATGGCCATGGATATAGCCACTGGGGACCGTTGAAAGGCAGTCATGCAATGGGGCATCAATAATCAGAATGGTGCTTTGAGATCTAGTATGGCAGTGGCTTGTAAGATGGAATAGAGGTGGAAGGAACTAGACGTAAGTTAATGAAAGCATACTTCATTTGTAAAACAAAAAATTTTCATATGTTCTTTTCTTTTTCTATATTTTAAGTTTTAAACTTCTCAAGTCCATTTTTTCTTTTGGCGTTTACACTTGGAATGCTGGTCATTCTAATGACTGCCAGCAGAAGGCATCTCTGAAAGATAAGAGAATAGGAAATTGTGATTAGCTTTTTTTAACTCAGCATAGTTCTCTTGCGATTCATCCAAACTGTTATGTGTATTAAGACTTCACTCCTTTTTATTGCTGAGTAGTATTCCATGGTGTGGATGTATGCTAGTTTGCTTAACCATTCCTCTATTAAAGGCCATCTCTTTCTTTTTTCCAGTTTTGGATTATCATGTATAAAATGGCTACAAACATTTGTGTAGAGGTATTTGTGTGAAATACATGTTCATTTCTCTGGGATAAATACTCAGAATTACGATTGGGTTGTATGGTAATTGTACATTTACTTACAAAAACAAAGCCAAACTTTTCCATAGTCACTATACTATTTTACGTTCCCACCGGCAACATATGAGTGAATCAGGTTCTCCACATCTTCCCTGCATTTGATGCCAGGGTTTTTTAATTTAGCTGTACTGAGGGTTGTGGAGTAGTGCCTCACTGTGATTTTAATTAGCATTTCCGTAATGGCTAAAGATGTTGAGCATCTTTTCATGTGTTTATTTGTTCTGTTTATCCTCTTCAGTGAAATGTATCTTTATGATTTTTGCCCATTTTGTAATTAGAGTCTTTGCATATTTGCTCTTGGGTTTTGAGGATTTTTTCTACACTATAAATATACATTTCCACCAACCCTTTCATCTAGGTGTGGCCACAGAAATAATTCTCACTAATGTGAATGTGAATCAAGGTGAGGTATGTCGCTATGTCACTGGGCACAGACCTTCCGGAAATGGACTTGAGGCAGGAGACAGATGGGCCCCAGGCTGAACAGCTGGAGTTTGTCCCCTGTGGACAGATACCCCAAGATGAAGAGGAGAAGGAGCTCAGCCCTGCCTAGATAAGAGACCATACATTTCTCATTTTCAAGGTCAAGGAGACCTTCCCGACTATACATGCTCAGAGAGGCTCTTTGGAGGTCAAAAAGGGGAGCGATGTCAACCTACCCATAGGCCTCTTGGCTAGAATCCATCTTGGCTAAGAGATGCACACACACACACATGGGAGGGCCCTGAGGTGTACCAAATATGGACTCAGAACCAGGCAAAGCAAGATGATTGGCCAAAGGAAACCCAGAAGAAATGCCCCATAAAAGTGATTAAAACCACCACGAGGGCGCAACTCTCCCTCTGAGCCCGCCCGTGTGTGCGTATTCACATGTACTCTTTTTCCTCCTAATAAACACTTCACGTGTTTCACTACTTCCCGTTTCTTTGTGGAAATTCATTTTCTGCAAAGCCGTACTGACCAGGGCCTCGTCACCGGCCACTGGTCTAGTGGTTAGGATTCAGCGCTCTCATTGCCACGACCTGACTTCACTCTCTGGTCAGGAACCAAAATCCTGCTTCAAGCCGCTGTAGGCTGAGGACACTCAGACATGTCTTCACAAAAGCTTTCCCCTTTCTCTATTTAGGTGAAAATATCAAGGAGGTCTTAGAGGTGGCACAGCCTCAAGAGAAAAGAAAACTTTGTCCCTGAATTTCCAGGGAAGAAAGCTGCATTCTGACCAGGAACTCCTATATTCCACAGCTCCATGAGTTATAAGTAAATATATACTGTGCTATCAATGAAATTTAGGGAGTTACTTACTGCAGCAGCTGTGTAACACATCTAGTTAGAGTGGCAGCCCCATTTTTTCATGTTTTTTGTATTCCTAATCATTTATCATCCAATCACGCACCACAACAGAGAGTTAGCCCTGCTCGCCACAACTACAGAAGGCCCCGCGCAGCAACAGAAGAACCCACGTAGCCAAAAGTAAATAAAGTAAATAAATAAATTTATGTTAAAAAAAAGAAAAGAAATTATAATGGAGTAATCACAGTTCAGCATACAAAAATGGAATTGGGAGGCCATTGAGGGCCTGATTTCAGAACTAAAGAACTTGAACTTTCTTTGTATTGTACCAGATCCAAGGACACAGCAACAACTGCCAGCTCCTTTGGTTTCAAGGGTCCCCCTCCCCCCCTTGCTTCCTTTTGGTTTCAAGTTTCCCCCTCCCGCCTTGTGGCCTTGTGGTTATGCAACTATTTCAAATTCAACCAATCCTTGCTTAACAAGCACTCTCAACTTCTCCAATGATAATTCTTGACAAACAAGTTTTGTAACTAACCGTGGCTTCTTGTTTTTGTCTTTTATAAACTTCCTCCATTTTTTTAGCCTGGCAGGTCACAACTCCAGAGCTTCCTGAATCTGTGTCTCCAGGCTTTAGCTCTAACAATTCCCCAGTAAATGCCTCTTGATCTCAACCAGGTCTTTGTTTCTGAAATTTCAGTTAATAAGAGCAGTATGTTAAGAAAACAGTGGCACAATTAACCTGTATGACACCTGGATGGGAACTTTTTGTTTTAACATACCCGTGTTCTGCCAGAGGGAACTTGAGGATATTCAAACCCAGCTTAAAGGCAATTCTCCCCAAGAAAGTTGGGAAATGTGTGTTCCTGGAAAGGAGGGGGCCAGTCCCAGAGGGGGCCATGCCAGTTCCAAAGGGATCTCTATTTTCCAGTTAAGATACCAACCTGGGGTCGCGGTGCACTGAGACATAAAAAGAGGGAGGGACCCTGAACCAGGTCACTAGGAACGCCTGCCGCAGTCTCCCAGCCTTTCAAAGCCCTTAATCCCCAGACCACAGGGCCTGTCCTAAGGAATCTCCCACTCACTCCCTAAAGTTGAGCAAACTCCCACGAAGAGGGCGGCTTAGGGGCCCAGGCATCTGGGGAGAAATCAGGTCAGAATTTTTGCAATCATCTGTCTAGACCAGACGCTCACCCCTGTTGGGAAAGCCCTGGAGAGTTCACAGCCTGGGTGAAACCAAGGAAGGCGTTTTCTTCTTCCTCTTCTCAGGCGGTTCCTCTCTTCACTGCGACCTGGTGCTGGAGCAGTGGCTGCCCAGTGGGGACGGCTGGTCTCAGGGCTGCGAACGCTCTGCCCCGCGATGCGCACGCGCTCTCCAGGCGGCTCCAGCTTCCGGGTCCGCGCCCACATCCCTCTCCATCCGCGGCCCCTCCTGGGCGGTCTCTTGGCTTCTGGGGCCTCAACCTTCTGCCAACGCCTGGGGCAGGCGCCAGATGTAGGGGCCAGGAAGCAGGCCCTGGCAGTAGACCAGAAGGCAATAGATATCCCACGACCCGATGTCACACGCCCGGCTTTTTTTAAACCCAGTTTTGCTTCCTGTTATTCATTTCCCAGGGCTTCCAGTTAGAAGAGGAAGTCAGAACCGTTGTAAACAGGATGCCTTCAGGTTAGGGGTCTTTGGTTCCTTTCCAAAGTCACCCGAGGACACTGAAACTTGCGGAGCGCCTGATGGGGTCCTGGTGGGCTAACAGCGGATCAAAGAAGACTGCCCGCTGCTCGGGCTGTCTCGCAAACCGGGTGCCTTCCTGGCAAAGGGGGGGAAAGTCTGCAGCAGGCTCTGCAGCCTGGTTGGCACCCTGGCCTACCAGAGGTGGGGACGAGGCTCTGTCTCCTTGGAGTTCAAGCTGTGTTAACCAAGACTTTTGAGAACAGAAAACCCTGGTTGTGGCCACACACACACAAAAAGTGTTGATTTGTGGTTTGTTCGGACCTCAGCTCTCAGGAGGCACAGATCAAAATGCATTGAGTTGCATGTGTTCCAGGACTACAAAATGGGGAAAGCTCACAAAGGCAAAAAACTGCAAGGTTACATAAATTGTCAAGAATTAGGATTGGAGCTGGCAAGAAATAAGGGTGCTTGTTTAAACAAGAATTTGTTGGGGTTCAAAATGGTTATACAGTTGCAGGTCGGGGAGGGGGACACTTTGAAACAATGTTTGCAGCTGGCAGCTGCTTGCAGATATTGTGAAAATGGCTGGTGGTATTCTTGAATTAGATACAGTTGAGAAAGTTCAAGTTCTCAGTGATGCAAGACTGCATCTGAAACCACATCTACCGATGGCCACCTGGCTCCATTTTGGATGTGTGAACCATAGTTACTCCATTTTGATTTTTAAACGATCTTAAATATATCATCACCTGTCTCCATCACACTTTCTTGGACTTTCTTGGGGTGATCAGATTTCAAAGCTGAGGACCTGTCCACAGTGAGATTGGTCCAGTTGGAAAGGAGTTTATGAACATGTTCTCAAAACAATACAGAAATCGGTCTTTGAGCAACAATTTTTTTTTTCTGGTGGATTATTTTAATCCCTAAAATGGTTTAGAAGTTTCATCAAGGGGTGATAATAAAAAGCAGATGACTCGTTAGAAGACAGCTTGGCAGTTTCTTAAGAAATTAATATACTCATCATATGATCCAACAATCTCACTTTTTGGCATTTACTCAAATGAGTTGAAAACTGAAGTTTATGCAAAACCTACACAGGTGTGTTTATAGCAGCTATATTCATGACTGCCAAAACTTGGAAGCAACCAAGATGCCTGTCAATATATACATGGCTAAACACACTGTAGACTCTCCAAACAATGGTATAATATTCAGGGACTTTGTTAGGAGGACTGAAATGGAAGTCATCTTGTTCAGGCTTCAGAGGCGATATTAGGCCTCCAACTGATTTGTGACCTTGCCTGGACTACGTGCCTGTTTGTGAGCTGTGGCCAGCAAGTCCGACGGCACTTAAGACAAAGAAGGGAGTGGATTGTGCAATTTTTTGAGCCTCAGGGACCTGGCCAGTTCCCCGGCATCTAGAAATTCTTATGATGCACAAAATGAGATAAACAGCATCGTTGAAGAAACCCAAAGCTGCGTATTTGCAGGCAAACTGATGATATCAGTTTGCGGCCTGGTATTATAAGCAGGACTCTCCTAAACTGCAATTTAAAGTCTCACCCGTGGAGTGGACGCACTGCCCGGGACCTTGCCCAGTTGGGACTCCAGATTGCTGTTTTCGGGATTCCCCAGGGCCGTTCGAGTCTGGATGTAGGTGTCGGCCCAGTTTGGTGAGGTACACGCTTTTACTGTTCTCTCCCTTTTCATTTCTAGTTCTTTCTTTTTAATGATTTTCTATTAAAGTTAAGTTGAAATTGTCTATTTGTGTGACCAGTGGTGTCTCTTTGTTAACGAATTCTTCGAAACTAAAACAAAAGTAAAACTTCTGGCAAAACAGACTTAAAAAAAAGTTCTCAAATCAAGAAAAGACGTAAAAGGACCTTTAATGCAGGTTACTAAGTGAAAGAAGGCAATCTGAAAAGGCTACGTACTGTAAAATTCCAACGATTTGACATTCAGGAAAAGGCAAAACTATGGAGACAATGAAAAGGTCTGTCTAAGGGGCCAAAGTGGGAAGGTTGGGAGGGATGAATAGGTGGAGCCCGGGGGATTTTTAAGGCAGTGAAACTGTGCTGTATGATACTGCAGTGATGGATTTGAAACCGCTCTGTGGTGTTTCAGGGGAACTCCGAAGAGCTCCAGTTCTTTATGTCTCAGCACAGAAAGAATTCAGCAAGGAAAAGTGATGGATAAGAAATGATTCATTAGAACAGGGTGCTTGTGAGGCTTACAAGTGGGCTGTCAAGTGGAGGTCGCGTCCAAGAACTTAGTGGGCTACAGTTTTATAATCAAAGGAAAAGACCACCTTGTTCCTCATTCCTGAGCAGATGTCAAGCTTCCATCATCAGCTCCTCCTCCACATCCAGCTGGGGAGTTTTCTTGTCCCTACGTGGTTAATCCAGGACTGTCATGGCACAGTGGAAAAATTATTTCAGGTCTCAGTACAATGAGAGTCTTTCACTTTGCAATGCAATGTCACCTTTCCATAAATCATTGTTTTTATGTGCAGAGAGCATGTCCTAGAGGTCATTAACTTACTGAGCTCACTGAGCAGGATGTGGGCCTCATGCCACCATTGTTTTATTGTTTTGGGGCACGTCTCATGCTTCGGTTGCATGGTTTTGTTGATACACAAGCCTGCTTCATTTTGTGGTTAAGCAAACCTGCTTTCTTAAGTGATCGTTAACTTACAGGCGTCTCCCATACTTTTCTTACTTACAATCCCCTAGTGGGATTAACTATTTAATTACCGACTTTGTCCCTTTACTCTGTCCCTTTCAGATTCATGTCGTTATACATTTTTCAAAATCCATAGCATATAGAACACAAAGAGTGAACCCTCATTTAGACTATGGACTTGAGTTAATAATAATGTAGCAAAATTTGTTCATCAGCTGTAACCGATGTAACACAATAATGGAAGGTGTTAAAAATAGGGGAAGGTACGTTAAGAGGAAGAAATGCATATGGGAACTCTCTGTATTTTCTGCTAAAGTTTTCTGCAAACCGAAACTGCTTTTTTTCTCATAAAGCTAAAATGAAGTCTGTTAATTTTAAAAAGCAGATGACTTTTAGTCAGCATTATAACTGTTTTTCGCACAGTGACCTAAGAACCCCCACACTCATCCTTAACCTAGAACTGAAAGTTATACATGTTACACGGACAGAGCTCCAGTGAGCGTGCTCTGTACGCGTGACATGAGTTAAGGGTCAAAGATCATTTGCTGCCACAATCCTTTAAACGAAAATCAGAAAAAGGCACTTTATTTTTTTACTTTTTAAAGTTATTTATTTATTTATTTTTGGCTGCGTTGGATCTTCATTGCCGAGCGCAGGCTTTCTCTAGCTGCAGCAAGTTGTGTGGGGGGGGGGGCTGCTCTTCGTTGAGGTGCGCAGGCTTCTCATTGCAGGGGCTTCTCTTGTTGTGGAGCATGGGCTCTAGGTGCACGGGCTTCAGTGGTTGCAGTGCGTGGGCTCAGTAGTTGTGGCTCATGGGCTTAGTTGCTCCACGGCATGTGGGATCTTCCTGGACCAGGGATCGAACCCGTGTCCCCTGCATTGGCAGGTGGATTCTTAACCACGGCACCACCAGGGAAGTCCCTGAAAAAGGCACTTTAGAAACTGCTGGAGACACTGCTGAACAAATTAAAGCACTAACCCATCAAGAGAAAAAGATTGAGGCTGGAATCTGTATTTTTGCTTTGCTTTGACCACAGTAACTTTTGAAAGAGAATTTTTACCCATCCATCTACGCTTGTTGAAGGGTAAATATAATTTTACAGATGTTTATTTTACAACACAGGCCCAGCTTACAAAGCAGTGTATCAGAATTACCTGTGGGGTAAACGAACAAACAGCAGCAGAAGAAGCACCAACACGGCTGTTCCCAGACAACAGATAATGTGAAGGAGAAGGTCAGGAGAAGAATGAACAGATTATCTTCATGAGCAAGGAAAACTGACTTCCTTTTCTTGAAGGTACCTAATTAGAGGTAACAATAGTATCCTGACCATCCAGATTATCGCACTTGATAAAGCAAACAAAACTTTACCATTACAGGAAAAAACAAAAGATATATATATAGCTCTTTTATATTTTATGGAAATCAGACTCCTATTCTCCAACTGAGACTGGGGTGAAAGGGAAACTGTCTCTCTTGATGATTATATTTCAAAGAGATGGCTCCCAAGTCTCTGGGAAAGACGTTCCTGGATCTTTCCCAAAGACTCAGGCAAGAGGCTATGAGATTTACCTCTCAAACAGGCTGAAAGAAAGAATTTACAATTGCAAGTTTTCTAAAGTAAATGCTCTAAGAAAAGGGAAGTGAGGGATCTATAGTTAGGTAGACACCTATCTAAAGTTTATACAAATTTAGGGAAATATCAGGGCTGTCCAGTTCATCATATACAGACATCAATCTTGTTCAGAGGTACCCTGATACCCTTTAAATCTCTAGCAGAAGACCTAACAGAATATTTTATATGAGTTTGCAATATGGGTTGCATTTTGTGTTGCAAACAATTAAAAGACTCTTAGGAGAGCAACACAATAAATATTGTTTTCATCCACTCGAATTTAGACAGACTACTTACCCAGCCTTGGGCAAAATTTTATTTTAGTTCTTCTTTCTCTGTATAACTTGGTATTGAAGTTATCATAAGAGCGACAAGTGGTGCGGTAGGCTGCAAAGGGAGTCTGGGTTTTGGAGATTGGAAACAGATGATCAGTCTTGCTCTTTCCTCATCCATAAAGTCAAAAGACCCAATACCTGGATAATGCAGGTATTGATGTATCAAATGAAATAATGTGGATTGAAGCATTTACCAATAATTTGAGCTTTCTGACTTAAGTATACAGAAGTTTTAAGGACAAAAAAAAGAAAGGACTGCAGCGCCCCCTGGTAGGAACTCTTAGTAAATGAACTCAGGTAAAGCAAACAAACAAACAACAACAACAAAACAAAAAAAACACAAACCAAAAAAACCCTTGGGTTTTTGGAGCAGCTACACAAGTTTCACTCTAGCAATCACTATTCCATTTCTTTATGTACAAATACCCTCAAATGTGCAGACAAACATCAAATGCAAACTCTTAATGAGCAGCCCCAATGTTCACCTCCTTCCCTTTCCCACTCCCACAGCCTGTGCACATGCGCGCGCACACACACACACACACACACACACACACACACACACACACACACACACACACACACACACATATCCAGGGGGGCTTTGGAATAAAAGCCTCGAAATAACTGATTCTGGCTGTGTCATTTACAGCCATGGCTTAAACACTTTAATATGGCTGCCTGAGAATCATCTGGAGATCCTGTTAACTGCAGGTTGGAATTCACTGGGTCCGAGGTAGGACCTGAGGTCCTGTATTTTTAACAATCTCCCAGGCAAGGCCTCTGCTGCTGGTGACAGGACATCCAACAACTTCCAGCCCTGGCATCTGTGCAGGCAGAAACACTCACTGCCAGGTCAGTAAAAGAAGCAGGTTCGTGAAGTCCTTAGAAGAGTCTCCTCCCAGAGCAGGAGGTCGTGGAGGTGATCAGGGGAAGTTTGCTTCGGGTAAAGAAGAGGGTGCCACACAACATAAAGAGGGGACCAGCCCCCAGGAGCAAGCAGATCTTGTTTTCAGGTATCATCACCCCCACCCCTCCCCCACCCTAATTTTGCAAAACTCAGGTATAAGAAGGGAGGCAGACCACTCACCTGGGACAGATTTCAGAATTTCTACTCAGACTTCTTCAAAGCCCAAGGAAATAGTCTTCCTAAAACTCCACTTCTTCTGAGCCTGCCCTTGTGGAAAGGGGAGAGGAACAACTTAGTGGCTTTGAAAGTGACTTAGGGAGACCCGGGAAGTGACTTCCTTGATTTGGAAAGGGATGGCTACATGCTCTGGGTACTTCCCTCCCGCCTCTCGTGTATCTGGGAGGTGAATAAAGGGAAATGCACTTCAGGAGTAGGTGGAGGGAATTAGGGGTTCATGGAATGGTGTTCATGGTGTTAAAAACAAGATGAGCCCAAAATGCAGTCGCTTGTGCTAAGTCACTAGCAACCATTTCACCAAACTGAGACTTAACTATAGTTTTGATTCCCCCAGAAATGGAATCTTACACGAGTTGATCAAGAATTACCTGACCAGCAATAGCTATGTAATCTTGCCATCACCTAAAGGAAAGTAACTTTGCATTAACCAATCCACTTTTTTTGCCTGGTATACGTTCCTTGATGCTACTCCCCTCTGTCTGAAAGTTTTTCATTCTGTACAGTGCCTTGGAGCTCCTTTCTGTCTGCTAGATTGGATGCTGCCCGGTTCGAATCAATTTTTGCTCAAATAAACTCTTTAAATTTTTAATATTCCTCAGTTTATCTTTTAACAGTAAGACAATGTCTGCAGAGAGCAGGTCACAGGAGAAGGTAGGAATTTTAGTGGCCAAGATGACAAGTCCACTTAACTACCTCCCTTTATATCATACAGACAAAAACCAAGTTGTTGACTGAGCAGATCAGGCCTTATACGCTGTGATAAAGCTTAGTGTTTCCTGTGCAAAACTAAAAATAAGAATCCCTTCCAGGTCAAAAACCCGACATAAGGAATAATGATTTTTCTTCCTCCTTCACAAATTACTTAAAATAAATAATAACACTTTTTTCAATGATTTTTGAATGACTAAAGAATGCTATATACCTACTTTGTACGCATTATTTATTATTTATTTTATAGTGGCTGTAACACAGAGTGTAGGCAACACATATTGGGACTACCACGGAGTGAGCCTTTCACCAGCCAGAAGCTGTGGGCAAAAATCTTGAATGTCACTTTTGAGATTAGGTTAGAAGACTATGTTTTCTTTCTTGTTCTTTTTTTTAAATTCATTTTTGTTGGACTTTATTTGCTTTACAATGTGTTAGTTTCTGCTGTACAGCAAAGTGAATCAGTTATACATACACATATGTCTCCTCTTTTTTAGATTTCCTTCCTATTTAGGTCACCACAGAGCACTGAGTAGAGTTCCCTGTGCTGTACAGTAGGTTCTCATTAGTTATCTATTTTATACATAGTAGTGTATACTTGTCAATCCCAATCTCCCAAGTCATCCCACACCCCCCTTCTCCCCTTGGTATCCATAAGTTTGTTCTCTGCATCTGTCTCTCTATTTCTGCTTTGCAAATAAGTTCATCTGCACCATTTTTCTAGACTCCACATATAAGTGATATTATACGATATTTGTTTTTCTCTTTCTGACTTCACTCTGTATAACAGTCTCTAGGTCTATCCATGTCTCTGTAAATGGCACAATTTCATTCCTTTTTATGGCTGAGTGATATTCCATTGTATATATGTACCATATCTTCTTCTCCATTCCTCTGTTGATGGACATTTAAGTTGTTTCCACATCCTGGCTATTGTAAATAGTGTTGCAATGAACATTGGGGTGCGTGTATCTTTTTGAATTATGGTTTTCTCCAGGTATATGCCCAGGAGTGGGATTGCTGGGTTTCTTGTTGTTTTTATTGTTTTTTCTTTTTCTCTTTTTATTTTCTGCCTAGGGCTGCCATAACAAATTAGCACAAACTGGGTGGCAGCAGAAATTTATTTTCACACAGTTATGGAGGTTAAAATTCTGAGATCAAGTTGTCAGGAAGATGATGTTCTATTGAAGTCTATCAAGGAGAGTCTGTTCCCTGCCTTTCTCTTAACTTCTGATATCACCAGGAATCCTTGGCATTCCTTGGCCTGTACCAGTGTAATTCCTCACATGGTATTCTTCTCTCTGTGTCTGTGTCAGTGTCCAGTTTTCCCTCTTCTTATATGGATACCAGTCATTTTGGATTAAGGGCCCAACCTGCTCCAGGATGACCTTGTCTTAATGAATTATATCTACAATGCTCCCATTCCTGAATGAGATTAAATTCCGAGGTGTTGGGGATTAGGAATTCAACATATCTTTTAGGGGGACACAATTCAACCCATAACACTATAGGAGCCCTTACTGTAGGGGAAGCAAGATGCCATGTTGTGAATAGCTGTATGGAGTGTCCCACTGACAAGGAATTGATGTTTCTGGCCACCTGACGGCTCCCGACTTCCAGATGAGTGAGCTGGGCAACAAATCCTTTTCCAGCCAACCTTGAGATCACTAACCCCGGTCAACACCTTGATTGCAGACTTATAAAAGAGCCGGAGGCACCTAATTACTCTGTGCCCAGATTCCTGAGCCATAGAAACTGAGACGATAAATGTTTGTTTTGTTATGCTGTGGTTGGGGTAATTGGTTAGGCAGCAGTTGGTAATTTATACATATTTGGGTATGCAGCAGGATGTGTTGCCATAACAAAGACCTAAAAACGTGGGAGTAGTTTTAGAACTGGGAATGAACAGAAACTGGACGGGTTTTGAGGAATGTGTTAGAGAATGTCCAGATTCCCTTGAACAGACTTTTAATAGAGATCTGGATTTTGTGGAGGCTGTTAGTGAGCGTTTAAAAGAAAGTGAAGAACATGTTATTGGAAACTGGAGGAAAGAAGATTCCTGTTAAATACTGTCAGAAAGTTTAGCAATTCTGTTATCTGCAGTTATGTGGAAAGCAGAAAATCTCCTAAATTGAATGGATTGATCTAGCTAAGGGAATTTCCAAGCAAAATGTTGAAGGCACAGTCTCGTTCCTTCTCGCTGTTTTGAGTGAAATGAGAGAAGAGAGACAGAAATGGAGGAAGGCATGTTTTAAACAAAATGGAGCCAGGGCTTTATGGATTTTAAAACTCCCAGCCTCTCCGTATGGCACAGGATGGTAACATTAACAAATGGTTTCTGCACAAAGACCAAGTCAATGGTAATACCAGGAGTACTGTGGGCTAACAATGAAGCTTAGGATATTACTGTAAAAACTACTGTTTAGATATCAGAAAAATTAAAACTAATTTTAATTAGTTTAGAGAACTGTAGAACTATAGTTCTATAGAACTATAGTCACACTAAAGAGAACTATAGTCACACTAAATGTCCTTCAATGAGCTTAAGGCTATAACCCACAGATATTCTCAACCAAACAACAGGACTTCTAGGATGCTTACAGCATTGTCCCTCAGTGTGTCAGCAGGGGTCCAAGTTAGAAAAAGGTTTGAGTTGTTTTTGTTGTTTAATGGCAATTGCCCTAATGAAAGTCACAGGAGATGCACAACGTTTTTGAGAGAATGGTATCAGCAGAAACACTGCCAATTTGGATTGAAAGGTCAGAGACAATATAAAATGAAAGAGGCATTTTATTGCCTCTTGACAATAAAGTTGGACCCCCAAATTATTACTCTGGTGAAGTAGGCTGCGAACATTTCTCAGCTATAAATATGTGCTACCTTTTGTGATAAGAGAAGGATGACATAGCAGGTGAACAAAGAACACAGAGGGTGGAGGTGAGAGACACAGAGCATCATTCCCACATCTTGAAACATAATCAAAGAGCTTCAGGTGTTTGTCTGGCTGGATATTAGAATTGCTATGGACCAGTCACTCCTGTGTGCCTACCACTTTATCCCTTTTTCAACAAGAATGTCTATGGTTCTTATTCTATATCCCACCCTTGTATGTTGAGTGTGTGGGGAGCAGATAGCTTGTCTCTTTAGTTTCTCTGATCTATATTCCTACAGAAACTGTGCTCAGAGAACTACATCCAAAGAAACATCCACTTATGAATCTGATTTATTTGATAAGATTCTGCACTTTGAGCTAATGTTTTAGTGGTATTAGATGCTTGGGAATCTTGGGAGGGTGAATGTACTTTGCATGTAGGAGAGATGTGAATTATTGCACGTCAGAGAATGAATTGCACTAGACAGCCTCTAGGGGTCCCCAATGATCCTGCGTCCTTATGTTCATGCCTTCGTGTAATCCCCTCTACTTGAGTCTGTACTGGCCCTAGTAACTAATTTCTGATGAATATAATGCAGCAAAATGAATACATGCCACTTTTGAGATTAAGTTACCAAAAAAACTGTGAATCCTGTCTTGTGTGAACTCTCTTACTCTTTATTTCCTGGAACCTTATGAAGAGGTCCATGTGTGAAACAACTGCTGTCTACAGCCAACAACCATCAGGGGTCTGAGGCCAACTAACAGCCGTGTGAGTGAGGTTAGAAACAGATTTTCCTCCAGTTAAACCTTGAAATGACTGCATTCCTGGCCAGCACCTTGATTGAGAAACCTTACATCAGAGTGTCCAGCTAAGTTGCACCCAGGTTCCTGAGCCACAGATGCTGTGATATAATAAATTCTTGCTGTTTTAAGCTGTGAAATTTTGGATGTAATTTTTGAAACAGCAATAAAGCCAATAAAACCATCAAACATGGGTCAACAAATACAGGGAAAATGTAGAGTGCAGTTAGGAGAGGATTAAACGTAGATAATACTGAGCTAGACTGCTGAAATTTCTGAATTAGAATATTATTATTGTTAGTGCTTAAAATATTTTTCTCGTAAATGATATATTATGTATTTTAAAAATTCACTCAGGGATCTGAAGGTGGAGTCTGTTTAAATACCATCGGAAAAATATTTTCTGAAAATCAGCTGATATTAAAGAGTTCTACATGGGTGTTTAGAGCAGACAAATGATTCTTCTTATCAATTATTTGAAAATGGTATTACATTTATTTATATAATCGCTTTTTTTGTATTCCACCCAGATTCTACTTGCATTGTTCTTCATGTGTGCATATAGAGTTTACCTATTCCTCAAAACCCTTTGACAGTTTCATATTACACCTGGTGTAAAATTGAAAATTCCTGACCCATCCATATTACTATACCCATCACTTCCAAAACTATCTTTGAACAAATGACTGGCTTAGAAAGCTTCCCCCACACACAACAAATTTCCAGAAATAATTTACAGGGGACCTATGCATAGATGCTCCCTTTGCACCATTTTACTGCCATCCCCACCACAATTAGGATAAAAAGAATCCAAAAGCAGATCAAGAATTTTTATTTGAATAAATGTTTCAGGAAAAATAAGATAATTTCATAAAAATACTTCTTCGTTCTTTAAGAAATCATGGACAACTTAGACTGAAAAAAATGCTTATAACAGATGAAATTAAAAGGATAAGACATAAGAGAGAGATGAAAAATGAGCTGGCATCACTCAGCACAGAAAAGGAAGGTGAAAGTTGAAGGAACTTCTGCTAAGTCCCTTATCAGAAACAAAGGAATGCCTTCTGATATTCTGTAGAAACATCATGAAGTAAAATTGACTCTGCCAAACAAGTAAAAGCACTTTAAAAGGTGATTGTTATGAAAGAAGGAATAAGGAGATCTGACAAGTATAAAATCAGTATTTCTGAAGACTAGAACACCACAGAAAAAAGTTAAGCATTAATAGAAGATAACTCTACCCAAATAAGAGGACAACTAAATCTGAGCATTAATAGAAAAAATAGCGCATCCTGGTGCTGTCCCTTATTTTTAGGTATAAAGAACAAGTATCCTGCTTCTAATGAGGAATATCAACCTCACCTTAGACTTTGTCACAGCCCCATCAATGGCTGAAAATAAAAGAATAATGTCTACCCTGTCTGAGGAAAACAGTAAATGAGCCAAGCTCTTACAACCCTCCTGTTCTCATGCAAATGTAAAATCAAAACCTAACATTAGGAACTTACTGAATACAACATATATAGACTCGTTCTGAAAATAAACTACTTAACAAAGAAATCCGACAACCAATGGATAGTTGGAAATAAGAATCTCAAAAAATGTAAAGACATTGTACAAAATTACTGGAACTATAGATTCTCCACTAGGGCTAATGACTCTACTTAATATTGAAGTTTAAGTAAACACATAATTAATATTACACTGTATATGATGAAGTATAGACCTGAGGCTAAACCACAGTTGAAATTATTACCCCCCAAAAAGGATGCAAATATAAGAAATATAAATGTGACTAAGTTCTTCCTCTGACAAAAGCAGGAATTCATTTGATAGACTTTTGATCAACCAACAAATATAAAAATTAAGAACATTAATTTAAATTATAAAACTTACAGAGTGATATTGTGGTGCCATAAGACACCCGTGATCTCTGTCCCCTCTTTAACTTCTAAAATTTGGCATCTATACGTGAGCAAAAGTGCCTCTGTGGGAGCTGTGGTACCCAGCACCACACACCAAGGTACTCAGGAAGACTACCTCTGCATTGGGTAACAGGCAGATATACCCCAATAAAACTGTGGAACAGGCAGGAGCCTATGAACAGGCTCCAACTTCTGGAAAAAGCTGACTTGCACAGATACATCTGGACAAGAGAGCCTTTATAGATGTTCAGGTTTCTAAAGAAGTTCTAGAACTCCGTAGGAGCAAAAAACAAACAACAACAACAACAAAAACCACTGAAATGGGTAAGAGGAACTTTACAAGCATCACCCCTCCCTCAAGGTGGCACAGCTTAGATAAGAAGGAGGCTGAGAATCCCTCCCAAGGGGAAAAGAGACAGTGGTGAGTGAGCACCGGGGTTCCCCAGCCGTGATGGCTCTTGACACAGAGTATGAAAGCAAGAGGCAGATAAGAATATCAGAGGGCATTAAAGGGATGCCTACTGACTGTGGTCTAGACTCGAGCAGGAGACCCACCCAACAGCTGCTGGGAGAACTTCACTTGAGGATGCCCCCAACTGCCTGTGGGCACCCTCAATGCCCCAGGTGCCAAACCCACACCTTCTCCCACTCTGTGCCTGGTCCTTTGTGTGTGTTCCTGAGGGCGGTGTTGGAAGCAAGCTTAGATAGACAGAGAGGATGCACAGAAAACAGGGCATGGTCTGAGCACAAGGGAGAAACCACAATCTTGAGCTACAGCACCACCTTCTAGAAGAGAAAAAGGAGGTTACCAACAGTCAGCCTGGTGTGTTGTAAGGTGGAGAGAAGGCATAGAAGCTTAAGAATTCTGCCAAAAGAGGGAGCAGGAAGTGTGGAGGAAGTGTGTCCATACAAGATGGGAGAAAGCCTCAACATATAAGCAGGACCAACCAAAAGTATCTCTCACTTGAAGGCAGCTAGTAAAGATTGGAGAGGGTGACTGCTACTTCAAATGTGAAAACACTAATGCAAACCTCCGAGCAACATAGAATCAAAGACGGGAGGGAGGACTGACGCTGAACCCCCCCCCCGCCGCCACCTGCCCTCTCACCGGTGCCTCCGCCCGACCAGGTTTCTTTAAAAGTGATTGAAGACAGCAATTCAAAGTGCCTGAAAATCCTGTTACAGATAAACTGCAGGTCCTGCAAGTTCTTGATCGCTCGAAAATGAAATTGCAGGAGAAGGGTGACACTTTGCAGAATGAGAAGCTATCTATGTTTTATAAAACACTAGTCCTCTCTTCATCCAGATACTCACACTTCAACAGTCCATCAAACAACTGAAGGGGCAGCTCAGCCATATACCCTCAGATTGTTCAGCCAACTTTGATTTTTCTAGGAAAGGCTTATTGATGATCATGGATGGTGCCATTACTAATGGGAATGCCCAAAGGTCCTCTAATAACTTGACTGGGTCTGGGTTATTTCCTTGGACCCCAAAGTCGGGAAATGAAGATTTTAACTCAATCATGCAACAGATGGCTCAGGGCTGCCAAATTGAATATATAGATATAGAACAGCCCTCAGCTGGAGGCCTTGGATTCAGTGTGGTGACCCTCAGAGGTCAAAATCTGGGAGAAGTTGACATCTTCGTGAAGGAAGTGAAGCCAGGGAGTATAGCTGGCATGGATCAAAGGTTGAAGGAAAATGACCAAATATTGGCTATTAATCACATACATGCCACTGGGTCAGAACATTTCCCAACAGCAAGCAATTGCACTGTTACAACAAACCACTAGATCTTTGTGTCTGGTTGTGGCCAAGGAACCAGTCCATGCAAAAACCAGTACTTCTACCAGCCTAATCAATGCAACTCTGCCTGAAACAGTGAGTTGCAAATTTGGAAAAATACTTAATTGTCAATTATGCCTTTGATTTTAAGAAGTGTAAAGACATTTAGAAGGTGTCAGTTTACTCGTTATAGTTCAAGAAAGATGATTATATCTCCAAATGCAGCATTAACATGCTAAACAAGATATTTCACAGAGGATTTTTTGTTCTGTTTTGTTTTGTTTTTTTCAATGTCCTATGATTCTCCTTGTTTAAGATTATTATTTAATATAGAGGGCAAATTGTAGAATTGGGTATAATTTGTTCGGTGATGGAAAGAGTTCCTTGGTGATATAGCCACTTAATTAAGCTGAGAGTTTTTATTAGAGATTTACTGTTGAGTATCTTAAGTAAGATTTGGTTATTTGTTTCAAAAGCATTATTTTTGTAAATTACATTGGGTGTTTATGAGTAGATTATGGATACTGCACAATTATAGAAGTTTTTCTTTTTTTCATGTAAGGATGTATACTGAGCAACTTAAAAGAATAAGAGTTTATATCTCCTTTAGGAATCTTTAAACTTGCTTTATAACATTCAACAGATTTTGGCCTGCATCTTCAGAACGCAAGCTAATAACTCTTATTTTTTTATTAAAAAAAAAAAAAGAATCAAAGACACATGACATCAGCAAAAGTCATAGTAATCCTTCAATAATAAAAGTCAAAGACACAGAGATTTATTATTTACCATATAAAAAATTCAAAATAGCTGTTTTGAAGAAATTCAATGAGCTACAAGAAAGCACAGAAAGGAAACTCAGTGAAATCAGAAAAACAATATATGAACAAAGTGCGAAATTTAACAAAGAGATAGAAAACACAAAATCAAACAGAAATTCTGAACCTGAAGAATTCAATGAATAAAAAGAAGAACGCAGTAGAAAGCATCAATAGCACTTAATATATTAAGCAAATACCAGATCTGAAGGGAGAAACAGGGACAGTAAAATAATAGTAGGGGACTTCAAACCCCACTTTCAGCAATGGACAGATTGCTGAATCAACAGGGAAAAGTTGAACTTGAACCATACTTTAGACCAAATGGACCTAACAGACACTTATAGAGCATTCCATCCAACAGCAGCAGAACATACATTCTTCTCAAATGCACATGGAACATTCTCCAGGATAGATCATATGACAGGTCACCAAACAAGTCTTGGCAAATTTAAAAAGATTGAAATCATACCAAGTTTCTTTTCCAACCACAAGAGTGTGAAAAGAGAAATCAACAACATGAGGAAAGCTGGAAAAATTACAAACATTTGGGAGTTAAACAACACTCCCAAACAAACAATTAATGAGAAAAGAACTCAAAGGGGAAATTTTAAAGTATCTTGAAAAAATGAAAATGGAAACAACACACAAAAATCAATGGGATGCTGCAAAAGCTGTTCTTAGAGAGACATTTTAGTGATAAATGCATATACTAAGACAGAAGAAAGATCTCAAACAAACAACCTAACTTCACAGCTCAAGGAGCTAGAAAAAGAAAGACAAACTAAGCCCAAGGTTAGCAGAAAAAAAGGAAATAACAGATGAGAGCAGAAATAAATGAAATAGAGACTAGAAAAGCAATAGAAAAGATCAATGAAAATCATTTGACACCCATATATGATGAAAACTAACAATAAGATGGGTATAGAAGAAATTTAACTCAACATAGTATAGGCCATATATGACAAACCCACAGCTAACATCATACTCAACAGTGAAAAACTGAAATTTATCCCTCTAAGATTAGGAATAAGACAAGCATGTCCATTCTTACCACTTTTAATTAACATCATATTGGAAGCACTAGGTAGAGAAATTAGGCAAGAAAAAGAAATAAAAGTCATCCAAACTGATAAGGAAAGAAGTAAAACTGTCACTATTAGTGGATGAAATATTTTATATATAGAAAACCCTAAAGAATCTACCAAAAAACTATTAGAAATAATAAATGCCTTCAGTAAAGTTCAGTGTACAAAATCAATATACAAAAATCTGTTGTGTTTCTATACTTAACAATGAAGTAGAAAGAGAAAACAGTCCCATTTACAATTGCAACAAAAAGAATAAAATACCTAGGAAGAAATTTAACCAAGGAGGTAAAATACCTGTACATTGAAAACTGTCACACTGGGAATTCCCTGGTGGTCCAGTGGTTAGGACTCCACACTCTCACTGCCGAGGGCCCGAGTTCAATCCCTGGTCAGGGAACTAAGATCCCACAGGTCGTGCTGCATGACCAAAAAAAGAAAAGAAAAGAAAAGAAAACTGTGACATTGTTGAAAGAAATTGAAGAAGACACAAAGAAATGGAAAGATATAGCATGCTCATGGAAAGAAAAAAGAACAAAACTTTAGGCAACACATGACCTGATTTCAAATTATACTACAAAACTATAGTAATCAAAACAGCATAGTATTGGCAGAAGAACAGACCCACAGATCAATGGAACAGAATTGAGAACCCAGAAATAAATCCACAGGTATATGGATAATTCATTTACAATAAAGAAGCAAAGAATATACAGTGGAAAAGGATAGCCTCCTCAATAAATGCTGTTGGGAAAACTGGACAGCCACATGCAAAAGAATGAAACTAGACCTTATCTTACACCATACACAAAAATCAACTAAAAATTAATTAAAGACTTGAATGTAAGACTCAAAAACATAAAACCATAGAAGAAACATAGGCAGTATGTTCTTTGGCATCACTTTTAGCAATATCTTTCTGGATAGGTCTTCTCAAGCTAGGGAAACAAAAGCAAAACTAAACAATTGGGACTACATCAAACTAAAATGCTTCTGAACAGCAAAGGAAACCATCAACAAAATTAAAAAAAAAAAGAAAACCTACTGAATTGAAGACATTTGCAAATGATATATCTGATGCATGGTTAATATCCAAAAATATATAAAGAATTCATACAACTCAACAACAAAAAAACAAACAACCCAATTAAAAAATGGGCAGAGGAACTGAATAGACATTTTTCCCAAGAAGACATATAGATGACCAATAGGTACATGAAAAGATGTTCAACATCACTAATTATTAGGACAATGCAAATCAAAACCACAGTGAGATATCACCTCACAATCATTAGGATGGCTATTACCAAAAAGGCAGAAATAACAAATGCTGGCAGGGATGTGGAGAAAAGGAAACGTTCATATGCTGTTGGTGAAAAGGTAAATTGATTTAATCTCTATGGATAACAGTATGGAGATTTCTCAAAAAATTAAGAATAGAAGTACCATATGATACAGCTAATCCATTTCAGGATATTTATCCAAAGAATACTAAAACACTAATTCAAAAAGATATATGTACTCCTACGTTCATTGCAACATTATTTACAATAGCCAAGGTATGGAAACAACCTAACTGCGCAACGATAGATGAATGGTTAAAGATATGGTACACACACACACACACACACACACACACACACACAAAATGGAATATTACTCAGCCATAAAAAAGATGAAACCTTGCCATTTGCGATGACATGGATGAACCTTGAGGGTATTAAACCAAGAGAAATAAGTCGAACATAGAAAGACAGATACCATATGGTTTCATTCATATGTAGAATATAAAAATAAGTGAACAAACCAAACCAAACAAGACAAACACATGGATACACAGAACAGAATAATAGTTACCAGAGGTAAAGGGGTGTGGTGGGGAGGGCAAAATGGGTAAAGTGAGTCAACTGTATGGTGATGGATGGAAACTAAACTTTTGGTGGTGAGCACACTGTTAGTATATACAGAAGTCAAAATATAATGTACATGTGAAACATATATAATGTTATAAACCAGTGTTACCTCAATTAAACTCTAACAAAAAAATTTTATTTGCAAACATTAAATTTGAATTGCATATAGATTTCTTATATCACAAGGTACTTTTCTTTTGATTTTTTTCAACAATTAAAAATGTAAAAATTTAAAAAATATTTTTAGTTTGCAGGCTACAAAAAAGCAGGTAGCTGGATAGATTTAATCCACTGACCTATATTTGCTGATTCCTGATGTAAAGGTTATAAATTGGGAGAAAGGTGCCGTATGAGCTTGAGTCAAATAATAACACTCAACAGTTTTGAGTACATACCAAAAAACTCTTAGAAATACATTTGGACTAAATTCATTAAGAACTCCTCTATATTCAATGTAAAAATAGTCAAATGACAAAAGCAGAAAATTTACTGGAATGATCTACAAATGGCTCTAAAGCATTGAACAGATACTCAACCTCACTCAGAATAAAAGCAATGTAAATTTTAATCCAAAAATGTAAATAAGTAAATAAATAGTTACCACTAAAGACCTTAATAAGATTATAAAACTTTCAAATTTCCAAAAGAAGAATGCACATCTATATAGTACACAAAGAAAATATAGAAGATATAGCAAAAGTTAAGTCTAACACACACACACACACACACACACACACACACACACACACACACACACATAAGGAGATAAAATAATGGGTAATATGTTATACAACTAAAATAAATGGGATAAGATCACATTAGTTGAAGTTGATGCTTGTATAAAATAAAAATTGCTAATCATGAAATTCATGTAAGCAAAATGACTAAAGATATTGAAAATAAAATTATGGCCAAGAGCATATTTGAGACTTAAAATGAAAAAAATCAGATAAAGTGATTCAAAACAATGTGACTCACATATAACGTATATTGACAATTTTGCCCATAGTTTCTTCATATCAAGTTAAAAAATAAACAAATAAAATTCACAGATACAACTAAAGCCATTTTTCTCCTTTCTTCTCTCCCAGAAGTAACATCTAATCTGAGATTGGTACAGATAACTTACATGCATTCTTTTTATGCATTCACTATAAATATTTATTGATAAACAACACAGAGAATTGTTTTATGTAATCTTTGACATTGCATGATGCTCAAAACCCAAGTCTCTTGGCCTCTAGCTTTAAGACTTTTTTTTTTCCACTTTAGATAAATTCTCTTATTTTTACCACCATCCCCAACACAGCAGCCACACAATATTAGCTGGAAATTCACCCCACCCTTTTATTATTTTCTGAAGACCTAGATTGTACTTTACATTTTTTGTTGCTAAGTTTGTATTGTGTATATGCACTTTATATTTGAATTTTACTTACAAAACCCTCCCAACAAATAATATGGAATGTAACCTAGTAGATGTTTTATGAACACAGACTGAATGACTGTATGAGTAACCTCATGAGAAGGTGATCATAGCACTTTATAAAAGGACTTTGAGAATTTAACTTCTAGCAGCTGCCTTATCTTCCATTTACATGCTCTGTATTTAACAACACAGAAACAATAGGAGAACTGTGAACTCTAAAAATAAATGCAATTCTTAGATTATAAAAGTTAGTTTTAACACTATTGATACACATTTTAGTGACTGAACTTCAGGCAAATGCTAAATTGGGATTCTGCTAGCTGACACACTTACTGACCATAGGTGTAAATACTTAAATGTCTCTAGGGAGATATTTGTGGTAAGTATTTCCTGTGCATAAAGGCAACTGACCTAATTTTGTTTGCAGTGGAAATTTCTGAACCTTAAACACAAAAAATTTCTGTGCAATATCTTTTTCTCATCAAAATGTTGAAAATGTTCTGAATATTGGTATAATCCATTATGGAACAAGCTAGAGAAAGTACATTTACTCTTTGGAAGAGTTTGTATTTGGTCTGGTGTTAATCAGTAGGTTCAGTTGGTGTTCAGAAGTCTTTAATTTTTGCGGTATGATCTGCTCCCCACTGCAAATGTGAAGCATAGAATACATCTCACATTCATTTATTCCTTCAATATATATCCATGTAATTATGTAAATGAGTCCAAGCTTGTACTGCTCGCTGCACAACAGGCCAGTAAGTCAAGAGATAAGGTGTTGGGGCAAGGAATAGTGACTTTACTTGGAAAACAAGCAGCCTGAGAAGATGGTGGACTAATGTCTCAAAGAACCATCTTACCCGAATTGGATATCAGGCTTCTTTTATACAAAAAGGGGAGGGGAGGGTAGCTGTTTGTTGCAGACTTGGTGGTGCTGGCCAGACCCCAGAGACAATGTGATAATCCTTTGTTTTTGCAGCTGTCCACATAGGTCTGGTCATGATGTTCCCATAAACCTCCAACAAGACAAATGCTATTTTCTGTTTTGTAACTTTTAATCTCTATGCCAATGAAAAATATTATGGCTTTAAAGGTCAAGCCTGGGAGGCAGAGCCTTGAGAAAGGGATATTCTGTATACTTCAGGCAACATTCTTTTTCAAAGGTGCAGAGCCAGCATGACTAAGCACAGGCAACAGGACATAATGGTTAGAGCTAAAGGAATAGATCCAATATGAAGTCAGGTTTATTCGTCTCTGTTACAATTATTCCCTGGCATGAGAAAACAGTCATGATTCAAGGGAAAATTTCCCTTTAATAGCAAAACAGACATAAGTTGATATTACCACATTGCAAATGAATTACAAATATGTTTTGTGTGCCAGATCTGCAGGAACACAGGAGAAGGGATAAAATGTATTTGATTTTACAATGAAGTACTGAGACTTAAACCAAAAATTGATGCTTAAGCAGTACAGCTAGATGCTAATGAGTGAGCGGGTCATGCAAAGTGATAATCTATAGCTACATGATGAATTCTTCAGTGGTTAGAATTTATTTATCTTCTCTGAAACCACATCTAATTTTCTAATATTTAAAAATTTTCTTAGAAGGCATTAAGTATTGTTTAATTGTTTAAATTTAGCAGGAATCATTTTTGTTTATGATTCCATATCTGAATAAGCTAGTTCATGGTGCACACAGGTTAATTTGTCAATCTAGGGCATAAGTGCGGTGACCCTGCTGTACACTGTAATCCTTAGAGACTTTTACTCTATCTCCCATCTCCATTGTCCCATTGCATTCCTCCAACAATTGACCATTTCCTATCCTCTGGTAGGGGAGAGGGAAGAGATCCTATTGAAAACACTGCCCTTACATCTCGAATATTTTTAGACAATATACCCTCCATTCCCTTACTTACCATTACTGAACGCTAGTTTTCCATCAGTTATGAAAGTTTTCTTTTGTATTTTTTTCTTTTTTCTATTGTGGTAAAAGCACATAACGTAAAATTTACCTTCTTAATAATTTTTAAGCATACAGTTAAACAGTATTAACTATATTCATATTGTTGTAAGACAGAGCTCCAGAATTTTTTCATCTTGCAAATCTGAAACTCTATACCCATTAAGTAACTCCCTTTTCTCCCTCCCTCCAGCCAGTAGTCTGCTTTCTGTTTCTGTGAATTTTATTACTTTAGATACCTCTTATAAGTGGAATAATATACTGTCTTTTTATAACTGACTTATTTCACATAACATAGTAGCCTCAAGATTCATTAATATTGCAATATGTGACAGAATTTCCTTCTGCTTTAAGGATGAATAATATTCCATTGCATTTATATACCACATTTTCTTTAACCATTTATCTGTTGATAGACATTTGGATTGCTTCAACTCTTGGCTATTGTGAATAGTGTTGTTATGAACATGGATATATTTCTTTGAGACCCTGTTTTCAATTCTTTTGAATATATTCCTAGAAGTTGGATTACTGGATCATTTAATAGTTCTATTTTTAAACTTTGATAAACTATGTTTAAAAATACCATACCACTACCATAGTGGTTGCACCATTTTGCAATCCAACCAACAAGGCACAAGGGTTCCAATTTCTCCACATCTTGCCAACACTTGTTACTTTCTCTATTTTTTTAAATATTAATCATCTTAACATGTGTGAGCTGATATCACATTGTGGTTTTGATTTGCCTTTCTCAGATGGTTAGTGATGATGATCATCTTTTCATATGTTTGTTGACCATTTGGATGCCAATTTGGAGAAATATCTATTCAAATCCTTTGCTCATTTTTTAATCAGGCTCTTTGATTTTTGTTGATGAGTCATAGTTCTTTATATATGCTGGATATTAACCCCTTATCATATGATTTGCAAATATTTTCTCCCATTTTGTAGGTTACCTTTTTACTCTGTTGATTGTGTTCTTTGATGTACAAATTTTTTTAAGTTTGATGCTTTCCCATTCGTCTATTTTTGCTTTTGTTTTCTGTGTTTCTGGTATTATATAAAAGAAATTATTGCCAAGTCATGAAGCTTTTCCTATATGTTTTCTTCTAGGAGTTTTGTAGTTATAGGTATTACGTTCTTATCGGTCTTTAATCCATTTTGAGTTAATTGTTGTATATAGTGTAAGATAAGGGTCAACTTCATTATTTGGCATGTAAACATCTAGTTTTCCCAACATCCTTTGTTGACGAGATGGTCTTTTGCCCATTGAGTTGTCTTGGCACTGCTGTTGAAGATCCTATGGCCATATACCTGGAGATTTATTTCTGGGCTCTTTATTCTATTTCATTGGTTTATTTGTCTGTTTTTATGCCACTACTACACTGTTTTGGTTACTGGCACTTTGTAATATGTTTTGAAATCAGGAAGTTGAGTCCTCCAACTTTGTTCTTCTTTTACAGAATTGTTTATTCGAGGTTCCCTAGAGATTCCATGTGACTTTTAGAATGACTTTTTTTCTATTTCTGAAAAAAAATGCCATTGGGATTTTGATAGAGATTGTGTTGAACATCACTGTGGACAGTATACACATTTTTTTTTAAATTGAGGTATAGCTGACATAAAATTTTATATGTTTCAGGTGTACAACACAATGATTCACAATTTTTAAAGGTTATACTCCATTTATAGTTATAAAATACTGGCTATATTCCCTGTGTTGTACAATATATCATTGTAGCTTATTTATTTTTTACACAGTAGTTTGTACCTCTTAATCCCCTACCCCTACCTTGCCCCTCTTGCCTTCCCTCTCCCTACTGGTAACCACTAGTTTGTTCTCTATGAGTCTGTTTCTTTTTTGTTGTATTCACTAGTTCATTGTATTTTCTAGATTCCACTTATAAGTGATATCATACAGTATTTGTCTTTCTCTGACTTATTTCAGTCAGCATAATACCATCCAAGTCCATTCATGTTGTTGCAAATGGCAAAATTTCATTCTTTTTATGTCTGAGTAGTATTCCATTGTATATATACACCACATCTTCTTTATCCATTCATCTGCTGATGGACACTTAGGTTAATTCCATATCTTGGCAACTGTAATTAATGATGCTATAAACACTGGGGTGCATGTATCTTTTCAAATTAGTGTTTTCATTTTTTTTTAATATATATACCCAGGAGTGCAATTGCTGGGTCATACGGTAGTTCTAGTATGCACATGTTAACAATATTAAGTCTTTCAATCCATGAACATGGGATGCCTCTTCATTAATCTATGTCTTCTTTAATTTCTTTCAGCAATATTTTGTAGTTTTCTGTGTACAAGTCTTTAACCTCCTTAATTAGTTTTCTTCTAAGTATTTTATTCTTTTTGATACTATTGCAAATGAGTTAATTTCATTTCCTTTCCAGATCATTAATTAGTGTATAAAAATGCAACTGATTTCTGTGTATTGACTTTTTATTCTGAAACTTAGCCAAATTCATTTATTAGTCTAACAGTTTTTTGCATGTGTGGAGTCTTGACAGTTTTCTACATATAAGAGTATGTCCTCTCTGAACAGAGATAATTTTACTTCTCTTTTTTTTTTCAACTTAGATGTTTATTTCTTTTTCTTGTCTAACTGGTTTGACTAGGACTTCCAATACTATGCTGAATAGAAGTGGTGAGAGCAGGCGTCCTTGTCTTGTTCTTGACCTTAGAGGAAAAGCTTTCCGTTTTTTACCATTGATTGTGATGTTAACTGTGGGCTTTTCATAAGTGGCCTTTATTATGTTGAGGTAGTTTCCTTCTATTCTTAGTTTGTTGAGTGTTTTTATCATGAAAGGGTGTGGAATTTTGTCAAATGTTTTTTCTCCATCAGTTAAGATAATCTTGTGGTTTTTGTCTTTCATTCTGTTAATGTGGTGTATTACATTGGTGATTTTCCTATGCTAAGCAGTCATCTATTCCAGAAATAAATCCACTTTGTCATCATGTATAAGCTTTCTAATGTGCCGTTGAATTCAGTTTGTTAGTATTTTGCTGAAAATTTTTGTTTTAATATTCATCAGGAATATTAGTCTATAGTCTTCTTTTCTTGTAGTGTCTTTACCTGTCTTTGGTATCAGGGTAATGCTGGTCTCAGAGAGCTTAGAAGTGTTCCATCCTCTTCAGATTTTTGGAAGATTTTCAGACGAATTAGTGTTAATTTTTATTTAAATATTAAGTTGAATTCTCCAATGAATTCGTCTGGTCCTGGGCTTTTCTTTGTTAGGAGGTTTTTTAATACTATTTAAATCTTACCCATTGTTGAATTGTTCAGATTTTCTGCTTCTTCATGATTCAGTCTTAGTACATTTCTAGGGATTTATCCATTCCCTCTAGGTTAGCCAACTTGTTGTTATACAATTATTCATAGTATTCTCTTCATTAAGTTGTCTATGTTCTCACCAATTACTTTAAATTCTTTGTCAGGCAGCTCATAGATCTGACTTTTTTTTTTTTTTTTAATCAGTTTCAGTTTTTGGAGTTTTTGTTTGTTCTTTTGATTGAGCCATGTTTCTGTGTGGTGAGTGCGTGTGTGTGTGTGTGTGTGTCTGTGTTTTTTTTTTCTGGGATTTGGCACTCCTAGGCTTTGTATAGAGCCTTTGTGAAGAGTAAGACCTTTCACCAGTTAGCCCAGCTGGAGGTTCCTGAACTTCTCAAAACCTTTTCTCACCTCTTGCTTTCCCCATGTCTGCCTGCAGAACTGCAGCTCTGCATCTCCTTGCCTCAGCTTTCACTAGCTTCCAAACTTCTTCGGGTCCCATAAGCACTCTGTGTCAGGCAAGACAGAAACCAGTCCCTTGAGTAGCCACCAGACAATCCAGGATGTTGGATATACAGTCCACTCTTGTTTTTATCTCAAAGGAGGATCCCTGCTATACAAGGTTTCTTCTTGGTGTCTCCACACCAAATGCTGGGATTCCTACCCCTTTTGTTGGAATCTCTTCTTGGTTTTGCAAAGGCCTGGGTGCTGTAGTTTTTCAACTGGTCTCTAGAGCTCTCACAAAGGTATTCTGTCCACATACTGTTGTTAACTCAGCGTCTCTGTGGGATAGAGAGGGCATAGCTTCCTAGTCTGCCATCTTGCTAAAGTCACCATTTTCTAAGTCTAGAGTGGATTATCTTGTTTTACTATCACCAATTGTTGCCTTTTGTATTTTCACCTTCTTGCACAAATTATTCTCTTATCACTCCTTTCTCCATGTCGTAGCCATAATCTAGCCTCTATTGTACTTACTCACATTCAAATTTAACTTTGTTTTTATTTTACTCTATTTTCCTACCCACTCAAACTCCCACTATTAACTCAGCAAATCTCAATGTCAAGATAGATGACATAGTCAAAATCAAAAATCTATCAAAAATCTATGTTTATTGGGGCTTCCCTGGTGGTGCAGTGGTTAAGAATCCACCTGCCAATGCAGGGGACACAGGTTCAAGCCCTGGTCCAGGAGGATCCCACATGCCATGGAGCAACTAAGCCCATGTGCCACAACTACTGAGCCTGTGCTCTAGAGCCTGTGAGCTACAACTACTGAGCCCATGCTCCACAACTACTGAAGCCCACATGTCTAGAGCCCGTGCTCCACCACAAGAGAAGCCACTGCAATGAGATGCCTGTGTACCGCAACGAAGAGTAACCCCCATTCGCCACAACTAGAGAAAGCCCACGCAGCAACGAAGACCCAATGCAGCCAAAAATAAATAAATAAAATAAAATTTAAAAGTAATCTATCTTTATTGCTCCTTGAGCTATTCAATATTATAGCTACTATTGCCACATTCTAAATCTCAGTTGCTTATAATCATTTACCCTCTGAAAAGTTTAATAACATATATATCCCATGCATGTGTGTATGTGTGTGTGTATAATCTGTATCTATCTCTCTGTCTATTATCTATCTATAATAGTGACAGTAAATTTCTGAATTCTGATATGTTGTGTTTAGAAAGTGTTATGTAGGAAATTAGATGATCAATGAATGCGTTAACATAATGAGAAAAATTCTCCAGGTGTGAATTCTCATGAAGGATTTATTTTATATGTATACAATAATGATTTCATAGTAAGGATCTTTTGTGATAGAAGATCATTGTGAAGACAGTTGTAACAAAGAAAAGGATCCATCAATATATTTCATACTACATATAGACAAGTGAAGGTTCTTCTTTGGTTTATATTTCTAGCCAGTTTATACTTTTGGAGCTCACATAATTTTGCAAGCTTCTGGTTGAAGGGAACACTTTTTCCTCAATCAATTGTCTCTAACATGGCCATTGTGGATTCCTAGCGGTCACAGTCATGCTTCATAACTTGAAATTAAACTTCATTGCACTAAGACCATTATTCTAAGCAAACAGTAGTCTTGATCTTTAGCTCTTTGCTTTCTCTGTTGTATTATTCAGCAGCCTTTTCCACATTTACAACTCCATTTTCCACATTTTGCCTCTTTTGGGGAGAGCACAAATATTTCAGGAAGACTTTAGAGCTTTTGAAAGGCACCCTGCAGTTTTTTTGCATTAGTGTTTACTTTTTACAGCATTACATTTAATATTGTTTATCTTGATTCCTGACTTTTTTGGAGGGAAATGAGAGTGCTTCATTTCCCTCACGCTGGTCCTGGCACTGAGAAAAGTACTCAAAGAGGATGGTTACAAAGACAACAAACAAACCTTCCCAGAATTCTGTCAAACAGGCCAATTAATTAAACAAAGTAGATATTACAATCTAAGTATACTGGACAGCCAGTAAGTGGATTTTCTCACTAATTTATAGAGAAAACCCACCACTAGAAGTGTGGGTAGGTAAGAAAGACAATAAAGCTTTTCAAGGCTGAGCACTTCCTTTTGCTTCTCTTGCCTCATAGAACTGTAGTTTTTTCTTTTACACAAGTTTAGTGCCACATTCTTCTCTTTGCAATGGACAGACAGGTGATATATGCTGATTTAAACGTATCCAGGAATGCTGGCCTTGAAAGCTCATCACCTCCATCTCTTCCTCAGAGTAAGTGGCTTTGATTTTCCTTTTGGCATTTGTATATCTTCCATAGTTAGATTTTTCTCTTAAATTTGTAGCTTTAAATCACGGCTTTGAAGATGAGCAGCAGCTATATTAATGTTAAATAGATACAGCATGGCCTGTCTGTAGGTAATCACAAATGTGGAAAAAAACACATACCTTATAGATTTCTTTTTTATCAAGATACTTTTGTGAAAAATGAATATAGTTCCTATTACTGAGCCTTGGCTAAAGGATCCTGAAGAAATATTTTACATGTATGAACAAGGGAATATTTTGATTTTTTTATTTGTTTCTTTTTTGCCACACCATGAGGGATGCGGGATCTTTGCTCCCTGACTGGGGATCGAATCCGTGCCCCCTGCAATGGAAGCACAGAATCTTAACCACTGGGCCACCAGAGAAGTCCCTTTTTTGTTGTTTTTGTTTTTGTTTTTTTTTAACAAATGAATATTTTTAGAGATTTTTTACTACCTTGCTGTAATAGTAACCTACCTTATTTCAAATCCCTCTGTAAAATACTGTGATTAAGTTCCAATGCATTTGCATCCGTGGCATTCCTTTCAGAATACAAAGTGTAGGCTCAATGATTAACATCCTTCACCCTTCAAAGGGAAGGGGAAAAAATGTTCTGAAAGAAAATTATATTCAAGATCAAAAACTTGAATATAATAACAATCTGATGATTTTTAAATTGAAAAGTATAACAGTTTAGAAGGATTTAAGCCACAAGGCACAGGAGAATATCACTGATGCACTTATTTCATATTTGTTGAAGTTGGCAATTTTCTGTATGTCAGAGGAGTTAGTATTCTGAGTGAAAGAGATGGGGAATTCTAATGTGAGGTCATAGGTGATGGATTCCATGGCCTGGGGATAGATAAAGAGAAACTACAAGTTAAGCAGAAAAAAAATGTATAAAATCATCAGGACATAGTATTACATTCTGAAGTCAAACCAAACTTACTAAACATCAATAATATTGCAATTTTTATCCAACCTGATATTCATTCCATAGTGTGCTTGGCAAGTGGGTTGTATCTTTTTAGGATGGTTTGGTATAATTTGAAAGTATTAAGTTATCAATGTTCTAAATTGGAGATTGAAAAGTCTTAGGGTTATCAAATACTTTCATGATACCCTTCATTTGGGGGTTACAGGAAATTGGAGAATCTTGATAACTACAGTGAGAATTTGTCAAGCCACGGTTATTTTTTGATGGGAAAGAGAAAGACTTTCTGTTCCCTATTCAGATCTAGCAAAAGTGGAGAGAAAGGAGGATGGTGTTGGAAGATATTGGAGAATGAAAATAGAGAAAGACAGCGAGATTTTCCTCAAAAGCTACTATCTGTGATTCCAAATCAATGAGGCCAGATAATTTGTCTATTCTAAGTGTAGTCATTATTCCACAAAATATCATTCTAAAAGTAAATCTGAGAAAACATAGAATAAAGTCAGAACAAAATGTGTGACTACAAAACGCTTGTCAACTGAAAAAAATGCCTAACTTAAAAGTTGAGAATTATGTATTTGGCGGCTTTACAGAGGACTATAGCTGAGAAGGCAGCCTCTCTGATAGTTCTGAGGAAATGGCCCCAAGAGGTAAGGGAGGAGCAGGGATATACAGGAGCTTATGCTTAAAAAAAAAAAAAAATGTAGTCAAACATCAAAAGTTTACGGCTAATCACAAAAACAGATACCTCAAGTTAAAGATTTTAGTGCTTTTCTATATGTGGGAAGATGCAAAGTCTGGGCTTATTGAAATAATTCCTTTGACATGCATCTTAACTATCTAGGGCCAGTATCCTGTTTTTCTCCCTCCTGAATTCCCCTCAGGTTTTACTATCCGGGGCAGCTGCACTGGCTGGTGGCTTTATGGTCACAACATCCTTTGTTTACTGAAATGGCAGGTGACATTCTTTCTCCACACATTGATCTGGTATTACAATTATTGTGAAACTACCACTAAGCTCTTTGGCTAAACAGTTTAGCCAAAATGGCAACTGTAGAATAGTGATTATATCAAAAGCAGTCAGGAAAACCAGAGAGAGATGTGAGTTGTGACGAATCTGGTTTACGGCCCAGGATTTGGTCTCTTAGAAAAGTAGATAGGTGTTGGCAAAAATGCCTCTAGAGTTTATTTATTCATCCAAAAATAAGCACCTGTGTCAGGCATGCCCTAGGTGCTGAGAATACAACAGTGAACAAAATAGTGAAAAAATATTTTCCTTTATTGCGTTTATATTATACTACTAGGAAGACTTACAAATAAATGAATAACTAAGAATATATATGTATACATATATGTGTTAGATAATATTAAGTGCAATAGAGAAAATATGTTTTAAAAAATGGAATAGAGAGTTAGCTTTTGGAGAGGGTATGATATCAAATGGAATAATCATAGAAGCCTGCCTGACAAGATGACATTTGAGTCAAGACCTGAAAGAACTGAGGGACAAAGGTATGCTTCCTGGGAGAAAAGCCTTTTAGAAGATGGACCAGGGCAGGTGCAAGATCTGTGGGATGAGAACATGCCTGTCATCTTGTAGGAGGAGCTCATAGGTTCGTGTGAAATGACAGAGCATGTCTGTATGGAAAACAGCAGGAGATGAAGTTACAGACATAAAGGGAAGCCAGAATGAATAGGGATTTGTAGGCTGTTCTACAGACGTACAGACTTAGATCTGCTTGAGAGAAAGCCATGGAAAGGTTTAGAGAAATGAAGTGAGATGATTTGGCATACTGTTTATATCCAAACAAAAAACTAGCCTTATGTGGGTATTTCCAGATGACTAAAGTTTACCTGGCCTCTTCAACTTGTTATTGTAACTCTATTGGTACAATAACTCTATTGTTGTTATTAGTTCTAATATAGTGCAGCAGAAAAACAACACAGAACCCTCCACTCAGTTCTTTAAAGTTTAGATGCGCGGTTATTATGTATCAGACACCATGTCTAGAAGGACTATTTCATATAACCCTTTCCAAAACCTCATGAAGTAGGTATTAGTCTACATTTCACAGGTGAAGAAATTTGTAGTTTATGAAGGTTACGTTGCCCGAAGTAACATGCTCTAATACAAATCTGCTAGATTTGAGAGCCTCTGCTCTTAACCACTGCTATCCTTCGGTAATAAATGTTAAAATAGTGACTATATGCAGCTTTCTCCATTTTTCAAAATTTCAAGGGAGGAAAGGCTGAGGAAGAAAAAATGGTAGAATAGTAATATACAACTGTGAGGAAACGTCACGTAGGACTAGTCTTAGGTTCACTAAGTTTAGTTGCTCTGTGTCACACGAGCTCACATTAGAAGTTCTAGGTCAATATTCTCCAGTCTGGTTCTCCCATTTTCAGATGTACACCCAGGACCTTGGAGCTCCTCTAATTGTCTACTCTTATCTCTCCCCTCCAGATGATAATCCAGGTGTCACTACCTGAAATCTAATCTATTATCTGTTTCCTCCCATAAACTTTTACCACATTTAGTTATCTTAAATTCCATCTCCCCAGTGACATTTTAGAAAGAGCTAACTCTTTTATGAATGTCCGAGTCCTAATGAAGAGACCATGAGTAGTTGTCTGAAAACTGGGTCTCACAACTTAATCGCCAGGGAGAGTGTAAAAAACTAAAGTAGAAATGGATTTCTGGGTCACTCTGGAACATTTAATGAGAATAAAGACAACACTTTAACATATCTGATACTAAAGTTTTTAACAAGTGACTCAAAGCATGTATTCCTTTATACTGAGGAATATTAGAAAAAATATAAAAAGGAATAGATAACATAAATAAATGATATAGTTAAATTAGTAAACCTTTACTTGTAAAGGCCCTTGGCTCTAATAATACAATTTAGAAAATAATTTATAATTGTAATGTATATAACATAAACCAAATGGGAATAAAAGGGGTCTTATAATTAAGTCAGGTATAGAAGTTGTCTAAGCAAAATTTCAAGTAGAATAACCGAAGTACAAATTACCAGAATAATTCCTGTCAGAGCTGATATAATTTTGGAAGCTGTTGCTCAGTGTTTCCCAAGAATTTTTTACATTAATAAGTTCCTCTTTGATTATTTTTCCCTATGAAATCCATTGATAAGGTTATGATTAATTTATGATCCCACTTTAATTAATACAATCACAACTTTTGATGAACATGAGATATACAGTCCATTGTTATTGACATGATACAGAGAAAAGCAAAGGTATTTGACATTTTTTAGACTATGCAATGTTGTAGACACAGGTTCATGTTATGTTATATTCATTGAAATACTGAAAATAACATGCAAGCTCATAAAATACTCTTCCTTGAATTCCACCCATTTGGTCCAAATTGGAGATGATTGTTCCAGAAAACAGTAAAGCAGAGGAATCCACGTCTAAGAATAGAACTGTCTTATATCACCAGCACCTAACATGTTGTTTGGCATAAAACAGAGCCTCAACAAATATATCTTGAATGAATGAAGGCCTTCCTTTTTGGACAAAATTCTTGGACTTACTTCCTACAGTAGGGTATATGTTTCATTTTTGTATAGCATTTGGCATGTTTCAAAACACCGTCACATCTATCTCATTTGATTCTTATACCAATCCTTCGTACACAAGACAGGCATAAATATTTCTATTTTATCTATAAGCAAACTCTCAGTTGGATCTGAGATTCCATCTTGTGGGACCCTACTTTAAGATGACTGATAAATGTCCTTTCCTGCCCCTACCCCCAACCTGAATCTAGCTCTTTCTTATGTGATCCAAACAACCTCTGCTTTTTGTATTAAATGAACTCAACTGAGTTAACCAAGTGTATTTTCTTAATGTCTCAGATGTTTGCCAGGGTCCACCTTGGCACAAATTTGCTCTGAAACTTGGTTGTGCTGGGATTATTCTTCTTGCCTTGACTGTGATGGGGTTGAGTGTTTCTGGTAAGTAATGCAAGATCATTTTTTTCTTGTTCTACTTATTCTACTTTACCATGAATATTAAAGTATGTTAACATTTGGCTACCCCAAATTTAGTGGAAGACCCATGAAACAAAAACAGTTACAAAACAGTGCTCCAACAGTGCTCAGCCTGTACCTACTAAGCAAACTTCATCCTTTGTCGTATTTCCCTTCCTAACTGTTCCGATAGGCTTCACGGGGGATTTCACATGTGCTCCAAGAACTTTTAAAAAATCACAATTATGATAAAAGCATGACAATAACAAAGAAAATAAAAATGTCCAATTATTTACAGTTCCTTAAGTGCCTACTAAATTCCAGATTGTCCTAGGCAATCTCTCCCATGGGGTAGGCACAATTATACTTATTCTGAAGATGGAACATGAGGCAAGGAGTGTAAGCAATTTAAGAGTTCAAGTAACACCTGGGAGCTTACTTATACAGTAGAAGCCGGTAACTCAATGTCTGTGTGTGTTCACTTGCTATGTGTTTGTTTATGTTGTCTTCTAAGTAGACCCTTTGTTACTACACGCTATTGCTCTTATCTTCTGTTCATTTCAAGCTTGTTGAGATAAAAATTTCCTGAAGTGATATATATATCCATTTCACGGCACCATTCAGCATTAATCTTCTTAATGATTTCTCCTGATTTATTAGTGATATTCTTGAGACAAAACTCATCAACAGAAAAAAGCAGCACGGATGCTCAAGAGAACAGGAAGGAAACAACAGGTATATTTTGTGGCTTTGACTTTCCTAAGAATAATGGCGAAAATTCGATAGGTATCATGCATTATCTTAATTAAGGCTCATAACAACCCATACGTTAAGATAGTATTATCGCTCTGATTTTATGTTTGACAAAACTGAGGTATGGAAAGGTTAAGCAACTCATCCAGGGTCATACAGGTACTAAGTGGTGGCACTGGGAATTGTACTTCGGTGGTCTATCTTCAGAGCCTACGATCTTAACCACCAGATAATACTGCCTTATGAGAGACTGCTGCTAGGATATTCAATAATTAATAGCCAAAAACCAAGCTATAAAGTAAAATATGCATTTAAGTGGGATATTTGATGATTTTAATGAATATGTCGAGCAGCTAACTCTGATCTGAAGTTAATTAATGGAACACAACATAAAATGAATTATTTAATATTTATTGTATTAAACATTAAGACATTGATCTTGTTCACGTACTAAGTAGTGTGTGTTAATAAAGACACTATTGTTGAGTGACTGTAGCAGAATGTGATCATTTATTATATACACTAGTACAGAACAGAAATTTTAAGAAACTACAAAAATCCTTCTGGAAAATGCTATCCAATAGATCCCATTAATAGGCAAACATATAATTCAGCAATTAGAAATTTTCTTATAATTTTTCTCCGTGGTATTTGCCATTAACTTATGGAAATGAATTGTTATTTGCTTTTCATTTTACATGTTGTTTAAAGTGGACATTTTTTAGATAAGTTTGATATTGTCGTCATGGAGTGGAAAGAGCACTTGTAATGAATTTAAGGAATCTCAGAAAGAGTGTTGACTCTACCAGCATCTGCTTTGTGTGGACTTGAACAAGTTATTCTGTCTGTCAGTGTTTTAACTTATCACTAATTTTCAAATCTTAGTACCAGAATGAACAGTAGGTCTCAAAACCCTCAAAGTTATATTAAATTCATGAATTGTTCTCACTGTGATGATCAAAGACTTCCCTGAATTTATAATGACTTGTGCATGTGTGATTAGTGTTAGTGGGGTGGGGGGCAGGTTAGAAACATAACATTTATTCTTCTTCCTCTTTCTTACTTTAGAGAGACCAGTTCTGTTAAAGTGCCCAACAAATTGGCAACTAATCCGAGATAAATGCTTGTTTTTTTATGACACTTACAAACCTTGGAATGACAGTCTAGTCGACTGTTTCACAAAAGAATCCAGTCTGCTGCTTATTCAAGATCAGGAAGAATTGGTAAATAATTAAGTAAAATACTTTAATACGGCTTAGCCCTTGCTTCTAACCACATCAAGATCTTCGTGCTTTAGCCTGGAGGGTTCTATGCAGATGGAAGTATTAATTTTGACTTCAAGAAGCTCACAATCTGAGACACTAAATGGACATTTAAGCAAAATAAATATAATTTAATGAATACAACAATATAAATACAAATATTTGGATATATATAAATATACAGACAGAAATATCACAAATAAGGAATAATTAACTCCGATGGGGAGTTAGGAAAGGCTTCAGAGAGAAGGTGATACTTGAACTGGGTTTCAGAGGATGAGTAGAAGAATGCAAACCAGTAATAGATAAACAGATTCAATATTCAGTCATTTCTTCTCTTTCATTTATAGAGACTCATACAAAACCGGATAGACAAAGGAGGAATGGTATTTTGGATTGGATTAAATTTTACATTATCAGCAAAGAACTGGAAGTGGATAAATGGATCCTTTTTAAATACTAATATGTGAGTATTGGATAAGCTAATTTGAATACTCAATTTACATCAGGTTTACATGGCAAGATAGGAACATTGTTATTGAGGATTGAGATTTATTATTTTAATTTAGTTTAGAAATGTTCAGGAGGATCAGAATAGTCTGAGAAGAATGATTCTGAAGTTGGTTGAAAAGTTCCACATATGAAAAGACATCAACCCTTTGCAACAATATATATTTTTACCTGCAATGGAGTTTTAGGAGACAAGGAATAGACTAACTCCTTTAGGCGGGGGCACACGAAACAGTTTTTAAAATAACAACGTTTAAAAATCAAGAAATTTCTAGCTGGAAGCTATCGGCACGAAGAGTTGTTTAAGTAGTGTTTTTCAAACTGTGGGGCCACATACCTTAGTGGGTCACAACCAGCATTGGCACGATGAATACAAGAGGAAAAAATATAGTAAATATCAGCGTAGGGTATCCAGACATTTGAGAGAAATTACTCACATTGTAACAAGTATTGTAGCCTATTTTAACCAGCGGTGTAAAAGGAGGGTTGTTTGAAGAGATGTAGTCAATCTGCATAAGCCACCAGAGAGCTATTTGCCGTTTTTTTGGTTGTCTCATAGTTTCTTGTGTAAGATGGTCAAGTGAACCATCGGTGTTATAGGAGGATTGATGTTACACAGTTAAATTATAAATTTTTAATGGACTTCATCGTTGTTTGTACAACGAAGGGCAGGACATTTTTTTCCCCTAGAAAGTGAAAGTGTGCAGACATTCAACCAAGTTTCTGAAAAGAACTTTTGATGAGTTTTTCAGAACAGATGATATTGTGTTACATATTTTGAGTCTGTGAATGCTTTATTCACATTTGTATAAATTACAGTTAAAATGGATTTTTTTATCATTCAAAAAACAAGAGGTTAAAATTCAAGACACAGGAGCATGTTCAAGTTTACCTAAAATATAGTAATAATTTATTGTGTGGAAAATTATTAGACCTTAAAAGAAATGTTGGTTTAATTAGCACATTTTGACATTGTTTGACACGTGTTCTAAAATATTTTTTTAGATGCCGTACTTTAAAATGAAGATTATTTTAAAAATAAAGTGTTCTGAACTAGAATAAACGTATGAAAAGGCAAACATATTTTGGTAAATAAAACTACACTCTGATTTTTTTGTTTTTCTAGGGATTTTTTCTACATTTTATTTACACATAAGTGCAACTCTGATATTAACTTATTTTTATTTTTTTGTACATAGTAAAGGTTAATTTTGGTTTGTGTGTGTGTGTGCTTCTTATTGGGCCATTATGTTTATTTTATTAAGGTTTATAATAAAACTGGAAAACTGAGTCTATGAGCAAAAATATAGGCAAAGATGATGGATTAAATTCGATTGAACACTCTACTTTATTCTGAGGATAAAATGATGATTTGATTAAGATAGTGATCAGGTAAACCTGGAAGGTATCATATTATAGTAGAAAGAGCATCAGTTAGACTCTGCTTTTATTTTAGTTCTCTACCTTGGTTTTCAGATAAAGAAAAACATAAAGGGTGTTAATGATTTTTTTCACAGGACTGTTTTGGGGATTAAATGAGATAATGTTAGACAACTAGGCAGAGATCTGGTCAAAGAAGGCCTGGGAAGTCACCAAGGGCCTTTTGGAAGGGGACTTGGCCAGATGAGTGGTAAAAAAGTTATCTTGAAAATCGAAGAAAGGACCAGAAGGGTGGAAGAGATAAAATACAGGGGACCTTTGCAATAGCTTGGTCAAGAGAAATTCTGATTTGACTCGGGTGTCAGGCACTAGGAGAGAATCAGGTTGGCTTCTCAGGGCCGAGGGGCTCCAAGAAGAAATGGAACAAAGGAACAAAGAAAAACTGTGATGGAGCCCTGCCCACTGCTACCACTTCACTTTCTATTCGAGACAAATAGGTGAATGTCTTGCACACACCCTATCCTGGCACCCCAGCTCTCTCTTGCCATCCCACTGTTTAACTGCTACTCATGCCCCACCTGCAATGAGCCACAAGACTCCTGCTTCTTTGGAACTAATAGTACATATATTGTAGCAGACACTCACCAACCTGTTTGGAATGGGAAAAAAGGGAACCTCCTACTACATACAACACGTACTGAGCCTCCTTTTCCGGTTATTGATATATTCAAATTCTGTAGACCCTGAGTATCTACGTACTTATTACATTTACTGAACACATTCTTTGTTAAGCATGATCACACTTTCATATACATGATCTCAATGCCTCCCCAAATATATATACCCTATATATTTAAGAAAATCGAGGCTCAGTGAAGGTAGGAAACTTTTCATATGACATGTTAATAGGAGGTTCAATTCCCAGTTTCCAAAGCTGCTTCTTTGTATGTATCATTATGACATTTCTTTTTAGAACAATTCTTTTCCAGTGAAGATGAGCTTGCAAGTTCCAGAGGTTTATATTAGCTTTCTATTAGAATTTATATCATTATATTTGTGACTGGGTACTTATTCCATGCTTAATAACCAGCATCTTGTTGTTTCCTGAAACTTACAGAACATACTGGCTGGTTGAGGAGAATTATGTGAGAAAATCACAAACACTAAAGAAAGGCTTTTCTTCTGCTCCACAGATTACAAATTACTGGTAATGCTGAAGAAAACAGTTGTGTTTGCCTCTCAACGACACAAATTTTTTCCGAGGACTGTGCTACAGAAAATAAATGGATCTGTCAAAAAGAACTAAAACCTGTCAAAAATAAAGTATGTTCTGCCACTTGACTATACATCCCCTCTCCATTTCTTTTTTAATCTTTATTTATTTATTTATTAGGTGGAACTCTTAGTTGAGGCATGCATGTGGGATCTAGTTCCCTGACCAGGGATCAAACCTGGGCCCCCTGCATTGGGAGTGAGGATTCTTAACCACTGCACCACCAGGGAGGTCCCCCCCACTCCATTTCTTTAATTTCCATTTCAGGTCTCTCTCATTTTAACTGTATATACTCTTAGCATGGCCTAATGTGCATTTTGTGGTACAAAATGGAACAAACACTGAGAATTCTAACTGTTGTGAGTCTTACAGACATTCAAGTTTAATCTCCTCATTCAATAAATGAGAAAACAGATACATAAAGAAAACACCTCATTTTAAGAGACAGTGATTCTCTATGGAACAAAGCCCAGACCAGCTAAGGGAAATGGTTTCTAATCCTGTAGACTTCATCCATTCCCTCTATGCCTTCGCTCACCTCCAGAAAAATTTTAGTAAATGATTTCTGAAGTCCTCTGCTTCTCCCACAGCCTATGCTTTTTTTTTTTTTTTTTTCAATACCATCACACAATTGGGTTGTGGCAGAACATTGATTAAAATCCATTCTCTTGACTCATATCAGAGACCTATTACTAAAGGAGTTTGGGAAGGGACCTTAACTCTTTCCATTTTAATTTCCTCATTGCTTTTTTATTTTCCTTCTATGTTTCCTTCTTTCTATGGCTCACGCTGTAGGAAATATGTAATCAAATTTTCCATTATTCTAATGGAAAAGGTGATATTTTTTTCAACTCTGCAGTTGGGGAAGCTGAAGTTACAGAAGAGATGTGTTTATTCTGATAGATCTCTTGAGTGTTCACTTTTTAAAAACACCTGCCAAATTTTCTTTGGAAATCAAATAAATGATAATATTGAATTTATCGTACAAGGAGACTCATAATAAAATTCCTGAAAAATAGACATCTACTTACTCTGATAATTCAATACCAACTTGAATTATATAAATTATATATTTATATAATTGTATAGTAATTATATAATTATATAAATTCAAGTAATACTATAATGACCAAAATAAAATTTTAATTCCTGTTTTCCATACATGTTGATTTACAATACTCATTAATATAAAATTTTGAACACATCAAAAATTCAAAGTATAATTCAGTTTGTGCCAATTACTTAGGAAATAAATTATTTAGAAAAACATTCTAGACAAGAGTATCATTACCAAGTAATATATGATAAAAGTGAGATTTTTGAAGTGTTTGATACTTTGGGGAAAAAGACCTGTAAAGAACAGAAATCTTAGAAAAGATATTCCCACAACTGACCATGTACATTCCTACCTCTTTGGAATGATGTTCAAAGCAACCTTCAGGACAAAGCTAAGTCCATCCAGTTAGTCCAGAATTCATTCCAAATACGGCGCTTTCCTTCTCCTATACTTGTTAGATCTGAAATGAAGCACCCCTAAAACACACATCTGCAAGAACCTTTTACAATGAAACTAAGCCCAAGAAGTTTGGTTCTTACACTGTCATTTGCTATTGCAGTATTAGATAATCAAGTAAATTTACTCTTGGATATGATACTGCTGAGATCATCTCTGAAACTCAGACTATAAAGATACAGTTCCATGAGGAAGGCATGTCTAACCATAGTCTAGGCAGATTAAAAAATATTAGGTCTAAGGAAATTTTTTGGTTGCAGTATTTGAGTCAACGTTTATTGACAATAAACTCACTGCAATGCCAAGCCATGTCAACTTACTACGTTATTCAAGATCTGCGATCTACATTTCCTCTACACAGCCCATGCTCCTGACGCAGGCTCCTGACCACTCTCTAAACACATCCTGATGTTTTATGATTTCACGGTTGTCCCATACGTGTGAGATGCTCTTTTCATCACACAATCCCTTTATTCTTTGCCTAGAAAAAGCCTAGTAATTGTGGAAATCTTGAATCAAATGTTAATTTCTTTCTTAACTTTTCCTCAAATCTCTCTGGCTCTCACAATTTTTTAATCTATTTCTTCCCACTTTTCTAAAATAGGATTTAGTTCTTCTTGGCTGTATTGTAATTAGTCTTTTTTATGATCTTAAAGCTGGCTCCACTTCTCTCCTGGCTAGAGTTGGACAAGTACCAAGACAGAAAAATGAAGGAAAGAGAAGTCTCTGACTCAATTTAAAAGAGTAAGGGCATAATAATGGTCTATGTATGTTTTATTAAATGGACCTTGAGACTGGACCAGTGAGATTCCTTCTGTTTATTTCCTATGCCATGTGTTTGAATTTGAAGTTCATTTCCTTCTGTTTTACCTTCCTGCCCCACCCATTCCACAGAGCTCTTCAATATACACAGTGTGGGCTAAAAAGCAGGTATCATGGTTAACATATACACACTACTATATATAGATAAATGACGAGGACCTACTGTATAGCACAGGGAACTATACTCAATATCTCGTAATAATTTATAATGGAAGAAAATCTGAAAAATAATATATATATGTATAACTGAATCACTTTGCTGTACACTCAAAACTAACACAACATTCTAAATCAACTGTACTTCAAGTTTTAAGAAAAGCAAGTATCATGGAAAAACACTTATGGTGGGAAAAATTTAAAAATAAAGCATTCTTGATGCATAAGCCTAGGGTTTTTTTTAACCATTTTTTTCTGATCCACAGATGTTTAGGTAGCCAGCAATCAGATTCTTTTCCTTTATAATGCTAGTATGGGTAAAAAAGAATAACTTTTGACTTTCATGCCAAGCAGTGTGGGAAAGGAAAATCCAAGAAGTACAAAGATAGTTATAAAAATTTTTTAAGTTCTAAACACCTATAAACTCATGAAGTAACCTGATCTGGTGGTCATAGCCTTTAGTTTACCCCTTGGCAGCAGTTAAAGTTTACATCTGCAATTGTTTGCGATTAACTCCATTCTGCCCTCTTGTGGACTTACTTGGTTTTGTTTTTTGTGTGCGTGTGTGTGTGTGTGTGTGTGTGTATGTGTGTGTGTTTGTGTGTTTGTTTGTTTGTTTTTGTGGCTACACTTGTTCCCTTCCGACCAAGCAAAACAGAACAAAAGAAAAAAGAAAGTTGTATATCAATCAGAAGAGATTTATCCATTTTGTCCCTTTGCAACACCTTATTTATTTCCTTCATAACATATGAAATTGGATAATTATCTACTTATCATTTTATTATTGTTATTATTTTATTACCACTATTGCTATTATTATTATTAGGCCCTTTCCATGGGGATATGAGCTCCATGAGATCAAAACCTTCTTAGTATTGTTAGCCAATGCATGGTTCTGGCGCACAGCAGATGCTCAATAAATATTTCCTGAAAAATAAACAAATAATTATAAAATCAAATTTGTTTACTGAATGAGCTTACCTAGGTGGTTCTTGCTTGGGGTCTCTAGTGCAGTTGGAATGAGATGCTGATTGGGACTCGGGTTAGCTCAAAGCCTTTGCCACTCATGTATGTGGTTGCTGATTGCCTGGAACCTCAGCAAGGTGGCTGAGTTACACGAGCAGTTTTTCTAAAAGGACCATTTTTCAAATGATAATATAAGCAGCATAGAATGATTTGTCAACATTTAAAAGGTGATCCACTAATAGGGCTAGAATCCAAATATGATCACCCAGGCATATGAATCAGATTGCATTCTCTATGAAGACAATCTATTAGGGTCCTTTCAAAATAAACTTTGAATGCTGCATAATCAGAATGTGCTTTGGATTTATCCTTTGCGCTTCATGGGAAATTTTCAGTGTTCTACTTTAGGAATTACGTAACTGCTACCTGGCTAAAAATTTCCAGGAGAAGACCTCTGATAGGCATAATCTCTAAATGGAATTCCAATTCTGACTGAAATTGCTCTCCAAGTTTTTCTTCAGGTATTTTCCTCATTTTACATGTGAGAGCTACTCATAGTCAGCTTGAGTAAGGTCACAAAATTAGACCTTGATGAAGCCAGGACTAGAACTAGGTCTTTCCCTGAAGCAAGGATCAGTCCTTGCTTCTTCCTACTTCAGTGTTTCTTCCAATTTCCAGCGTTTTTATTTGAATCTTAACTACTCAGCTGTGCTGTGAATTTTCTCAGTGATTTTTGCCCTCTGGGATTTTTACATTTCTCCTCCTAGAGCCAGCATTTGAGGATGTTATGTTAAGAAATATTTTTTTCTGGACGCTCTTTTCACAGGAGTGTCCTTATACAAATTCAAAAGTGAGTCTATCGCCACCTTGTGACTATAGTGTGCAGCTGCAACTTTAAAAATGCAGTTATGGGGGAGAGTTTCACATTTACAAAAAGGTTCCAGAACAGTTCGTTCAACACCAGTATTTTCCTCACCTAGATCTAACAATTATTACAATTTTCCCACATATCCTCTCTTTCTTGTTTTCTATTACCTTTTTTTCTGAATGCATTGAATAGTAAGTTGCATATATAAATAAATCTAAGAAAGTCAAAATAATTTAATATATATTCTAAGATATATTTTACATCCAAATCTTTCCAGAATGTCCTTTAGAACCCCTTGCCTCCTCAATCCAGGATCTAATCAAAGTTTACACTTTGCATTTGGTGACTGTCACTGTCTAAAGATAAACTGAGGAATATGAAAAATTTTAAGAGTTTGAACAAAAATTGATTCAAATCAGGCAGTATCCAATCTAGCAGATAGAAAGGAGCTCCAAGGAGCTTTATAAAATATGAGACTTTTATATGCAGAAAGGAGCAGGAACAAGGAAGTTGTTGTAGGCAAAAAAAAAGTAGATTGGTTATTGCAAAGTTACTTTCCTTTAAGGGATTGTAGGAACCTATCAGGCAGATGACCTAACTAGTTCTGATCAGACAATTCCTAATTGACTGCTTTAAGATTCCAATTCTGGGAGAGGCAAAACTGTAATTAAGTCTTGGTTTGGCGACATGGGGCTTAGCACAAGTGAATCTATTTGGGGCCTGTTGTCTTGTTTTCAACATTACTTTGGTGTCTTTTATTAAAGAATTGTCCATCTGCTCTTTTTCATTTCCCCGTGGCATTCATTTATTGAAGAGTCTAGGCCAGTTTTATTATAGAATGTACTGCATTATGGATAGTGATTTCTTCATTCCCTCAAAATTTTAGCGTCAATTTAAAAATGTGACCTCCAATTTCTTTGACATTTGCCGTTGAGAATAAAGGTCTGTGCCCACTGCCCTTGAACATGATTTCAACCAATGTGACATCTCTTGCTACATCGTAAAAATCAGTGTACCTTCCGCCTACATTGAGAAGCTCTTGGGATGCTTGCTTTTGGAACTCAGCCTCTAAGCTGAGAAGAAGTGAGACTGAAACAGAGCAGGACCCTCTATGGTCCTCTCCACCACCATGTCCTCAGCCTGCCTTTTGTCTGTGGAAAAATTTTAGCCAAAGAATAAGTTTAATCAGAGAAGTAAGAAAATGCAGAAACAAATGAAAATAGTGAAAGGAGACCAAACAATAATAGTTTAGTCATTAAGCAAAGTCAAGGACCTTTTAGTTCCTCCTCAAGGGCTATAGATAATATTCTGAGCCATATCCTTTGAGTGGCTATTGTAGATATTGAAACTCCCACTAGGTGGAAGAAGTTAACTACATGATGACCAGACTGTAGCCATGACATAAACCGCCACAATTCTGAGAACTGGTCTCAAGGAAATGGGAGCAGCCGGAACCCACTTTCGGTTACAACACCACATAGTGGTATTCTGGACAACAGCCCAAGCTGAGGTTCCAGGCAACAGCCATCCTCAACTGCTAAACGTGTAACTGGGGAAGGCTTTGCAATGACTCCAGACTCAGGGCCATCATCAGATTGCAACTGCACTAGAAACCCAAAGGGAGAATCCCCTGGTTGAGCCCTGTCAGAGCTGTAAGAGATAACACAGTCATTGTGGTTGGTACAGTATTCAGCCACAAGACAGGAGGAGGTCCTGCCATCTGCAACAACATGGATGGAACTTGAGCATATTGTGCTAAGTGAGATAAGTCAGACAGAGAATGGCAAGTACCGTAGGATCTCATGTGTGCAATCTAAGAAAGTTAAACTTGAAAAGAAAAAAACGGAGAATAAAATAGTGGTTACCAGGGAATGGGAGGTGGGGGGTAAGACTGATGACGTTTAAGGTACAAACTTACGATGAATAGTAAACAAGCCACAGTGATCTATGATGAATATAGACAACCATAATGTCCCAGAATTAGGTAATGTAATAAATATTGCCGCAATGGCAATTATATTACAATATATAAATGTATCAAAGTAATACATTGTATACCTTAAATTTACAATGTTATATGTCAAATATATTCAATAAAAAATAATTGTGTGGGCTTCCCTGGTGGTGCAGTGGTTAAGAATCCGCCTGCCAATGCAGAGGACATGGGTTCCATCCCTGGTCCAGGAAGATCCCACAGGCCGCGGAGCAACTGAGCCCGTGCATCACAACTACTGAGCCTGCGCTCTAGAGCCCGTGAGCCACAACTACTAAAGCCAGTGAGCCACAACTATGAAAGCCTGTGAGCCACAACTACTGAAGCCCGCGCTCCTAGAGCCCATGCTCCGCAACAAGAGAAGCCACCGCAAAGAGAAGCCCGCCCGCAGCAACAAAGACCCAACAGTGCAGCCAAAAATAAATAAATAAATTTATTAAAATAATAATAATAACTGTGGTTGTTTTAAGCCACTAACTAATTTGTTATTCAGCTATAGATAACGGGGATAGTGTAATTTACATTGTTCCCCCATCTCCAACTTCAAATCATGAGGCGGTTGCCACTAATGATACCTCCTTATAACCACCTGTTTTCGTTTTCCTAAAACAAAACAAAGAACTAGAGGGGCTCCTATCCTCATTGTTTAAGTGATTATAGTATTTACGCTTTCAACAAAACGTGTCAATCTGTGAAATCTTGTCTCAGTGTGTATGGGAACACTATATGACTTTTAATATCAGCACCAATTCATTTCTTATTTTTCATTCTTTAGAATAATAATAAAATAAGACAGAAGCTCCGAGAAGCTGTTGGTTAGCTGCTATTATTTTTCTAAAAGTACCTTCTAAACAAGAGTTCATGCAATGAGAAAACAAATGGGTTCAAGCCCTAATCCAGCCACCTGAACTGTGTGATTCTGAATAAGTGAGCAGATCTCTTGGAAATTTAATTTGCTCATCAATAATAAGAGCATTCAAGACAATGATGTTTGCTCTGGGTAGGACTTTGGCCACATCTCATACATTTAGATGTATGCTGACAACATCATTTTTTAAATAAATACTCTGTAGTTATAGTTTGAAATTCTTTTCAGTTCAAGAATTATTTAGAAGTTTGATTTTCTTTCTTCCAACTATTGAGTTTTTGACTTAAAATGTTTTAGTAATTCCTAAAATAATGACAAAATATTTAACTCTGTATTTTTTGAACATTTCTTTAGATATTCTTAATCTATACTTGTGTTACATTAAAGTTCAGGATCAATTATTCATTGACTAGTGATTGACCTACAATGCCCACCAATATTTTTATCACTTGGGATATATCAGTGAACAGAATATGGAAAGATCCCAGACTTTATAGAGCTTCCATTCTCTAATGCTCAAATTAACAATAAGCAATAAAAAAAAAGTAAACGTATAAAAGGTAATAAGTACTTAGGAGAGGGAAAAAAGGTAAGAAAGGGTGAAGGATGTGTGGGATGGAGGCGGAGACTGCTGTGTTAAATAAAATGGTCAAGGTCAGACATACTAAGCAAAGGCTAGAAATGGGTGAGAGATTTAGCCAATAGAATATCGAAAAGATAAGAGAGTTAGGCAATAATGCCACAGTGAAAGAGGGTTCTAGGGAGAAGGAAGAGCTAAAGAAAAACAAAAGTACAGCTGGCATGTTCCAGAAACAGCAAGAAGGTGAAAATGGCTGGAGCTGAGTAAATGACATCACAGCAAGGTGACAAGGTGAGACCATGTGATACCTGTAAGTCATTGTAAGGACTTTGGCTTTTCCTCTGTGGGAAATGGGAGGCCATTGTGGGGTTTAGAACAGAGTAAGGACTTGATCAGGCTTATATTTTAGTTTTACGGGGTCGATTTGGTTTCTGTATTGACACAGACTATGGAGGGCAAAGTCAGAATCGCAGAGGAAGGTTAGGGTGCAATTATAGTAAAATAGGGAGGGAATGATGGAGGCTCAGAGCAGTGTGATAGCCTTGGGGGCAGTCAGAGGTACTTAGGTTCTGGATGTATTTTGTAGGTGAAATTAACAGCATTTGCTGACAGATTGGTGTGGGATGTGAGAGATAAAGGACAGTTGACAGTGACTCCAGATTTTATGGAGTGGGAGAAAGGGAGATGTTTTCAAGTGAAATGGAGGAAAGCTTCGGGTAAGGCAGGTTTGGGGGTAGATTAACAGCTCCATTTTGGATGAGTGAGATCAAGATGTCCATTAGATATCCAACTCAAGATTCCTAGTAGGTAACTCATTGCATGAGTTTGGGAAGGAGAAAGCTCTGGGCTACAGCTGGATTTATGGAGGTTATTAGCAAATAAAATTATGGAACTAAATGAGACCACTGAGAGGAGGAATGTTGCTGGAGAAGGAGCATGGGACTTAGCCCTTTTGGTACCCCAACACTGCATAATTGGGAAGAAGTGGTGGGATCCACAAAGAAGACTGTGGATAAGACACCACTGAGGAGAAGGAAAATCACAAAAGGCATTGCCCTGCTAGGCAAGTGAAGAAGTGTTATCAAGAAGGAGGAAGTGTGTCAAACGGTGATTTTTTTTTTCCAGGAAAGATGTTATGTGGCATACTTCAATAAGTCCGCTAATAATTTTTTAATTTTGCTGAGTGTAGTATTCTTAGGTGAAAAATTTTAAAAACAAACAAAAAACTCTATAGATTTTCCCTTGCAGTCTTCTGTTATATATTGTTTCATGGAAGTAGATACCAGCTTGGTTTTCTTCCTGGAGAGTAAATCTGTATTCTTACCTGCTTGCCCCCATCCTCCAGTCCCACCTCTGTCCTCCCACCTTTCCTTAAAATAAAAAGGCAATTTATGTATTGTACAACATGGGGGATATAGTCAATATTCTGTAATAACTTAAATGGAAAGTAGCCTTTAAAATTGTATAAAAAACTTTTTTTAATTTAAAGACAATTTAATGGTTATCAATCTATCTTAAAAAGAGCTTTAACTACTACTGATTTTCAGTTTGTGCGGGTTAAACCCAAAGGCATCCCCGATCGATCTGTTTGTTTGCTGGACTACCTTTTATCCTATAACTAAAACAATATTAGTGGGATTATGGAAGAGTCTTTTGAACATATCACCTGGTCTACTGCTCTTCTAAATTGAGACCATCAAATCATGATCTAGCCCCTCTGCATCTTTTTTTTTTAACCTTTCTGCACTATATTTCATATATGCATGCATGGAAGACATTTTTTCTAGATTCTAATAACACTTATGCAAGCTTTTCGTTTGTTTGTTTTTTATTCTACTTTATATTTGGAGGGCTCTGGAAGAAAATACTCTTTTGGCTACATTTTTACTTAGTTTCTACCCTCCAGCTAGCTGTGTTGCTCTACCCTTTCTAGCCATCCTATTTTACTGTCATTCAGAGAAAAGAAAGAAAAGAAAAACAAAGAAGAAAAAAAATTTTAAGTCTTTTTTAAAAATGCAGAACAGTTCAGTTTTCTCCAGCCCTATCCCCAAACATTTTTCTAGGCTTTCTTTTATATGTGTGATGATGCCTTAATGTATGCATTTAAACACAGCCATATACAGATCTTCCTGGATTTATGACGGGGCTATATCCCAATAAACCTATTGTAAGTTGAAAATATCGTAAACTGAAAATGCATTTAATACACCTAACCTGCTAAACATCATAGCAGAACCCAGCCAACTTTTAACATGCTCAGAACACTTACATCAGCTTATAGTTGGCCAATATCATCTAAAACAAAGCCTATTTTAAAATGAAGTGTTTCTACTGAATGCATATTTCTTTTATACCATAGTAAAGTTGAAAAATTGTTAAGTCAAACCATTGTAAGTCAGGAACCATCTGTACTATGGTTTCATATGTTTTCTCTCCAAACTTTTTGTTCATCAAGTAGAATGTAGTATAGATATTTGTTCTCCACTGATATAAATTATGTCTACCTAATTTGGTGCTGAGATTTCTACCTTGATTTCCCTCATTGATGCTTATCAGCCTAAGACTAACAAGAACAGGTCTGACACTATCAAACTCTTAGAGGAAAACATAGGCAGAACACTCTATGACATAAATCACAGCAAGATCCTTTTTGACCTGCCTCCTAGAGAAATGGAAACAAAATCAGAAATAAACAAATGGGACCTAATGAAACTTAAAAGCTTTTGCACAGCAAAGGAAACCATAAACAAGACGAAAAGACAACCCTCGGAATGGGAGAAAATATTTGCAAATGAAGCAACTGACAAAGGATGAATCTCCAAAATTTACAAGCAGCTCATGCAGCTCAATATCAAAAAAAAAAAACCCAATCCAAAAATGGGTAGAAAAACTAAATAAACATTTCTCCAAAGAAGATATACAGATTGCCAACAAACACATGAAAGAATGCTCAACATCATTAATCATCAGAGAAATGCAAATCAAAACTACAATGAGATATCATCTCACACCAGTCAGAATGGCCATCATCCAAAAATCTACAAACAATAAATGCTGGAGAGGGTGTGGAGAAAAGGGAACCCTCTTGCATTGTTGGTGGGAATGTAAATTGATACAGCCACTATGGAGTAAAGTATGGAGATTCCTTAAAAATCTAAAAATAGAACTACCATACGACCCAGCAATCCCATTACTGGGCATATACCCTGAGAAAACCATAATTCAAAGAGAGTCGTGTACCAAAATGTTCATTGCAGATCTATTTACAATAGCCAGGACATGGAAGCAACCTAAGTGTCCATCAACAGCTGAATGGCTAAAGAAGATGTGGCACATATATACAATGGAATATTACTCAGCCATAAAAAGAAATGAAACTGAGTTATTTGTAGTGAGGTGGATGGACCTAGAGTCTGTCATACAGAGTGAAGTAAGTCAGAAAGAGGAAAAACAAATACCGTATGCTAACTCATATATATGGAATTAAAAAAAAATGGTTCTGATGAACCTAGGGGCAGGACAGGAATAAAGATGCAGATGTAGAGAATGGACTTGAGGACACGGGGAGGGGGAAGGGTAAGCTGGGACGAAGTGACAGAGTAGCATGGACATATATACACTACCAAATGTAAAATAGCTAGCTAGTGGGAAGCAGCTGCATAGCACAGGGAGATCAGCTCGGTGCTTTGTGACCACCTAGAGGGGTGGGATAGGGAGGGTGGGAGGGAGGGAGACGCAAGAGGGAAGAGATATAGGGATATATGTATATGTATAACTGATTCACTTTGTTATAAAGCAGAAACTAACACACCATTGTAAAGCAATTATACTCCAATAAAGATGTTTAAAAATAAATAAATACATTAATTAATTAATTTAAAAAACAGGTCTGAGTTAAATCTGAGTTTACTATGTGCTGTATAGCAAGGGATACTACACACCATGGGGATCCATGGGTGCAAGGTTTTTGCCAGTTTGGATATTTGAAAGCAATCACAAGACTCCATAGAGCATACTTATGTAAAGCCTTTATCTAAAGGCCATGGGTACAGTGGAGCATGAGAAAGAGAATGCAGGCAAATATTTGGTAGGCTAGAGATTCCCAGGGGCAATCACCCAGGGTTCTTTTTTCACACATGGTCTGTGTTCTGCCTCTGAATTGAACTACCAAGATCTATGCAAGGAATCATAGCTCTGGGAAAGCTCGAGACGGAATTTCCCATCTGGGTTCTCATTCCCACAGTCACATTGTCAAGTCAGGCTGTCTAACTGGTTGTGCCAGTTGGAAACCATCCATTAACAAACTGGCCTATGGGTCACATAGGAGTTTCACACTTTGAACAGTACCTTATGAATTCTATTGCCCTTTTTTAGCCAAGAGTCAAAGTCGGACCACCATGAATTACCAGGGATAAGGCTGCAGCTTTTCTGGTCCAGTTCAGCTGTAAGTCAACTTTATCTCACACTGCAGAGTATATCAGTGGGAAGGATCTGTTACAGGATTTGGCCTTGTGCTGGGAAGTTTGGGGGAGAGTTTGATAAAGTGGGGCTTGCTCTGGATTGGATGATGCCAGAAACCAGCATTTTGGTTCACTGGGCAATTTGGTTCATGGGGTTATTGAGTATTGTATAGGGATAGTGCTAACTTGCAGCTGTTTTATGGTAACTCTATGATTATCTCCAGGGGCACCAGAAAACATGGGCAGGATTTATAAGCTGAGGTTTAATGTGTCAAAAACACATGCATGTGCCCTATATCAGTTTGACTACATTTTTTGCTGAAAATGTATAGACTGATGTTCTGTACCAGGTAAACCTGGCTACATAGACAGGTTTTGGCTGTGTGACCAGTGGGGAAATAAAAATCTCTTAACAAACTTGTGCCTTGATTTCCCAGAGGCTGAGATATTACACACACATCTTGGTGGTTCATGTTTTAGAGACAAAGCTTGTCCTGTGTGATGGAAAGAGGACCCTGGAAGATGTGCCTGTATGTCTAGGACCTTCCTGATATTTGCCTGTGTTTTCTTTCTCCTGTGGTATCAGATCTTTTGCCTTTATTAAAACTTCCATTTAAGTATACTTTTTGGAATTTTAAAATTCTTTTTACATGCACACCCCTGTGTAGTCACTGAAGGTTTCGTAATAGCTTTAATACAAGGGACAAGAATAGCATACTGAGACTTAAGCCATAAATGGAAAAGAAGCTGCAGTCACTGATGTGAGCTAAGAGAGGGAAATATTTGGTTATTTTTGCAGTTACACAGTGTTCTGACTTCTGTCTGTGCTTAGAGATGATTATTGAGTGACCTTGGTTTTTTTTTTTTTTTCTCACAGTAGAATTCCATTTAATAAATGTAGAAAGAATGATAGACTTAAAAAAAAAATCTCTATTTGGTAATCATCATACTAATAGGTGATTCGGGAAAGAACCATCAATAAATGATACTAAAACTAGAGGGCTAAAAGTATGATGAGTTAAAGAATATTTACATAGTCTTACAGTATCTCGCCACAAATCCATAATAATTGCAACAGGAGAACTAGTAACCTTAACATGGAAAAGTTAAAAGGCATCACCCAAATCAACGATCAGTGTTAACATCACCAGTAAAGTTACCGACTCTCACCAGTTGGTCTCCAACAAGGGTCCTCCTACGTGGTGTCGTTCCAGCCAATAGAAGGAGACTGAGTTTGGCTCAGAAGCAGAGAAAAGCTTTCTTCTTTGGTCCGAGAATGGAGCGGTACGACCTAGGCTCTGGAGATCGTGCTCTGCCGAGAGGCCCGCGGGACGCTGCTTTGCAGCCGTCTGTCGGAGGCGGGAGGGGCGGAGTTCCCGCAGGGCGGGCGCAGCTGCGCTGCACGTGGCCTCCCGCGCAGCGCGCGCCGCCGTAGCGTCTTTGCACACAGCCCGCCGCCGCCATCTTGACTTCACGTGTCCCCGCGGCGCTTCGGCAAGCGGTTCGCGGAGCTCAAATGTCTGGAGCAGTGGTTTTACCCTGAGAACGCTAATCTGACGTGGTCGCCGCCAGGCCTCCATACCCAGCGCCCTACAGGCAAGTGAAAGTAGACTAAGCCCAAAAGAAGAGGTGAGACCTTATCACCTAGATTCCATCTTATTTTCCCCTGGGACCCTATTGGGCTTTGCTGGTGACAGACCCCTCCTCTGCCTTTTGCCCTGCGTCTCATTCTTGGGGGGGCGCTGAGGGGAGGACGGTCCGTCTTCTGTAACTGCTTCCTGAGTTTGGGTGCAGTCATAACCCCGGAGAGGGGAGTAGAGCTTCTCCCCAGCCGCCTTCAGATAACGTTCGGTTGTCACCCGGCCTTAGCCCTGTTTATATCCCTGAGCGACCACCATTTGGAGTTTTATAGATTCTAACCTTTTGGAGACAGAGGACAACAGACAATTTAAGATGCATGGCCCAAATATCAGCAAGAGAACAATGGTTGTTAAGGGGCTCAGGGAAGGTAGAAACCAAGTCATGCTGGGGAGAGCCTGTGGTCCTCTGCTCGGAATTTGTTCGGCCAGAGGAGGCTGGCTGGCTTCTGTTAGCCAAGCTGCTTTTTCCAGTAGCCTGTCTGCATTTTCTCCAGTCAGGCCACTTGCATTGACATAAAAGCAACATGATGTATTTGTTAGCGCACAGACCCCTCCCTGGTCAGCTAACAGGTAGTTTAGGGCAGTTCTGTTGTGTAGGATCATATTGATTTTTTGTATGGGGTTTAAAGGTTTGGCCTACTTCATATATCAATTCTTTTCTAACAGTTTAAAGTTGAGGCCAGTCTCATGGGCCACTACGGGGGCAGTGGTTTTTTTTTGGGGGGGGGGTTTATTTGCTTTGTTTTTTTACTTTTAATTTTATATTGGAGTATAGTTGATTAACAATGACGTGTTAGTTATAGGTGTACAGCAAAGTGGTGCAGTTTTTCCCATACAAGTATCCATTCTTTTTCTTTTCCCATTTAGGTTATTACAGAATGTTGAACCGAGTTCCCTGTGCCATATATAGTAGGTCCTTGGTGGTTATCTATTTTAAATATAGTACTGTGTACGTGTAGGGACAGTGTTTTATATACATAGTTCCCCCGGCCAGGGTCACTAGCACCCCTATGAGTGCAGTGACTCCTGGGAGTGACCTTGTTTTTGTCTCACTCTATCGTGGTCCCAGAGTGACCTTGTGTAATGTTTGTATTCTGTGAAATTATGTTCAGCAGAGAACACCAGCTAAGAGCTCTCAGGGACATATTTTTCTGTCTTAATTCCCTGCTTTTGGTTAAAGGCAGATGAATGCAAGTTATAGGACGTTAATCTGTGATATCGGGATCTTAACCATTGCCAAAATTCTGTGAGTCAGGAGATTTTCCCGAGAACTTTGTTTGTAGTTAGAATTAGTCCTTCATGATGCTGTTACAAGTTGTTGAATCATGTGATGTAATCATGGATGTGCAATCGCACCTAAGACTTTGGATAAGATGCAGAGTCAAGGGCAACACAGACAACTACCAGCAACAAAATTGTTTTAGTACTTGAAATAGACCACAAAGCCCGGAACCGAGATCATTAAACCCAGACCGATAAAACATGTCTGAATATCCTTCTAGGTTCATTTCAGAGAGCCAGGTGGCTTTTTCTTTTAGCTTAGTCATGGGCTGTTTACTTGATTGCTTGTATTTTTTTATGAAGTACAGAAAGAAGTGTTTGCTATAACACAAACACCCCCTTGAGAATTCCTTAAGGTAAAAATCATAAGCTATGTTAAATTTGGCTAAAGGATTTAAAATGATTTGTTGGACCAACAAGGACCTACTGTATAGCACAGGGAGCAATCAATACTCAATTTCTTGTAATAATCTATAAGGGAAAAGAATCTAAAAAAGAATAGGTGTATATGGATAACCATCACTTTGTTGTATGCCTGAAACTAACACAACATTGTAAATCAACTATATTTCAATATTTTTTTTTAATTTTAAAAGATGAATTGTTGGGTTTTAAGAGTAAAAGTGATGTCCACACAAACAGTGGTACCCGGGATGGGCACAGCCCTAAATGGTAGTATAAGGATCCTTCACTTTAATAGGAGGGAATCCATCATTGGTCCCTTAAGGTGGCCAGACTTCTGAGTAGAGTTAAATACTTCCTGCAGAGTTGATAAGGATACAGTGACTTTGGGAATTCCATGGCAGTCCAGTATTTACAACTCAGAACTTTCACTGCTGTGGCCCAGGGTTCAGTCCCTGGTCAGGGAACTAAGATCCCTCAAGCTGCAAAGTGAAAAGAAAAAAAAAAGGCCAAAAGAAAAAAGAAAGGATACATAGAAATATTTTGTTGGTGGGGGGCAGATGGTTTAAAGGTTGAATTTTTATAAGATTAACAGTTGGGATTAATAACGTAAGGGTAATTTAAGTACCACATGAGACCTGTAAAGAAAATCTACCTTCTAAAATATTTTAGCAGTGCTTCTCAATGTTTTTTCAATTTTGTTCCTTGAATAGCCTTTTTAGACATTTTGTTTCTAATGACCATACCCAAGAGATTTTGTTACTGTAGGTATAGATGACTGTGTACCTGTTTATATCCTGTGTGTATAAACATGCTTATACATAAAAAGCATAAGATATTTTCAACCTATAAGAACTAATTTTTGCCCCCTTGGGGGTGATGTCACCCCTGTTGAGAATGCATTTTTTGGGGTTTTTTTGCCTTTTTCTTCTTAATTTTATTGAAGTATAGTTGATTTACAATGTTGTGTTAATTTCTGCTATACAGCAAAGTGATTCGGTTATACACATATATATTCTTTTTCATATTCTTTTCCATTGTGGTTTATCACAGGTTATTGAATATAGTTCCCTGTGCTATATTAGGACCTTGTTGTTTATCTATTCTATATATAATAGTTTGCATCTGCTGATGCCAAACTCCCAGTTCTTCCCTCCCCCCAGCCCTCCCCCTTGGCAACCACAAGCCTGTTTTCTATGTCTGTGAGTCTGTTCCATAGATATGTTCATTTGTGTTGTATTTTAGTTTCCACATATATGTGATATCATATGGTATTTGTCTTTCTCTGTCTGACTTACTTCACTTAGTATGATAATCTCTGGGTCCATCCATGTTGTTGCAAATGGCATTATTTCATTCTTTTTTATGGCTGAGTAATATTCCATTATGTATATATATATATATATATATATATATATATATATATATATATATATACCACATCTTTTTTATTTGAGAGTGCATGTTTTAAAGGAACAGCTATCAGATGGTTTACAGCAGGAACAGATAGGAGATAACAGACCTGCCAATCAGATAATTGCAAGTGGTAGCTGTTGTCTGAAGATAATGCACAGTATCATTTTATTTTTCCTTGAGTGACAGAAGACCATAGGGTGTCAACAGTAAGAAGACAAAGAAAAGCTCCCTTAGGGAACTTGTTGAGAAATCATTCATTTGGTCAATATGAGGTGTTAAAATACAATAGTAGGCAAGATTAGAGAAGAGGAAATAAAGAAATAGGATAATGGGGAACCAGAAAATTAATTTTGTTCTATCATCTTGGGCAGAAGTTTTCTACTCCCTGCAACTATCTGCTTTTACAGGACAGTGAAGAATCCTCAATTTAAAGTCTCCCAGTGTGATGAGGATGATTATAATTTTTGTGACTTTCTGTTTGAATTAAAAAAAAAAAATCCCACAAGGACTCAGAGGCAAAGAATATACAAATCAATTTTCACTGCAAAGTAAAGGAGCTGTTACAGTGGAGGATTACTGGACTGAATGTCAATATTATGACATAGTATGAGTGTGTTTCGTGTTTGGTAATTGCAATCATTGTTGCTTTTGTTGTGGTCATCCATTTACAATGCTTGGTGTCAGTCTATTTATCTCTTGTAAAAATAAAATACAGTGTGTGGGTGTGGAAAAAAAAAAGTCTCCCAATGGAATAGACACTCAGCAATCAGAAGAAGATAATATCCACTGATCAAGAGAAGATGGTGTGTGTCTTCTTAATTGGAAAACATGAATCCAAGGCTCAACACCTTGGAGTTTTACTGCTATGTTAGTTGTTACAGTGCCTGTCAAGGTCCTTTCCTTCAAAGGGTAGGGGTGGATTTTTTATGGTGTTTCTTTGAGAAGACTAAGTTTCCGTGTTTGAGTTATGAAGGGATGTGCTTGAGTGATCATTTTTACAAAGCTGTTTGCACCTGTTTAATAAGACTGGTTGTATCTAGTTATATCTGTTTGAATAGAGAAGTACCCTAATGCATGGGGTACTTAATCCATCAGAGAGGGTCCATATCATCAAGGCTTACAGCCAGTGCCTTAGACCATGGAAGATCTAAAGTCTCTGAGAGCTTTGCCAATTTTCAGTTTTTGAATTCCATTCATTCCCTGTACTTTTCACTGAAGATTGAAGATAGGAACAATGATGTTTTTAAGTAAAAAGTAAAGCCTTACAAAGTTATATCATGACATTCTCGGTGAAAGGTAGCTCTCAAAACAAGCAATGACCAAGCATACTGGAACGTGATTACTATTTGCTTAAATGTTGACCTTTATCTCTTTTTACCTGGAAGGCCCAGATGAAGAAAATTGACTCAGTCATGTGGACTGATTTAAATTCGGGGAGAGGTTCATATTCCATGATTGAGTTTGAATCTGTAATTGTATGGCCTGCTTGATAATTTCAAGTTTTTGTTTTTAGGTGTAAACTATTGTAAAACAAAATTAAATCAGGATTATACAAGGAAGTTTACAAAAGTACAGATAATTTTCTAACAGAGATTGATCCATTGAGGGATGTTCTTTTTTAAGCAGAGGAAGGAGCTCTCCTGGGTTCAGCATGTTGCAGTGGTGAAGAAGAGACAAATAATTGAAGACTTTAATATAACTCCAAGTGCCCTCAGTTGACAAGAGTGTTCAAACCTAGAATCGTAGAAGCAAAATCTTTTTGTAAGTAATTATTATACCCCTCTTTGTGCTTAAACATGACTATCCTTTTTTAATCTTAAAAGTCCACAAGCATTATAACATATTTATATTATGTTACCTAATTTATAATAATAAATCTAGGAAGATGTACGTTCTTCCAGATTTATCAGTTCTTTTAACTTAAGTTTGGTAAACAAAACTCTTCTCACACTGGTGTGAAATAATCAAATTTTGAGACTGACAAACTTTTTTATTTTTCTTACCTTATTTCTGTGAATAAAATAAAGGAGCAAATGTGTTGCCAGGGGGCCTTTCCAAGACCCCAAAATTGATTATACAAAACAAGATATCTTAACGGTTCTGTTATTCCTAATTTGGGACCTAAATATGAGAAAGGCAAAATTGACTATTGCCAAAGGAAATGAGATATAAATAGAACACTGAGTTTTAAAAACACATTTCAACAAGAAGGAAAGACTAATAGGAAATTTTTAAAAATACATCAAGAGCAAGTTTAACAGCATAAGTTGGTCAACAAAAAGAGCATCTATTATCTGGGCACAGAAAAAGAGTCATTTTACAGGAAAAAGGAAAAATTCTAATTCTACTCTTGTGTACCATTTATGTGAAACTTTGCAGTAAAGGATTTATTAACACATTTCCACATATGCAATTACACACATAAAATATATAAATATACAAATAGGTGATAAATTTAACTAAAAATAAAAACACGTTCAACTCTTATCAGTATGTTAAATAGAATAGTGTCTATATTATATTACAATATAACTATATTATATTGTTAATATAGAACAATGTCTATATTATATTACCATCTTAATAAAGTATAAAGTGTCCTTAATGAACAGACAAATCATATTATCTCGTACACAAATTCCTGTTTGTCTGTAAGCACTGAACCAAAAATGTTCAATCATTTATATTAATTAATGTATTCAACTCTGTTGATAATTCCCTATATTATGTGTAGGAGTTACTCAACTAGTTTCTGGATTTTTCTTAGAGGGAGTTGATTGACAGTCAACTGTATATTTCTTGCATCCGTGAAAGGAGGGAAATTCAGGAACCTCCTATGTTGCCATCTTGGTGATGTCATCTTCAGTGCTTATTTTGAGCCAAGACTTTAGAGCATCTTTCCTCGACTGGGTTCTATGAGAGGATAAAGTCCCAGAGAGAATGATTTATGTGACTGTTTTCTCAGTACTTTCAAGGATGGCACATACGTAGCACCATTCTGAATGCATAGGAGAGAAGTTAATTCACTACATCATTAGGGATTTAGGGATTAATTCTGTTACAGAAATGTGGATGAGAAGAATTGATTTAGCCATTTGCAGCAACATGGATGCAATTAGAGATTATCATACTAAGTGAAGTAAGTCAGAATGAGAAAGACAAATACCGTATGATATCACTTATATGTGAAATCTAAAATAAGACGCAAATGAACCTATCTACAAAACAGAAACCAACTCATAGACACAGAGAACAGACTTGTGGTTGCCAAGATAAGTGGGAAGGAGAGGGATGGACTGGGAGTTTGGGATTGGTAGATGCAAACTACTATATTTAGAATGGATAAACAACAAGGTCCTACTGTATAGCACAGGGAACTATATTCAATATCCTGTGATAAACCATAATGGAAACGAATATTAAAAAAGAATGTCTCTATGTGTATAACTGAGTCACTTTGCTGTACAGCAGAGATTGCCACAACATTGTAAATCAACTATACTTCAGTAAAAAATTAAAATAAAATGAAAAGAAGACTTGATTTAGAGTTCTGGACTTGTTATTCCTTTTCTTTAATTTTCCAAGTACTCTCAGAAGTAGTCAGCCCAGTATTATACTGTAGCAGTGCAATGTGATCCCCAAATACTTGCTCTCAATAGGCACTTCATAAATGGTGAACAGGAGATTATTTAATTATTTTTTTCATCAGTGTTTGATGTGGACTGCTGAATTTTTTAAAAAAATAAATTTATTTATTTATTTTTGGCTGTGTTGGGTATTCGTTTCTGTGCGAGGGCTTTCTCTAGTTGAGGCAAGCGGGGGCCACTCTTCATCGCGGTGCGCAGGCCTCTCACTGTCACGGCCTCTCTTGTTGCGGGGCACGGGCTCCAGACGCGCAGGCTCAGTAGTTGTGGCTCACGGGCCTAGTAGCTCCGCGGCATGTGGGATCTTCCCAGAGCAGGGCTCGAACCCGTGTCCCCTGCATTGGCAGGCAGATTCTCAACCACTGCGTCACCAGGGAAGCCCTGGACTGCTGAATTTTGATCCATCCATATTTACATGATTTCCATTGGTTCCCTCCTCAGTTAGGGTGGAGAACACGTACCTGTAATCTTCCTCCTAGCTTTCCCAAACATTTGTTGCTTGAATACTAAAGCGCCTGAGCTCTGGGAAATAAAAATACCAAAATATTTTATAAAATATTGCATACTGCCTCTTTAATAATACCTGAGATAAGAGTGGAGAATTATGAGTATCAAGGACAACTGGAGATTTGATCCAAGTTGGCTTCATAGTAGAAGTGACGGAGCCCAGATCTGTCTCCTGGTTATTTATCCAGTTCCCAGGTGTCTGGTTATAATTGATAATGCCTGGCAGTGATCAGAATCCCCACCCTTGGCTTCCTGATTGGTGGAATGAACACACTGGACTAGATGGGAAAAGTTCTGCTTATCTTATCTTCAATGAATTAGAAGTTCCCACTTGCACTCACACTTTCCCCCACCACCTCCTCATTTCACTCACTTCCAAGTCTCATAACAATGCATGGGATTGATTGAACCTACATGACTTAGTTGCTTCTTGGTGTCAAGATAATCTGGGAATGGAGTTTTTGAAATTCTTCGAAGCGAAACACATATGTGGGGAAATTACCTAAGTATATGAAAACATCCACCAAATGGCCCGCGATAAGGATCTACAGCATTTTATGAAGCTTAACAAATGTGTTGCAAGATGATTATTTTTTTTTTAAAGTAATTTATTTATTTATTTATTTATTTATTTATTTATTTAATTTATAGCTGTGTTGGGTCTTCGTTTCTGTGCGAGGGCTTTCTCCAGTTGTGGCAAGCGGGGGCTACTCTTCATCGCGGTGCTCAGGCCTCTCACTATCGCGGCCTCTCTTGTTGTGGAGCACAGGCTCCAGACGCACAGGCTCAGTAATTGTGGCTCACGGGCCCAGTTGCTCCGCGGCATGTGGGATCTTCCCAGAGCAGGGCTCGAACCCGTGTCCCCTGCATTGGCAGGCAGATTCTCAACCACTGCGCCACCAGGGAAGCCCGCAAGATGATTATTGATTTAGAAAAAGATATATTGGGGGATGGAGGTTTAGGAATGAGTTATATTGAAGGGCTTGCTCCTCTTCGTTCCAGAGATGGAATACATGACTCTGGGAGCCAACGCGTAGATTTGGCAGTGGCTATTGCAAAGTACTTATTTTCCATTTTCAGGAATATGGGCCTTTCTGGTTTAGATGTTTTAGAACCCAGGAGTGAAATATATTTTTATTATTCACTTACGAATTCCACTGAATTGGAAGCTGTTATCTGGCCATTTGGAGATTCCCTTGTTTATGCCTCTGGTATAACACGTACACACTCTCAAGAAACAGTGGATTTACTGATAAACAATGAGGGCAGGAGTATGCATGGAACCATGATGATCTCATGGAGCCCCTCCATGTACCACAGTGCAGTAGTTATATTAAACACTAGGCTGGTGCAACTCCCCATTCAAGTAGAACCATCAATGAATCAGATTCCTCAGGTTATGAACTGAAGACCACACAACTGGTGAAGATTCTTATAACCTGTGGGCTTCACTGTGAGCAAAAGGGACATCAAGAAAAGAAAAGTTCCTTAATAGCCTTTCAATAAATTCCTTTACTGTTCACATTAGCTGGAAAAACTTGACTGATACAGTCTACTTCTACATACAATTGGCCTCAATAATTTGTTACAAGTCGGACCAGTAATTTTCTTAACTTGCATTGGTTTGATTCATATAGATTTATGGATTTACAGATTTAAAGACAAAGATATTTTATGTAAGTAAAAGGGATTTGTTATAAGCATAGTGTACTAGATGTAGAGATTTAGCTTGGGTCTTCTGGGATAATTGCTCTGAGCTTCTCAAGTTCCTACTCCCCAGGTAAGAATGATCCAATAAAGATGGATCTCAAAATATGGAGACTATTTATTGTGTAACTTTTTTGTAATATTCAATAATTCTTCATCCAGTTAATTGTGTTTAGGTTAGAAGTCCTGATAGTTCTTCTGTGTAGAAGAAGCACCTGTAATTAATTATCTCTTAGAATGCCAGTATTAAATACCAAGCAAGTAAGTCTTCCTGGTATATACTGTTCATAAAATATCTTTACTTGGCTCAATTATACCTTTTATTTTGTTGTACTTTGCCAACACACCAGCATTCTTCACTATCAAAATATTGAAGCTAAAAGTTCACACATTCATCTCCATATAAAAATAACTTATTATTGGATCCTCCAGGATAAATTAATCCTAAAATAGTTGTTAAGTTAATTTCTTATGATAACCTGTATATGTTTATTTGCCTAAACTTATATATCATTCTGGCAAAATTTATATTGAACTATTCATCTATACGTAATGTAACAGGATTATTTTCCTCTTGAGGTTACTTCTGGAACATGCTAGTAAAGCTGTAGTGTAGACTGACAGTCTTGCAAGCACATTAAAAAAAAATAGACCCATCAAAATGAAATTTTGGCTTAAAAAATCTCATGTTACTCATTTAACTATTTAGGATAGGACTGATCACTTCTAGATGTAATTCATCCATGAGTTTATATTGGTTGACCTGGGCTAGAGAAGAGGTAGAATTGAATATACAAAGAAAATTTTAGTGAGTTTTGTTAACATGTAATTCAATTTGATTAGAACATTTATTAAGACAACACTGTGCTTAGAGCATGGTACTTTGGTTATATAATGGGAATTGCTACAATAACACAAGAAAATTATGTAACTGCAATAACAAAAAACACAATGGTTCATATTTTCATGCTAATACAGACTGGGATCATGTTGTAATCATCTTTGTGCTTCAAGCATTCTGGCCAGTTCTTGGAACATATCTGATGATCTACAACATTTTTTAATTTAGTCTGAAAAGAATAGGTGAGGTACAGATTCTTATGGTCAAAGCAAAGTATATAGTCCTCTGAGATTTATAAATATTAGTGTTCTTAAGTCTTAATAGGCTCAAAAAAAAAAACTATTTTTTTCCAATAAGAGAAAATATTGGCCTAAAATAATTTTATACTTTAATTTTTTTAATTTAAAATATTTTATTTTATTTAAAGAATCTGGCTCAGCTGGGCCAATATTTGATATGAATATTAACTATATGCCAGTGAGGCACACATTTTACAAATTTATATCTTCAGCTCCCATTCTTCCCCTGCACTCCAGACCAGTTTATCCAATTGGCTACTTGACATCTGTACATTATATCTGGAAAAAAAAAAAAAAAGCGTTTGTATTTTACACACAACATGTGTAAAGTAGAACTCATAATTCTCTGCTCATTCACACTCCATCTCAGAAACTGTTTTAACTATTCATTCAATAGCACTAGCAAAAATAAAGGATTCGTTCTTCATTCCTCAATTTCTTTCATTCTTCACAGCAACTCCAGGTTACTTCACTTTCATAACATATTCTAAATATCTCCTCTTCACTCAGTCTTCCCAGCTACCATCCTAGTACAAAGCTACCATCACCTGGCTGTGTATTTCCCTTACAGCCTTCTTAGTGGTCTCCCTGCTTCTCTTTTTGGTTCCCTAAAGCTATTCTCATCAGAGAAGGTAAAGTAATTATAAAAATAAATAAATAAAACACAATTATTAATTGAATAAATGATGCTTGGTCAGTTCTGCCATAATATAATTTATTCATTGAAAAATGTTTATTGAGCAACTACCATATGTTATATGGTCCTAGGTACAGAAAATACAGTCAAAAGAAAATGTAGATTTTTAGTGTCTTCCCTCATGAAGGTCATATTTAAGTAGAGGAGACAAATACTGCATCATCAATTTCAAATACAATGCAATATGAAGGAGAAATCATAGGTGGTGCCATGGGTGATAAAAAATATAGTGGTGAGGGATTATGCTAGTCTGCAAATTTAGTTTAACAATATATTATTTTACATATTAGGTGGAATGTAGATGTTTTCTAGGCAGTGAGGGATAAAAGCACCTTAATTATAGAGCATAGCATGGGTAAAAGTCTTGTGATGTGAAAGATATTTGCCTTTGAGGAATTGAAATAAGTCCACTAGGTCTGTATTGGGGCAAACTTATTTTTTAAATCCATTTGCTTTTCTTAGAGAATTTTGTTGAGTTCAGACTTTGTTATTGTAAATTGGGTCTTGAAAAAAACAAAAGCAAGTTCTATTCTAAAACTGTGTAAATGAAATCCATATAAAGCAAAGAGCGTCAGTTCTCCACAACCTCAAACGGACACCCTTTGCTTATTTAGAATCTTGACCTCCATCAGTTACACTGGTTCCATGCAAGGTCAGCTCCCTCTGCTCGGCCCCACCAGCCACAGGTTTAAACTTTTTTTTTTTTTTTTAACATCTTTATTGGAGTATAATTGCTTTACAATGGTGTGTTAGTTTCTGCTTTATAACAAAGTGAATCAGTTATACACATACATATGTTCCCATATCTCTTCCCTCTTGCGTCTCGCTCCCTCCCACCCTCCCTATCCTACCCCTCTAGGTGGTCACAAAGCACCGAGCTGATCTCCCTGACTCATTAAGCAGAAAAGAAGTCAGTAGTCCCAGGTGTTGTAATACAGAGGAAAGTAAATGTGATTTGACTTAATATTGAAAGAGGAAGTAATTTCATCTATTTTGGGCTACTTTTTTTTTTTTTTTTTTTGGCTGTGCCGTGTGAGGGATCTTAGTTCCCCAACCAGGGATCAAACCTGTGCCCCTTGCAGTGGAAGCCTGGAGTCCTAACCACTGGACCACCAGGGAATTCCCTGGGCTAATGTTTTTTGTTCAATTGCATGTTGCAAAGGCATTATCAAGACTGGGTATTCTTATAGACAGGATGAGGCAAAAACTAGCTGATTCAAAATATTAGCTTGTTTCAGCCTTGGACCGATTGTTTAAGAAGTAAGATTTCAAAGACGTGGACAGAATAATCTACAATGCAGGTGGAGGAGGAATTGACTTAAATGGAGGAAGGACAGTTAATCTTCTGACATTAAAAGAAGTTGAGGAAAAATGGATTCAAATATATTCAAAATTTTGTGAGAGACGTGGAGTGAAATCATACATGAAGTTCTCAATCTTATTGTTGCAATAGGATAACAGTTTGAAAAAGTAAAAAGGATTCACAGGTAATGCTGAGTGGCTTGCCTTGCTGGGCACCAAAAATCTTACTCTTCAAGGGATTAATTTGTGTAGTGTTATTTCTTCAAAATTATGCCATGATTAAAAATAAGAGTACATTATTCTTGGCCAGGGCTATCTAGAATAATAAAGATTTTACAATAGAAAATAATGCTCCATTTCTTTTTCTTTGTTTAATGTGGGATAATAGTTTGGCAGCTCCTCTTTTTACTTCTTTATAATAAAGACATCACAGGTCTTTAAAGACAAAAGGAAATTCAGATCTTTAAAAGGCTTTCAACAAAGAACCTTAGTGATTTGTTGACACTAGAATATTTTCTAATCCCAAATAAATGCTGTCTTATCTATACAGTCTTTAGTTTATAAAGGAAAATGCCTGGCTTTCTAAGACCTCAATTACACTTGGATTTTTTTTTTTTTTTTAATCCTGGTAGATGGAGTTGGTAAGGAAGAAATTTCCCCATGTTTGTGTTGTACTAAATTAATCAAATGTTGTTGTACTAATTTACACAATTACAGGCCAATTAACCAGAGTCAAAGTCATAGCAAGCAACTGATTCTCCTTCCTGGAATGATGCAAATCACTGCCTTGGCACAAGCAAATGACCACTTGTTTTCCGGAAGAATTGATCCCCTCTGTGTCTAGGTATGCCAATTAATCTAATTGCTGAGATAAGTTGTATAAACATAGAAAGAATCATAGAAAGTGTGTATTATACAATGACCATATTCTACAAAAGCAGACATGAGGCCAGATGAGAATTCTATTTCACTTAAGTCCATCTCTTACCTCACTTTATATGTCCCAATGTTTATTGAGATTTTACTATGTGCCAAAGATTGTTCTAAGCACTTTATCTCTAATAACACATTTAATTCTCATAAGAATGCTATAAGATTGGTACTAGAATTCTCCTCATTTAGCAGATGAAGAAATTAGTTTCCAAGAGATTTCAACATGCCCAATACCAAGCAGTTTGTAAGTGAAAGAGCTTAGATATGAACCTGTCATGCTCCACAGCCCAACCTTGAAGCACAATATTTTCTACCTCTCTAATATTTAAAAATAATATTGCTTATTGAGTTTACTAAGACGTGTGAAACTATACACAAATATTTTCATTATTATATCAATATAACTGTAGTCACATTTTACGTATCTTATTTTTCAATGTTAGCAACATAAACTATATTTATTTAATCCAGTTTAATAAATATTGTATTTATCAGTTTAGACAATCCCTTCCCAATGTCTATACTTATCATTAATGCATTTCTGAAATGTATCAAGCTGTTCAACACTAAATCCATTAAATATATTACACCTGAAAATTTAGCGACAATGTTCCTTTAGAAATTTTACATTATAAAATTTTCTCCCTTTTCTAGGCAGTTGATAGCAACAAATCTTAATTTACAAGGAATAATGCATTTTTTTCATGAGGCACACACAAAACTCAGCTTTTTTCTTTCCACCACTTTTTATTTTTGCCTTTCATATGCTATTTATATATAAAATACATACCTAAAATAAAGACAGAAACATTGAAAGTTGTAAGGCCAGCATAAAAAATGAAGTAAACATTAACCAACAAAAGATGATATTATTATATTATCAGGAAAAAAGTTTTTCTTTAAGCAAAAATACTAGAAACAATGAGAATCAGCTACTTAGCAGTTTACAGTGTATATTTCCCCAGCAAAACTATCTTGTTCAAGTCTTAGCTCAGATACTTACAAGATACTTGACCTGGAAACATTTCTTAATCTAAGTCTCAGTGTCTCCAGCTGTGAATGGCTAAGATGACGTAGAAATCTCATGGGGTTAAGGTAATTACCAAATCAGATCATGCATGCAAGTATCAGATGTTTATGTGTTCAATGCATAACAGCTATTAGTATTTGTAGTCTCATATACTTTTAAATCAGGAAAAATGAAAGTGTGTTTTCTATCCTATTGTTTAGCATTCTGAGAATGCTAGCAAACACAATTGTCAAGAAAACTTAATTACAGATATATACAATTTAAGTGCAGAGGAAAAATATAACATTATGTACAGAGAATGCGATTGTCTTCCCAGGGGAAAAAAAATTAAAGTTAGGTAGCATACTGTGGAAAAATCTAAAGCACAGTATCGACCAATATTGCAAAATACTTATGGGTATTTTGAAAATTGTACAAAGTCCATATGAAGTCCAAATTGTACAAAGTCCAATAAATTGCTGCACACTTACTGAGCAACAAGAGTGAAAATATTAGACGGGAGAGGCACATTAATTTTCTAGGTTGGAAATACCGTATCATATCGCTTATATATGGAATCTAGAGAAATGGCACAGATGAACTTATTTGCAAAGGAGAAATAGATCTACAGATGTAGAAAACAAACTTACAGTTACCAAGGGGGAAAAGGGGGGTGGGACGAACTGGGAGATTGGGATCGACATATATACACCACCACATAAAAAACAGACAACTAATGAGAACCTACCGCACAGCACAGGGAACACAACTCAATGCTCCGTGGTGACCTAAATGGGAAGGAAATCTAAAAAAGAGTGTATATGTGTATATGTATAACTGAACCACCCTGCCATACAGCAGAAACCAACACAACATTGCAAAGCAACCACACTCCAACAAAAATTTTAAAAGTTTCTAGGTTGGACTTCAATTCCAAATCACAATACATTCTATTAACTTAAAATTATCACAAGCGTTATTATTTCTCATTAAATTTCTAAGCACATCTTGGTTTTTTCCTCCACTTTCTGTTTGCCTACTACCTGTCAAATTTGGCATGTTTGATTATAGAAATAACTATAATTAAATATATTTAATGTCTAGTTTGGCAGGAAACTTACTGTTTTATTTTTTCAGTGTCTACTCTTTATATATATATTTTTTTTTAACATCTTTATTAGAGTATAATTGCTTTACATTGTTGTGTTAGTTGCTGCTGTATAACAAAGTGAATCAGCTGTACATATACATATATCCCCATATCCCCTCCCTCTTGCGTCTCCCTCCCACCCTCCCTATCCCACCCCTCTAGGTGGTCACAAAGCACTGAGCTGATCTCCCTGTGCTATGCAGCTGCTTCCCACTAGCTATCTATCTTACATCCGGCAGTGCATACATGTCCATGCCACTCTCCCACCCCATCCCAGCTTACCCTTCCTCTTCCCCGTGTCCTCAAGTCCATTCTCTACGTCTGCCTCTTTATTCCTGTCCTGCCCCCAGGTTCTTCAGAACCTTTTTTTTTTTAACGTCTTTATTGGTGTATAATTGCTTTATAATGGTGTGTTAGTTTCTGCTGTATAACAAAGTGAATCAGCTATATGTATACATATATCCCCATATCCCCTCCCTCTTGCATCTCCCTCCCACCCTCCCTATCCCACCCCTCTAGGTGGTCACAAAGCACCGAGCTGATCTCCCTCTGCTATGCAGCTGCTTCCCACTAGCTATCTGTTTTACATTTGGTAGTGTATATATGTCCATGCCACTCTCTCACTTCGTCCCAGCTTACCCTTCCCCCTCCCTGTGTCATCAAGTCTATTCGCTACATCTGGGTCTTTATTCCTGTGCTGCCCCTAGGTTCTTCAGAACCTTTTTTTTTTTTTTTAGATTCCATATATATGTGTTAGCATACGGTATTTGTTTTTCTCTTTCTGACTTACTTCACTCTGTATGACAGAACCTAGGTCCATCCACTCTGTATGACAGAACCTGGGTCCGCAAATAATTCAGTTTCATTTCTTTTTATGGCTGAGTAATATTCCATTGTATATATGTGCCACATCTTTGTTATTCATTCATCTGTCGATGGACACTTAGGTTGCTTCCATGTCCTGGATATTGTAAATAGAGCTGCAGTGAACATTGTGGTACATGACTCTTTTTGAATTATGGTTTTCTCAGGGTATATGCCCAGTAATGGGATTGCTGGGTCGTATGGTAGTTCTATGTTTAGATTTTTAAGGAATCTCCATACTTTACTCCATAGTGGCTATATCAATTTACATTCCCACCAACAATGCAAGAGGGTTCCCTTTTCTCCACACCCTCTCCAGCATTTATTATTTGTAGATTCTTTGATGATGACCATTCTGACAGGTGTAAGGTGATACCTCATTGTAGTTTTGATTTGCATTTCTCTAATGATTAGTGATGTTGAGCATCCTTTCATGTGTTTGTTGACAATCTATATATCTTCTTGGAGAAATGTCTCTTTAGGTCTTCTGCTCATTGTTGGATTGGGTTGTTTGTCTTTTTGGTATTGAGCTGCATAAGCTACTTGTATGTTTTGGAGATTAATCCTTTGACAGTTGCTTTGTTGGCAAATATTTTCTCCCATTCTGAGGGTTGTCTTTTGGTCTTGTTTATGGTTTCCTTTGCTGTGCAAAAGCTTTTAAGTTTTCATTAGGTCCCATCTGTTTATTTTTGTTTTTATTTCCATTTCTCTAGGAGGTGGGTCAAAAAGGATCTTGCTGTGATTTATGTCATAGAGTGTTCTGTGTTTGTTTTCCTCTAAGAGTTTTATAGTGTCTGGCCTTACATTTGGGTCTTTAATCCATTTTGAGTTTATTTTTGTGTATGGTATTAGGGAGTGTTCTAATTTCATTCTTCTACATGTAGCTGTCCACTTTTCCCAGCACCACTTATTGAAGAGGCTGTCTTTTCTCCATTGTATATTCTGGCCTCCTTCATCAAAGATAAGGGGACCATTTGTGCATGGGTTTATCTCTGGGCTTTCTATCCTGTTCCGTTGATCCATTTTTTCTGCCAGTACCACACTGTCTTGATTACTGTAGCTTTGTAGTATAGTCTGCAGTCAGGGAGCCTGATTCCTCCAGCTCTGTTTCTCTTTCTCGAGATTGCTTTGGCTATTCTGGGTCTTTTGTGTTTCCATACAAATTGTGAAATTTTTTGTTCTACTTCTGGGAAAATACCATTGGTAGTTTGACAGGGACTGCACTGAACCTGTAGATTGCTTTGGGGGGTAGTATAGTCATTTTCACAATGTTGATTCTTGCAATCCAAGAACATGGTATATCTCTCCATCTGTGTGTGTCATCTTTAACTTCTTTCATCAGTGTCTTTTAGCTTTCTGCATACAGGTTTTTTGTCTCCTTAGGTAGGTTTATTCCTAGGTATTTGATTCTTTTGGTTGCAGTGGTGAATGCGAGTGTTTCCTTAATTTCTCTTTCAGATTTTTCATCATTAGTGTATAAGAATGCAAGAGATTTCTGTGCATTAATTTTGTATCCTGCTACTTTACCAAATTCATTGATTAGCTCTAGTAGTTTTCTGGTGGCAGTTTTAGGATTCTCTATGTATAGTATCATGTCATCTTTTCCAATTTGGATTCCTTTTATTTCTTTTTCTTCTCTGATTGCTGTGGCTAAAATTTCCAAAACTATGTTGGATAATACTGGTGAGAGTGGGCAGCCTTGTCTTCTACCTGATCTTAGTGGAAATGCTTTCAGTTTTTCACCATTGAGAATGATGTTGGCTGTGGGTTGTCATATATGGCCTTTATTATGTTGAGGTAAATTCCCTTTATGCCTGCTTTCTGGAGAATTTTTATCATAAATGGGTGTTGAATTTTGTCAAAAGTTTTTTCTGCATCTATTGAGATAGTCGTATGGTTTTTATCCTTCAGTTTGTTAATATGGTGTATCACATTGATTGATTTGCATATATTGAAGAATCCTTGCATTTCTGGGGTAAACCCCACTTGATCATGGTGTATGATCCTTTTAATGTGCTGTTGGATTCTGTTTGCTAGTATTTTGTTGAGGATTTTTACATCTATGTTCATCAGTGATATTGGCCTGTAGTTTTCTTTTTTTGTGACATCTTTGGTTTTGGTATCAGGGTGATGGTGGCCTCATAGAATCAGTTTGGGAGTGTTCCTCCCTCTGCTTTTTTTTTTTAAAGAGTTTGAGAAGGATAGGTGTTAGCTCTTCTCTAAAGGTTTGATAGAATTTGCTTGTGAAGCCAATTGGACCTGGGCTTTTGTTTGTTGGAAGATTTTTAATCACAGTTTCAATATCAGTGTTTGTGATTGGTCTCTTCATATTTTCTATTTCTTCCTGGTTCAGTCTCAGAAGGTTGTGCTTTTCTAAGAATTTATCCATTTGTTCCAGGTTGTCCATTTTATTGGCATATAGTTGCTCGTAGTCATCTCTCATGATCCTTTGTGTTTCTGCAGTGTCAGTTGCTGCTTCTCCTTTTTCATTTCTAATTCTGTTGATTTGAGTCTTTTCAATTTTTTTCTTAATGAGTCAGGCTAATAGTTTATCAATTTTCTTTATATTCTCAAAGGACCAGCTTTTTGTTTTATTGACCTTTGCTATCATTTCCTTCATTTCTTTTTCAATTATTTCTGATCTTATCTTTATGATTTCTTTCCTTCTGCTAACTTTGGGGTTTTTTTTTGTTGTTCTTCTTCTTTCTCTAATTGCTTTAGGTGTAAGGTTAGGTTGTTTATTTGAGATTTTTCTTGTTTCTTGAGGTAGGATTGTACTGCTATAAAATTCCCTCTTAGAACTGCTTTTGCTGCATCCCGTAGGTTATGGGTTGTCGTGTTTTCATTGTCATTTGTTTCTAGGTATTTTTTGATTTCCTCTTTGATTTCTTCAGTGATCTCTTGGTTATTTACTAGTGTATTGTTTAGTCTCCATGTGTTTGTATTTTTCACAGATTTTTTTCCTGTAATTGATATCTAGTCTCGTAGCGTTGTGGTCAGAAAAGATACTTGATACAATTTCAATTTTCATAAATTTACCAAGGCTTGATTTGTGACCCAAGATATGATCTATCCTGGAGAATGTTCCATGAGCACTTGAGAGGAAAGTGTATTCCGTTGTTTTGGGATGGAATGTCCTATAAATATCAGTTACGTCCATCTTGTTTAATGTGTCATTTAAAGCTTGTGCTTCCTTATTTATTTTCATTTTGGATGATCTGATTGGTGAAAGTGGGGAGTTAGAGTCCCCTGCTATTATTGTGTTACTGTCGATTTCCCCTTTTACGGCTGTTAGCATTGGCATTAAGTATTGAGGTGCTCCTATGTTGGGTGCATAAATATTTACAATTGTTATATCTTCTTCTTGGATTGATCCCTTGATCATTATGTAGTGTCCTTCTTTGTCTCTTGTAATACTCTTTATTTTAAAGTCTATTTTGTCTGATATTAGAATTGCTACTCTAGCTTTCTTTTGATTTCCATTTGCATGGAATATCTTTTTCCATCCCCTCACTTTCATTCCACATGGGTCCTTAGGTCTGAAGTGGGTCTCTTGTAGACAGCATATACATGGGTCTTGTTTTTGTACGCATTCAGTCAGTCTATGTCTTTTGGTTGGAGCATTTAATCCATTTACATTTGAGGTAATTATCGATATGTATGTTCCTATTACCATTTTCCTAATTGTTTGGGGTTTGTTATTGTAGTTCTTTTCCTTCTCTTGTGTTTCCTGCCTAGAGAAGTTCCTTTAGCAATTGTGGTAAAACTGGTTTGGTAGTGCTGAATTCTCTTAGCTTTTGCTTGTCTGTAAAGGTTTTAATTTCTCCATTGAATCTGAGTGAGATCCTTGCTGGGTAGAGTAATCTTGGTTGTAGGTTTTTCCCTTTCATCACTTTAAATATGTCCTGCCACTCCTTTCTGGCTTGCAGAGTTTCTGCTGAAAGATCAGCTGTTAACCGTATGGAGATTCCCTTGTGTGTTATTTGTTGCTTTTCCCTTGCTGCTTTTAATATTTTTTCTTTGTATTTGATTTTTGATAGTTTGATTAATATGTGTCTTGGCATGTTTCTCCTTGGATTTATCCTGTATGGGACTCTCTGTGCTTCCTGGACTTGACTATTTCCTTTCCCATATTAGGGAAATTTTCAACTATAATCTCTTCAAATATTTTCTCAGTCCCTTTCTTTTTCTCTTCTTCTTCTGGGACCCCTATAATTAGAATGTTGTTGCGTTTAATGTTGTCCCGGAGATCTCTGACACTGTCCTCAATTCTTTTCATTCTTTTTTCTTTATTCTGCTCTGCAGTAGTTATTTCCACTATTTTATCTTCCAGGTCACTTATCCATTCTTCTGCCTCAGTTATTTTGCTATTGATTCCTTCTCGAGAATTTTCAGTTTCATTTATTGTGTTGTTTATCATTGTTTGTTTGCTCTTTAGTTCTTCTAGGTCCCTGTTAAACGTTTCTTGTATTTTCTCCATTCTATTTCCAAGATTTTGGATCATCTTTATTATCATTACTCTGAATTCCTTTTCAGGTAGACTCCCTATTTCCTCTTTATTTGTTTGGTCTGGTTGGTTTTTACTTTGCTCCTTCATTTGCTGCGTAATTCTCTGTCTTCTCATTTTGCTTAACTTACTGTGTTTGGGGTCTCCTTTTCACAGGCTGCAGGTTCATAGTTCCTTTTGTTTTTGGTGTCTGCCCCCAGTGGGTAAAGTTCATTCAGTCAGTTGTGTAGGCTTCCTGGTGGAGGGGACTGGTGCCTGTGTTCTGGTGGATAAGGCTGGATCTTGTCTTTCTGGTGGGCAGGACCACGTCTGGTGCTGTGTTTTGGGGTGTCTGTGAACTTATGATTTCAGGCAGCCTCTCTGCTAATGGATGGGGTTGTGTTCCTGTCTTGCTAGTTGTTTGGCATGGGGTGTCCAGCACTGGAGCTTGCTTGTCATTGAGTGGAGATGGGTCTTAGTGTTGAGACGGAGATCTTTGGGAGAGCTCTCGCCGATTGATATTACGTGGAGCTGACAGGTCTCTGGTGGTCCATTGTCCTGTACTCTGCTCTCGCACCTCAGAGGCTCAGGCCTGACACCCTTCCAGAGCACCAAGACCCTGTCAGCCACACGGCTCAGAAGAAAAGGGAGAAAAAAAAAGAGAAAAAAATAATAAAATAAAGGTATTAAAATAAAAATTTAAAGAATCTTATTAAAGTAAAAAAAATTTTTAAATAATAAAAAAAAAAGAAGAGAGCAGCCAAACCAATAAACAAATCCACCAATGATAACAAGCGCTAAAAACTGAACTAAGATAAACATATAAATCAGAAACTAGTCAGTCACATACAGCAAACCCCAAGTCTACAGTTGCTCCTAAAGTCCACCGCCTCAATTTTGGGATGATTAGTTGTGTATTTAGGTATTCCACAGATGCAAGGTACATCAAGTTGATTGTGGAGATTTAATCCGCTGCTCCTGAGGCTGTATGCAGAAATTTCCCTTTCTCTTCTGTGTTCACACAGCTCCTGGGGTTCAGCTTTGGGTTTTCCCCCGCCTCTGCATGTAGGTTGCCCTCTGGTGTCTGTTCTTTGCTCAGACAGGGGGCGTTAAAGGAGCGGCTGATTAGGGGGCTCTTGCTCGTTCAGGCCACAGGGAGGGAGGGGTGCAGAATGCGGGCTGAGCCTGCGGCGGCAGAGGCCAGCATGACGTTGCAACAGCCTGAGGCATGCTGTGTGTTCTCCAGGGGAAGTTGTCCCTGGATCACGGGACCCTGGCAGTGGCGGGCTGCACAGGCTCCTGGGAGGGGAGGTGTGGATAGTGACCTGTGCTTGCACACAGGCTTCTTGGTGGCGGCAGCAGCAGCCTAAGCATTTCATGCCCGTCTCTGGGGTCTGTGCTGATAGCCAAGGCCTGCGTCCGTCTCTGGCGCTCGTTTAGGTGCTGCTGAATCCCCTCTCCTCACGCACCCTGAAACAATGGTCTCTTGCCTCTTAGGCAGTTCCAGACTTTTTCCTGGACTTTCTCCCAGCTAGCTGTGGCGTACTAGCCCCCTTCAGGCTGTTTTCATGCAGCCAACCCCAGTCATCTCCCTGGGATCTGACCTCCGAAACCTGAGCCTCAGCTCCCAGCCCCCACCTGCCCTGGTGGGTGAGCAGACAAGCCTCTCAGGCTGGTGAGTGTTGGTCGGCAACAATCCTCTGTGCAGAAATCTCTCCACTTTGCCCTCTGCACCCCTGTTGCTGCGCTCTCCTGCATGGCCCCAAACCTTCCCCCCCGCCCACCCCCTTTCTCCACCAGTGAAGGGGCTTCCTAGTGCGTGGAAACTTTTCCTCTTTCACAGCTCCCTCCCAGAGGGGCAGGTCCTGTCCCTATTCTTTTGCCTCTGTTTTTTCTTTTTTCTTTTGCCCTATCCAAGTACATGGGGAGTTTCTTGCCTTTTGGGAAGTCTGAGGTCTTCTGCCAGCATTCAGTAGGTGTTCTGTAGGAGTTGTTCCACATGTAGATGTATTTTTGATGTATTTGTGGGGAGGAACGTGATTTCCACTTCTTACTCCTCTTCCATCTTTAAGGTCCTCCTCCATCACTTTTTAAAATGATGAGTCCCAGTGGCTGGCATATTACTCAATAAATATGATGAATTAATGAATGGATGGAAAGGGACAAATTCATGCATGTCACTGAAATCTGAGTTTTTTTCCCTATAATTAATATCTGGAATATTCTACCTAAATGGAAGTGAAAAACACATACCTGAAGCTGACTTTATTTTTAGAAAATATTACTATATAGTTGGAAAACTCAAAAGCATCATTTGAAATGTTCCCATAAAACAAGTTAGTGAAATATAAAATGAATATTCAAAAATCAATGGTCTTCATATGAAAAATCAAAAACCCTTTAGGATATATAATAGAAGATACCATTTAGAGTAGTAACAAAAAGGATAAAATGACTCAAAATAAACTTAACAAAGTAGTAAAAAACTGTGTGAAGAAAGCATTAAAATATCCCTGAAGCACACAAAGGGACTTAAAAGAATGGACAGACAAGCAATATATTAAATGGGAAAATTCAGTACTTTATAAAAATATCAATTCTCTCCAATTTAATGCAACTCTAATAAAACTGACAAAAGATTTTCTTTTATCCTGGAAAATCTGGATTCTAAAACCGTTATGGTAAAATAAACAAGAAGATTCTGGAAAACTCTAAAAAGCAAAAGCACTGATGTAGGGCATGGAAATTAGAAGACAGACATGACAAGGTATTAGAATACACTGAATTTTTTGATAATATAAACAGGTGCCTGTTTATATTACATGACTGGATAGTTAGACCAAAGGAATGGAACAGAAAAACAAGAAATAAACCAATGTATATATGGAAGTTTAGTATTTGATGTAAACAACATCTAAAAAGCAGTGAGGCAATAAATGATGTTTGAACAAGTAGGTAGTCATCTGAAAGTGGAAAAAGTTGGAACCAAACCTCACATTGTACACCAGGATAAACATCAAATTGATCAAAATGTAGATGTAAAAAAAATACCATAAAAGCTCTAGAAAACAATATAGGAGAATTTCTTCCTTACCTTGGGTTGGAGACCTTTTGAAAGTTGGTTCAAAATCCAGAAGCCAAAAAAGAAAGATTTTAAAATTCATCTACATGAAAATAAAGTTTCCTGCATCAATTTTTTAAAAGTCATAAGCAATGTCAAAAGACAAATGAAAAAAAATCACAACACAAAGAGCTAATTTTCTTTGGGTATAAACTCGCAGCTACCAGAAAGGGAAACAAATAAGAACAGCAACACAAAAATATAAAATAAAAAATGTATAATCGAAAAATAAAAGGTTTTGACCAAAAACTTTGCAGATAAATATACATGGCTTTTAAACATATAAAAAGATGCTGTTTCACTCATGATAAAACAAAGTCAAAACTACTATTTTCACCTATCATTTTGCACAATTCTAAAAGTTGGGCTTGTTCTGCTGATAAGGCAGTTATGAAACAGTTTAAATAAATGGTGTCAGCAATGAATATGTCTAGCTTTGGGTGGATAGAAGTCATTGGAAATTCATTTGGTTGAACCATGAGCATTCACATGCCTCTCAAAACTGAAAGGAAATGTGCCTTCCTTACTGATACAGAGCTGACTCTCTACCATACTCCTGACCCCTCCCACCCCTTCTACTCTGACCTCAGTTGCTTTTACATGGATTAGAGATGGTGCAGAGGTCTCCCTGACCCCGAGGAGGACCAAAGGCCATATGTACCTGTCTGAGTAGGCTGGGGAACTCTGAGGTGGGGAGGAAGGACTCAAACATTTCTATTGTATTTAATTTCCGATACCCAGACCACAGCCCTACCCAATCCTGTGGGGAGAGGAGGAATCCAGATTCAATTGATGAAGGTTACCAAAGGGGAAAGGTAGGAGAAGATTGATAAATTAGGAGGTTGGGATTAACATATACACACTACTATATATAAAATAGATAATCAACAAGGACCTACTGTATAGCACAGGGAACCCTACTCAATACTCTGTAATAACCTATATGGGAAAAGAAGCTGAAAAATAATAGATATATGTATACGTATAACTGATTCACTTTGCTGTACACCTGAAACTAACACAACATTGTAAATCAACTGTACTCCAATATAAAATAAAAATTAAAAAACAAACAACCAAAAGAAAAATAAATAAATTCAGTTAATGAGATCTGAGCCTAGGGAATTTGAACTTAATTCTGGCTCAGCAATGTGGATTGTTTTGTTGGATTGACATGGTCCTAGCTCATAAGGGTAATGATCACTTAGTTGAGTTCACTGCTTGCTGAGTTCCCCTAGAGTAACCCATGTGGGTCATAGTAGGGGACATGCACAGGTCTTTGTAAGTTTTATTTTTAACGTGACTTTGTTTCTCTTGCACCTGATACTTTTGGACAAAAGACATAGGTGCAAGTATGGGATGATTGAAGAAAATGTGAAGTTATAGCTACTGCAGTGGGACACACTGAGTTTTTGGAGGTGGAGACAGAGCATCAATTCCAGCACCTGGGAAGAGAATACCCCAGGAAGTCTGGGGAAAGGAGGAATGTTAGTATCTTTGTCTTTCAAGAATTTGAAAAAGAATAGATACTTGTATATGTCCAACTGAACCAGTTTGCTGTACACCTGAAACTAACACAACATTGGTAATCAACGGTACTCCAGTATAAAATAAAAATTAAAAACACACACACACCCCCCTAGATCTTTTCTCATGAAGTTATATGCCCCAGTGCAGTTTTCTCAAACTGTTTCAAGTGCCCTAATTTTAAATCAATGTTGGGTCTACCAGCCTCCACCAAACAGTTCTAACCATGATTTTATTGTACTTCCTCTGAACTCTTCCAGAAAGTCTATTGGAAATAGGAAGAGACAGTGTCAGTTCTGTACCTCTCAGACAAAACTCCTGCAACTGTTCCAGTGTCTTCCCCACACTTACTCATCCTCTCTCAGTGGGCTACATACATGGCACCCAGCTGTTGGCCTGGACAAACAGGACAGGTTGAATGAGCTTTCCTTAGAAATTCCCTCAAAAAAGAAAGACTAGCCTCAATTATTCGAACTGAACTGGGCCTCCTAAGGTAGACCAGCCAGCTGGAGGGCTACATCAGGGGCATTGTCAGTCTGTGCCCTAAGACTGATGTGTAAGTCCTGCTTGGGAGCTCCAGCAACTGCATATAGCATTTTTTCCCAAGGCACACCCTTGGAATTGTACCTCTTGTGTGGAAATAAGGCATTAACCTGCCTCAATTGCCAAAATACAGTGACTAGCACCTTAGGGGTAGTCATGAGACCTGAACATGTTTAAGGAAATACCATCAGTAAATCACATAGTTCTCAAACAGCTAAGACAGCTCCCAAAAGAAGCTACCCTTGGTTATTTGGGGAAGCTTCTCAGAAAGACAACTGGCTATTTAAGTACACTCTTCGGGGAGTGTGAAAATAAAGGGAAACCTCACCTTAAATGGAGTCAGGAAGCCCTGAAGGGAGAGCTCTCACACATGTAACACTCAACCAGGAGGAAAAAGGAAGATAAGAATTATTTTAACAAGGTCTGTTTGTATAGAATTCTTTGCATAAAATTCAGTCTCAACTTCTTATCCATGATGATAAGAATGTTACTTCTCTTCTGGTCCAAGGGAGGACATTTTTCACATGGGAATTTCATCTGCTTTTAAGAAAAGGAAGGAACAACACCTTTCCTGTTGCCTCTCTTGAATTGTAATTCTCTGCTATTCCAGAATAAACCCATTTTGCTGGTAAAACAACTGGCTATTTTAGTTTTGGGTTGATGGTAGTTTTGCCTATAACAGGAACAATACAATTAGAATAGTTGGTACAAAATTTGTTCTGGGCTTACCTGAAATGATCAATATCACCAACCTTCACCCTGGAAGGCATTCAGATCAGCCTCAGCTCACTGGCCAGGGTTGTTAAGAATGTTAGAATTATCAACTATACTTCAATAAAACAAATTTTTAAAAAAGAATGTTAGAATTGACCTGTGTGGTCGGTCACGCGGCTGCCGCCTCCCACGCGTGGACATGGCGCTCGACCCCGCAGCATCTCAGACATGTCGAAAAAGATGTTTTGATCCCTAAAATAATAAGACAAAAGGCCCGAGAGAGATGTTCTGAACAAGTTCAAGATTTCCCTAAATGTTGCAAGGGCTCTGGAATCCTCATGCTAGTAAAATGCCGGAAAGAAAATTCTTCATTGAAAGAATGTGTAACTGCTTACTATAATGATCCAGCCTTTTATGAAGAATGCAAAATGGAATACCTGAAGGAAAGGGAAGAATTCAGAGAAACTGGAATTCCTACCAAGAAAAGGCTGCAGAAGCTTCCCACAAGCATGTCGGCAAATATTCAGATGATACTCAGGAACGCCAATGTTCATGGAAATCACAATCACCTGAAATGATGGACTCAAGGAAGTGTGTTTGTTTTATCCTTAATTATGGAATTAATTTTATCTGAAATAAAGATTTTTTTTTAACTTAAAAAAAAAAAAAAGTTAGAATTGCCTTAGCCTTTCTCCTTATAAGCTTAGGTGGAGTCTGTGCAGTCACCAATACATCCTACTATACCTGAATTAATGTCTTAAACTGCATACAAAAGTCAATAAATAAACAAGAAAAAAGGCTCTGGCTTTCTAAGGTAGACCCTGGTGGCTTATGGATTCGTTTAGCTGGTTGGGTCTAGGACCCTGGGAAGGGCATAGGTGAGATCAGTACATTAGATTGACCTCATCTGACTGCTGGGAGTCCTGTTGATAGTTGTGTTAATTAAATGCTAAGAAAAATTGAACAAATTTGGTCTGAGTTCCTAGTGGTCAGCCTAATCAGAGTGGCCCACTAAGAAACATATTTGTGAGAAAGTTCATCAGAAACCAAGATGGTGTAGAAATAAGGTATGGATATTGTTGAGAGACAGTTGTTCATAAGTCCTTGGCATTTTTGCATGTTTAATAGATGAGCCATCAGCTTTTGTTCTGGGCTGTCTTTTCAAGGGTACTTTTATAGCAAACAGACGTGGAAGTAGAGGGAACTTCTGTTTTGTTTAGGAGCAGGGAGCAGATTTGTTTGTTGTCCAGTGTAAGAGACAATCTGCCCTTCTAGGGCAAAGATCAGGCAGGTTTGTTTGCAGCCCAATCTTTTTTTTTTAAGGTGTTTCCTAAGCTTCTGATTCCTCAGCTGTGACTCCAACTCACTGTATGTGCAGCAATCACATGACTGGCTGACCCAACTCCAGTGGGACTAGGGCATTGGTGGGAGGAGTCCAAGGCATGTAACTCACACTGTTTGCTGTTCTGGGAATAATAAGGTCCCTACTTCCAAACCAAGAGTCTTGTGCTTTTTTGCCAGGATCCATGAAATTGTGGTAGGCTAACCTGTTAGCTTGCACGTTGCAAGTGGGGGCTATCTCAGACCTTTCACAGTAAGAGAGAAAGAAGTTGAGGTTACATAACTAGGGAGAGTCCCATCTTATAGGGCCTCATAGATCAGGCTTTGGTTCCATTTTCTTCTACAAACCTTGATTGGCTTCTACAGTACCGGCAACCACTCTTCCTTATTTTCTTTCTGCGCGTGTTCAGCACTTGATGTTTCTTTGTGTATAACTAACACTGTGCCCCAAATAAGAAGCTTAGAAGACCCATGTGAATATTTTTACAAAGAAAAAAAAAGAGAAAAGGAACAACATTTACAGAAGCGATCCATCAAACTCCTGGATGAAATAATGAATAATAAAATGCGCACCCTTCCCATTGTCCCTTTGTTTCCCATTTTCCCTTCCTATCTTCCCTTCTCATTTTTCCTTTCCATCTTTCCTTCCTGATAGGGTGGTGTCAGGGGCAGTCTGTGGCGGAAGAGCCACACATGGAGGCTCCTTAGAGGATGGCAGGGTGCTGAGGAAGGAAAGGGGAGTCGGGCAGAAGCACATTCGAGGTGGACGGAGGGGCTGGCAGGTGGAGGAGACGTCTAGTACTGGTTTGGAGATTCATTCTATTGAGCAAATTAAATGAATTGAGCAAATAAATAAATGTATTGCAGATAATAACAGCCACGTTTCTCTCAACTGGAAAATGTACTTACAAATATTGAAAAGTAGAAGGCCAGAATAACTCTAATGTATTAGATTGGAATTAGAGATATCAGTGTGGACTCACCAATATAGATGTATGTGTCTATCTGTCCATCTGTCCATCAGTTGTCTATGCACCTTTGCTAACATTCCAGATCTTGACTTCTAAATACTATCTTCTTCTTAAAGAAACAAAGAATCCTTGGAGAAATGGCTAATTCTAGTCCTGAGGCAGGGAAAGTACAAGATGAGCCCCTACATTTATTCACTTAATAAATATTAATTGAGCACTGATTCAGTACCAGGCATTCTTTTAGGTGTGGGGAATACAAAATCTTTGCCTTCATTTTAGTGGGGAAATCGATCAACAAACAAAGTATGTATATATAAATATATACTTTTATATTTAATATATATTTAATAAATTTAATATATTATTATAAATACATATTATATATGTATACTATATATAGAGAGAGATATATATATGTATACTACTATATACAGTTTATCTTAAGAGGATAAATTAATGCCTTGAGAAAAGAAAGCAAGGAACATGAATAGGGCATACTCCAGAATAATTCAATTTAAAATAGTAAGGTAGGGAAAGACCTTAACTTTTTTGCTGTTTGTTTGTTTGTTTGCTCTTCCAGTTTTATTTAGAAAAACAAATCCAGGTCCCAGTATCCCCACACCCTCCCCCACCTCAGTCATAATTTAAATAACTGACAGAGTTGGGGGTCGGGGTCAGGTCAGGTCAGGGGTGGGAGGGGAGAAGAGGCCACTACAGGTATCACAGTGCCTACTTCTTGTCCATCCTTTTCTTGGCCTCCAGCTTCTTATCGTGCTCTCCTGCGTGCTTCCTGGACATGGGACCCTCAGCCCTGCTGCCCCCGGGCCCACCTGCGCCCCCCACGGATCTCTGTGAGCCTGCTGGCTGCCGGGTACTCCTCATGGTTCTCCCTGAGCAGGCGGCCCGCCTCCACGTGGGTGTGCAGCCTGGGGGTCAGGGCGATCAGAGGACACCTGATGGTCTGCAACACACACTGGTTGCCCGGCCCAGCTGTCCAGTCCATCGTGAGCACCTCAACACAGATCTCACCTTTGGTGCCCACGTTGGGTGGAATATCTTGGTCAGGAAGTAGCCCTTGGGTGGGGAGGCAGGGAAGTCCTTTCCCAGCAGGACTTTCATGCTGAACAGGCTTCCCGCATATGGGGTCCCCTCTGGGTCCTCAATGGTGACCTGCAGGTCAGTGAGGTCCTCTTGGTTGGGAAAGACCTTTGATGCCGTTGGGCAGCAGTCAGCATCTTCCAGCATCGTCTCCTCCTTGATACCAGGTGGATGATGTGGCGGACAGGTCCTCCACGCTGGAGTTGAATAGTTGACATTTAAGAAAGGCTTGAAGCTGATGAGGGTGTGAGCCTTAAAGATTTATGGAGAAGAGCTTTCCATGCAGAGGAAATAGCAAGTGAAAAGATCTTGAAGTATGTAAATCATACTGTAACTCTGCAGGATTCTTCTTCGCCTTGTGAGAGGAAGAGAAGAAATTCTGGCATGCCTAGGTTCTAGGTCTGTAATGAAGGAGGCTGTTTTTAATATAAGTTGTTAAGATTTTGTTTAAAGAGTGTCCTGAAACACATGTATACTTCTTTATAATTCCAAGGCTTGGCATAATGAGAAAGGATGGGAAAAGCGGAGTACAGGAGAGTGTGGCTAGGTCTCCATGGCTGAGGTGGCCTGCTGTCCCTAGAAATAGTTCTAGATTAATACAATTTTCCATTTACTTATGCATACTTATTGCACACTTACTGTGTTTCAGTAGGTGTTACTGTGGTCTTCCCCGGAATACCCTTGTAAACAACCAGCTTCTCTGTCCTTAGAGAAGACATAGCACAATACATATTTGCAGAATTAATATATTCCAACAGAAGTGTCCATTTCTTCTCTAAAGCAGAAATAATGGAACATTTAAAGTGGATTGACATATATACACTATTGATACTATGTATAAAATAGATAACTAATGAGAACCTATTGTAGAGCAGAGAGAACTCAGTGCTCTGTGGTGACCTAAATGGGAAGGATATCCAAAAAAAGAGGGGATATATGTAAAAAAAAAAAGTGTATTCATCTTCTTGAAATACACATAAAATTGATTAGACATTTGACAATGAATTTCAGAATTCGAAGTGAATTTAGAGATCATCTTGTTTTATAAAGGGAGCAAAGTCTAGAATTTTGAAGTCATTTTCCTAACAGTGGTGAACTAGGAGAATAGAACTCAAATGGCCTAATTACCAATCTAGTCTTTTTTTAAGTGCACACAGATCACCTGAGATTCTTGGCAAAATGCAGATTCTGATTCAGTGGATCTGGGATGGGGTCTGAGAATTTCTAACACGCAGCCAATACTGCTGGTCTAGGGACCACAATTTGAGTAGAAAGGCTTTACACCACCCAGATAGGTATCAATTAGTACAAACTAAACAATACTAGAATTTTTCTAGCTTCAAGTGGCTCTAGCTAGTGGTCTCCAGTGTTGATCCATGAAACATAGATTAAATAACAAGTATACAAATATTCACTTTGAAATCTGTATCATAAAAGAAAAAAAGCTTTTTTTTACAATTCTCACGGAAATTTACTTTTTAAATATCATGTACTACAACACACATACATGGAACTTAACATCAAAAGTGTAGCCAAGGAAGCTCACCCACTTGGATTTGGAAAACCCAATTAGGATAGCTCCAAGATGGCAGAAGGGTAAGACGTGGAGATTACCTTCCTCCCCACAAATACATCAAAATTTTAATGCAAAGAAATGCAGTTTTATTCCCACGAGGAAAGTCTTCACTTCCCTCCTTGCATTCCTTATTTTTCAGCCTTAGTTTCTGAGTAAAACTATATGTTAGTGAATCTCCTGAAATCCTGTCTGGATTCTGACTTCCCATCTTTGAAGATAGTTGGGCATAAGCATTATCTGTGGCAGCTGTATTATATAACACCTCAATTTTTAGAACAGATTTGGCACTATTTTCAACAGCAGATATTATAAAATTCTTTAGAAAACTAAAATCTAATTAAGATTTGTTGACAAAAATGGCAACAACTAGCACAAGCAAATATATTTTTTCCTAATGTTTAGAATGCTGCTTCTTGCTGTTCTGTTGACCTGTCATAGGAATATTTCTATGGGTTGATTTAAAGTTCATGGCCAAATAATGACTACTACTGCATCATAACAGAACTTGGATCGATGCTTGTACTGTTCTGTGCAGGACACTCCCATCTGCCTTCTTTCCATAACCCACTACATGAATTTAACCTTCTCTGTTGACCAAAACACTGTCACCTTTAGCAGTGAAGAATCCAGTGAGATTTTCCAGGTTAACGGTGACAATCATTTACTGGTCCCGTGTTCAGACCTACATTTTTCCAGGTAATAGAACTCTACCTGTGAGGGAGACGGATGTTTGCCAGTAAAAAAGTCAGACTCTCTGTTCAGTTATGTACAAAGTGATATTTTACCATTTCGCATATTTCCATGTTTACTCTTTTTCTCATTGATATTTTCCACTCAGGAGCTGAAAACTAAAGTTATTTTGTAAAGACCTACTTACTCTTAAGGATAACTGGATAACTGAGAAGTTTTTTGAGGTATGTCACTGTTAGAAAGTATTCTGATATTTTTATTAAAGTACATTATTTTTTTAATGTTTTTGTTGGAGTATAATTGCTTTACAATGGTGTGTTAGTTTCTGCTTTATAACAGAGTGTATCAGTTATACATATACATATATCCCCATATCTCTTCCCTCTTGCATCTCCCTCCCTCCCACCCTCCCTATCCCACCCGTCTAGCTGGTCACAAAGCACCGGGCTGATCTCCCTGTGCTATGTGACTGCTTCCCACTAGCTATCTATTTTACATTTGGTAGTGTTTATATGTCCATATATACACTAAATTACATTATTAAAGATTCTTATGTCTTCTGAAAACCAAGTGATTACATTTAGCCTTATTCCCTGATAGTGAAGGTATAAAACAAAGTACATTAATAATGGAAATAAGAGAAACAATAAGTGCTTCAATTGTTACTACAGGATAAATGGATGGATTTTCTTACAATTTGCTGTTCTTTCTAGGCTACCCTGAGGTATAATGTGCTACTACCTAAGAAGGAATCTGGATTTTCCCTTTCCTTGGAAATGGTAAAGAAAAACTCTTCAGACATATTCCAGAGTAATCTTGACCTGACAGTAACCCTCAAGTAAGTGTCCCATTTTGATATCAAGTCTCAGGTTAGAGAGAAAGTGGCACATCAGAAAAGAATTATTTTAAACAGTAGCAAAATAACAAAATATCAAAAACACTAATTTGAAAAGACACATGCACCCCAATGTTCATAGCAGCATTATTTATAATAGCCAAGACATGGAAGTGACCTAAGTGTCCATCAACAGATGTATGGATAAAGAAGTCCATGGATGGACTTGGAGGGCATTATACTACGTGAAATAAGTCAGACAGAGAAAGATAAATACTGTATGATATCATTTATTTGTGGCATCTAAAAAATACAACAAACTAGTGAATATAACAAAAAAGCAGACTCACAGATACAGAGAACAAACTAGTGGTTACCAGTGAGGAGAGCGGGGAGGGGCGATATAGGGATGGGGGAATGAGAGGTACAAACCATAGAGGCTATAAGATAGGCTCAGGGATGTATTGTATAACACGGGGAATATAGCCAATATTTTGTAATAACTGTAAATGGAAAGTAACCTTTAAAATTATATAAAATTTTTTTTAATTTTTAAAAATATTAATAATGTTAGTCATCATGAGTTCACATGTTGATGGTGATATTTCTGTAGCATAGCCACTTTATTGCTCTCTGTGCACACAGCACAACTTAGTACATCTTCAACTAAATCAAAGCTAGAATTATGCAAATATAATTTGTACTGTATGCAATTTGGAAGCTTCTGCCACACTAATACTCCAGCAATGCAACCACTTTTTTGTGTGGAATCACTGTCAGTTTTGGACAATGGAGATACAATTTTTCTTTCTAAAGACAAACACAGGAGGACCGATAAGAGAAAACCTACAAATGCTTATTTAATTATAACTGTACAGAGCAAAATTTAAAATTTTTTTTCAGAGTAGAAAAGCAAAATAATTCTCTTGAATTAAAATATAATTTATAGGCACCAAAGAGTTTTAATCTTGGTTAATATGTGAAACACTGAGTAAAATTAGTTTGGGGGATTTTTCTTAGGATTTCCAAATGAAAATCTGTTGCACCTCAGTGCTAAGAACGGAATACACTGCTCTTAACTTCATGTCCCAAAGTCAGGGATATAACCTAGAAAATCTCTTGGGGCATATCTGTTGTATGATTCTGCCAACATCCTGCTTTCTAAACAAAGGTCTCTTTTAAGTGTTGTACAAATCTAACACTAACATGAGTATATGGAACATAAGTTTTAAAGTTTTGTCTATAAGTTCTTACTTTGAGGCCTCAGGTAAGCTTAAAAGCAGGACTGGGGGAGATTCTAGGTCCAGATCATTCATTCTTTACTCCAACTTACGTTGCTTTGAATCATCTCATCCATGATCACTCTAATTGTTTCCAGACGTATGAGAATGACTGTCTTCAGATCTTTCCTCTCCAGCTTTTGCCTCTCCTCCAGACTTACAGCAAGTTGGTATCTATGTACTCACACCCTTGCCATAAGATTGTCACTCTTCTAAAATGATGTCTTAGCTAGTGTTTTGTTTTTAAATGTCAGATACACTGGAATTCACAATAACTCCAGTTGGTCCTTGTTGTTGTAAAAATGCTATCAGGCTTTACTCCTGTCATGTCATTCATTGAGGAGGTAAATGAGAAGCCCAATCTCTCAGCCCAGAAAAAGCAGTAGTATGTTGATGAAATAATTGGTTAGCAAAACCAAGCCATGGGATTCTTCACTTAAACAAACTTATGCACAATTCACATTTATATTTTTGCCAGAACAGTGGAGGGATGGGTTCTTAATTTGTAGCAATTAGCAGTCATTATTTCCCATAGTTCATAACCTATTTTTTAAATTAATTCCTACTTGTGCTTATGAAAACATGATGGCACAAGGGAACATTCATAAAATAAATTCCTGACAATTGGTTAAAGAAAAAACATGAAACATTCAATCTGGAATGGTACTCTTTCACATCTATCTCTCCCTCTCTTTAAAGCTTGAAAGCAATGGCCAAGTAACGAAGAGTGAATTCAAGAATGACCATGTTCTTTTCTACCTGGAAAATGTAAGTTGACAATAATTTTTTCCTCCGTGGCTTTCTTTTTCTTCTGAGGGTAATTGGATGCTTCTATTTCTTATAGATATACATGATAGGGCTTGTCAAAAATTCATGAGACATTAAAGATGATCAGTTTTCTTTCATCCCACTAAACATCTTCTCCCTGTTAACTCTTATGCTATTTCATATATGCCTTGGCTACCTGACTAGATGATTCTCAAGTTTAGAAACATCATTTCTCTGTTTTTTATTCCTCACAGTATCTAATATAGTCTGGTCAAAGATGTATAATTCTTTTATAGTTTGACTTGAACTCCAGCGGAGGCTGGCATGAGTTCCAGGGTCATCCTTTCTATGTATACCTCATTAACCTTCACATAAATGCCTACATTTTTATAATGTTTTCAACTAAATTTCGTGCACCTCAATATAATCAGTGAAATTTAACATTTTATACAATTTAATGTTACGTAACTCATTATTTTGTCATTATATTAGATCATGATACCCTGGATTTATTTAATTGGGTAGAACATAAACTTCTGGAAATAATTTGCTCTGTGATTTTCTTTTTTGTAGACTTGCTCTGATGTGTTTATAATTTGTATCTTTACAGGTTTGTGGTACAGCAAAGAGTTTCACCTTCTCCGTTGAGCAGAGTAACCATGTGTCAAACATTAAGCCAGCCCCAGTCATGGTCTACGATTATTATGAAAAAGGTAGGCAAGCAGCAACCATACTCTAGAACTATTGAACATAATATCTGTATCTAGGATTCCCTGAGCTACGTAATTTTCCAAAATCATCCTCAGTCTTCAATATCTGCTTTTACTTTATATATTGATTTTTTTACTCCATGATATATATAACTTCTGACTGGGCTATTTTCTATTTACCAGAGTTTTTCAACACCTAGAATCCTTTTGATATAATGCAAAGGAGCTCACCTTTAACTTGAAATACAGACTAGCTAAGCTTCCAGGTCTTGTTGCTGTTGTTTTTGTTGTTAATGGCCGAGACTTACCATTTCATGTTGCCTCTTTAATTTGAGAAGAGGAGCGAGCCATATTCTGAAATGTTATAGGAAAATATCTGGATAGATTAGGTTTCAAAACAATTATTAAGATGTTGTAAAGAAGATAAAAATTTTCCCTGGAAGGTTAGTGGTATTAGCTTCTCGTTGAATGTCATGCAAAGTTTGTCTTTGAATTCTGGCTGTGTCACCAACTAATTGAATGTACTTTGTCAAGTGCCTTAAACTTTAATAGGATATTCCTGGATTTAGAAAATAGATGTGATTGACACTCTTGCAAAATTATTGGAAAGGTTAGACTTAGTGTGTCTCTATTGTCTGACATAATCTGTTTATAGAAAGTTGGAGATTTGATAAGGATGAACTTTCCTTTTATTATCCAAATGAATATGCCCTTGCTTCTTACATCAGCAGTGCTTCCATTTCCCAGTGAGCCAAAACAAAGCACGCAAAAAAGTAAGGAAATTACATGCATCTTAGACTGTTAAAAATACATCTGGTAAGAAAATGAAAACCTAAGAAGATAAAACAATAGATGAAGCAAAGAGAAGTCTCTCGTACTTCACAATGTCTATATAATTACGTTCATTAGATAAGTACTCTGATAGGTACTTACCTGATAGGTACATTAAGATCTTTATTAATGTCTTTAAGACAGCTTTAAAGAATTTTAAGCTATATATGTGCTTTTTATAAATGTTTCATTTTTTAAAAAAAAAAACCTCTCATCTTTGTTTTATAAATTGATAGGTTATTAAATAAGTATGTACATATTTTATACACATCGTATATATTTGTATATATTTGTGCATGTTTGTATATAAGTATTTGTTTATCTACAATAAATAAATAAATGTGTATATGTATATATATACACACACATATTATATATATACAAATACACATTTATTTATTGTTTGAACTATATTTTTAAGTCCCAGGTAGAAAACAATTTACTTTGAACAAACTCATTTTTCTATATCAAACCTGGAAGAAAACCATGAACTGCCTCACATCCTGAATAGTCTGCATTCTGCTTGCTATGACTTCTTATCAGATTTTGTTTCTTTACTATTCCATTAAATGCTGTGCTTTTGCATCAGAGTCTATGATTTTCTTTTTTTTCAATGCATCATTCATAATTTTCATCCTAGAAAACTCAAGGCTTTGTTTGATAGCAACTCTAGTAATTTGCTTTACTATTGTCAATTCTGAATTCAAGTTTTTAGATAGAATACGGAATCCTCCAACATCTAGAGAAAGAGAAAGGCAGGTTTGCCAGGGGGCATGTGAGCTCAATGAAATAAAAAGAAACACACAGAATACAAAACAGACTCTTGCCGATGAAATATCAAAGAGTGGGGGGGAGGGGAGAGTATACTTAGAAAGTCACAAATTAACTGCTGGATTTATTGGTTGAGAGGGTAATCCAAGGACATTTTATTTATCTAAAAATTATTTTATGGGGCTTCCCTGGTGGCGCAGTGGTTGAGAATCTGCCCGCCAATGCAGGGCACACGGGTTCGAGCCCTGGTCTGGGAAGATCCCACATGCCACGGAGCGACTGGGCCCGTGAGCCACAATTGCTGAGCCTGCGCGTCTGGAGCCTGTGCTCCGCAACGGGAGAGGCCGCGATAGTGAGAGGCCTGCGCACTGCGATGAAGAGTGGCCCCCGCTTGCCACAACTGGAGAAGGCCCTCGCACAGAAACGAAGACCCAACACAGCCATAAATGAATAAATAAATTAAAAAAAAAAAAAAGAGTCTCTTATAAAAAAAAAAAATTATTTTATGGTTCTGAGCTTACCACTTATTCCTGAAGAGCAGTACTCAATGTCTGTCTTTTGCTTAACCTAACACTACGTTACAGCAATGAGTTAATATTGAGAAGATGGAAGCAGGAAGAAACTGGAGGAAACAGGGATGGAAGTGAAATGATTTCTCTACCGATTTCAGTACAGGCTTCTGACTCTGCTGAGACTCTGCTACAGACGGGAAAAAGCTAGAGATAAATTCTCCAGTTGTGGAGTTCAAAAAATTGGAAACAGAGTGTCCTAGCATCTATAGGTATTCAACAAATTAAGAATAGAGTATCTTAATAGAAGATGGTTAGACTTATTTATTCTTGTAGTCTCTCTACCCAATGTACACTGCCAATAGTGCCTAAACTACAACTGGACCCTTCATAAATGTTTATTAATTGATTCATCCTAGATAAACTGCTTGTGTCAGCCCATGTGTGGTGCACAAAAATTTCTTTCACTGTGTTAACAATTCCTTTATACCGAGTTTACCAAAATATCACATCACATGTATAGATAGATAATCAGTACTCATATTTTTTTAAAAAACACCTCAGACTCTATAAATATTCAAGGATTCCACTCAAGGAAAATGTGACTCTTCTAGTACATTTTGTGCTAAAGATTCAAGAAAAATGAAGGAAATTCACTTCGTGGCAAATAATGTCTCTTGGTGGGAAACTTCCTTTTTCTGCCTAAGTAAATAATCAATTCTCAGTCCTCATTTTACTCAACATGTATCCAATAGTTAGTTTACTCAGATAATGAAATTGTCCCTCAGATTATAATGAGAAAAGAAGGGCATGGCAAAGTCAGCTACTGTTCTTCAAGGCACAGAGAAAGTCTGGGATGTAATGTTGACACTTGCAAAATTTTTCAGTATCACAGTGAGAACAGAAGGTATCAGGGAACTGAGATCAAAATATCTTCTGAAGAAGAGAAAACTGTAGACAAACAATATAGCTTGTTACTTTCCCTTTTCATTAAAACATCTCCCCAGTTTATTTTGGACAGAAAACCAAAGTCATTTCCCTGGTCCAAATTTTAATAGAAAATGGGACAGAAGGGATACTCCAGTTTAGGAGTGTTGAATGGGAAATGCGAAGCTTTGATATGTGTGTGTGTGTGTGTGTGTGTGTGTGTGTGTAAGAAGATGTCCATAGTAAACTAGACCACCGTGGAGTAGATCATGGAGGATGTATAGCTCTGATTTGGATGAGGCTGGTGTTAGCAAAGCAAAACATGGTATGGCACTTGCCCCTCTTCCCTCTCCACACAGAAGTACTTGGACATGGGAATAACTCATTCCATCTGTCATGTTCTTACATGATAGTAATCATGTAAAGTAATCACACTTTTTTGCAGGATTTTGGACAGAGGAGTGACCTGGTCCGGTTATGTTTGAAACTGATCACCTGGCTGCTGTGTTGAGAACAGGCTGTAGGAGGCCTGGTAGCAGCTATTGCAGGAATCCAGGCAAAAAATGATGGTGGCTTGGACCAGGGTTGTAGCAGTGGAGATAGTAAGAAATTATCAGATTCTAGGTATATTTTGAAGGTAAAACCAGTAGAATTTCCTGATGAATTGGATATAAGGAATGACAAAAAAGAGTGACCAGAGATTATTCCCGTGCTCAGTATGGTCTGAGCTACTGAAAAATAGAATTGCCATCACCTGAGCTGCTGGGGTTGAAGTAGGCTTGAGTAGGAGATTAGGAATTCATCTTTGGACATAGAGAGTTTTTGTGATTTTATATACTCAAATGGAGATAACAGGTTGGAAGTTGAGCAATCAGTACAGAAATTTGGGAGAGAGCTCGGGGTTAAAAAAAATAAATTTGGGACATGTTAGCACATAGACCATGGATGGGAAGAGATCTCTATGGCAGTGAATCTACATAGAGAGGAAGATCAAGGACTTTGCTTTGAGGCACTCAACATTAAAATGTGGGGTAGGGGCAAGTCGAGGAAGAATAAATAAATGAAGGAGAAACCAGTGAAGTAAGATGAAAACTTGTGTTTTGGTCTGGCCTCAGGGTGCTTTTGGATAGAGCATAATTTTTTAAGCCAATCACATTATCACTGTCTCCTCTGACAGTGACTGGTGTTCACAGGTCAGTTTCCCTGAAACACAGACCCTGGGATGGAGATGTGTGTGTAGGGGGTTTACTGGGGACAGCTTTAAAGATCAACACCAGTGGAGGATAAAGGAGTCGGGATTGTACATACAAGAGGAGTTGAATTGCAATGGGTCCCGAGAAAAGTTACAGGGCATGGTGAGCTGTGGGGCTGGAGTGGTCTTTTAGGGCTCTCCTACCTTAAGGCAAGGGAACCAGGTCTCTATACCATCACAACACCCGTCCTTGGATACCAGGCTGCCTCTAAGGAAGAGGAGGGAACTTGGGTGAAAAGTCTTTCTGATACTGAGGGAAATTCTCGGAGCTGAATTCATCAGAGCCAGCAGCCACCAAGATTCCCGGCAACTGGGGTTTCAAGTACTTCAGCCTTGGAGGGAAATTTCTAAAGGACACGCCCCAGATCACTACTTTGGTCTAACAATGAGAAATATAAACCAAATCTGACTGAGGACCTATACAGGAGTGTGTCTCCTGGTACAGCATCCAGAGTGATTTTGCTCCCTGGTAGAGAGGGTGACACAGAGAGAGAGAGATTCAGAAGCAAAATATTCTTTTTTTACTGACTCCTTTTCTTCCATATTGGGATATTGTTGGGAAGAAATAATATTTATTTGGGCTGCTTTAGGAGCCCAACTGTGGCCAAAAAGACAAATAATACTGATATACCAAAGAAGTAGAGCAGAAAGAATGGAAGAAACTTCTTGATGGCATTGGTGAGCTGCTGAACTAATGCTGATACCGCCTTCCTCAGAATTTGTGCCAAATGAGATAATAAATGTTTGGTATTTTAAAATCTCTGTTAGTTAGGCATTCTTTTACTTACAGCTGGTAAAATTTTCTTTATCATTCATTTTTTTCCCCAATTCCTTGCTTCTGTTTTCCTATCTTATCTTCATAGAGAACCGACGATACCTCCTTTTTAAAGTTCTTTCTAATTACTAATCCTGGGAAATCATTTGCAGAGGGGCCGGTACAGATGTCTGGCTGACATGAATCATCCATTGCTCACAGTAATGCTCTCCATGACTGGGACTTTGGGCTGTGTGTGTGTGTGTGTGTGTGTGTGTGCGCGTATGTGTGTGTGTGTGTAATATTCCATCTCAGAAGGGACATATCCAATGTTTTCTACATGTCAGGCACTGTGCTAATCACTTTAAATATATTAATTTATTTAACCCCCACAATAAACTTATAAATCATTGCTATTATAATTATTTCCATTCATAGACAAAGAAAGAGAAGCACAGGGAATTTACGTGGCTCATCCGAGGCCATTTGTCTGATAAGTCATAGAACCAGAATCCAAAAGCAGGCTGTGAGGTTCCATCCAGGGAAAGGAAGGAAAATTCTACACACAACCTACATTCTTAATATACTAATACTTAAAATACAGGGTGAGTAAATGTAGCTTCCTTTTGGCTACAACAAAATTATAACTTTTGATGCAAAGGGGTGGCATTTGCTGCAGTGCTTTCCCAGCAGGGTGCGTTCGTTCCCAACCTCACTCTGCCTGGAAGAGTAAGTCGGCCTCTGCTGGCAAAAAGATTCTGGAAATTTTTATAATTTGCTGTGACAACTTTGATGCCAAAATCAAAACAAGTTTACAGAAACCTTATTCTTTTAGGTAAAGGTAATTCCAAAGAGAACACTGTGAGCTTGCTCCCCCGCTCCACGGCCCCACCCCGGGTACATACTCCTGTGGATGTTCACACAAAGAGGGGTTTGAAGGGAGAAGACAGAGGCGCATTGCTTACCATCTGCTGCAGGATGTGTCTTCCTGCTGGGGTTGTGGGTAGAATTCTCGTCAAGAACATGTTCCGCAGAGGGAAGGACACGCTCTCATTCATTACACAACCCATGATCAATTCCAGGCACATTTTCCCTTTGCCCTTTAGCCTTTACCCAAGAGGAAACAATTGCATAACACTGAATGTTGTGCAAAGCAATATCTCTATCATCAAAGTGATTATCACCAAAGGTTGCAAAATGATTAGGGTTCTTTCCAGAAATTTTCTATCTTCTTAATATTAAAAATTATAAATACTACCTAAGAAACCATACCTTAAAGAAAGTGAAGCCTGAAAGATGAGAAGGATATAGGACAGAACAAAAGTTATACTCCAAACTTGACTTTGGAACTTGGGATATTTTTGTTTTGTTTTGTTTATTTATTTATTTATGGCTGTGTTGGGTCTTCGTTTCTGTGCAAGGGCTTTCTCTAGTTGCGGCAAGCGGGGGCCACTCTTCATCGCGGTGCGCGGGCCTCTCGTTATCGCGGCCTCTCTTGTTGCGGAGCACAGGCTCCAGACGCGCAGGCTCAGCAATTGTGGCTCACGGGCCTAGTCGCTCCGCGGCATGTGGGATCTTCCCGGACCAGGGCTCGAACCCGTGTGCCCTGCATTGGCAGGCAGATTCTCAACCGCTGCACCACCAGGGAAGCCCATGGAACTTGGGATATTTTTTTACAAGACTGGAAACAGTTTCGTTTTTTCTCTTTTTTATTTTTACTTTTCACCAGTAAATACTACCTATTTACTTTTTAAGAGTATACGTTGCCTATATAATCTTCAGTCATTTTTCTTTGTAGACAAAATTATCTGGATATAAAATGTCTTTATATATTAAATGTGTGAATATTAACTGGATGCTAAAGTTGGAAACCTTAAGAACTTTCTTAAGAAGAAACTTACTAATGAGTTTGGGATTTATCCTGTAGGTAATTATGGACCATTCAAAAGTTTTTAAAGAGGACACGTATAATTAATTTGCATTTTAGGGGAAGAAAAGAGTTGGTCTATTGGTAGTATGGAATGGATTTCCTGCCATTTACGGTAAAAGGGCAATATTAGAGAAGAGCTCAGCAGACGATTCCTTTGTGATATGTGATGTAATCACAGCAATCATGAGATCGTCTTCAAGTGTTTCGTATTGAGTCAAATTCCTAGAGATAAGGTAACACAAAATACTTGGCAATATTCTTGGAAAAGGAAAAAAGAGAATGCAATGCAAAAAAAAAAAAAAAAAAAAGAAAGTAATACTTTGGTGTTCTGCCAGGAGACCTTCATTTTACAGATCACTAGACCTTGATAAAGGCTTACCTAAATCCACACAAATCCATCTCAACAAGTTTCCCTGTGAACAAGAAGGTGATTTCTTTATCTCCCAGAAGTCCTCTTAAGTTTCTAAAGGAAATTGCTGCACCACTTCCCTGAGCTCTGTTTATCAAGGAATAAAAAGAGATGCAACCTCAAAAAAGTAATGGGGGGAGGGCAAGAAGTAAGAAAAAAGCAACTAGTGAACATCTTGTTGCATTCTTGCCAAGCAGCAGTGGGTGCCAGCTTGCCTGATGTTTACATAGGTGACTTTCTGTCTCCATTTCAAGGGAACAGTCTAAGAATATCTTCAAGATGGCAGTTTCTCTTGCTGAATAAATTAATGAATAAGTGTCACTTTATGTACCTTGCTACATTCATAAGCTATTTGGAGCAATAAAGGGTGATTCCAACAATAATAAACGGTGTCAGTTATTATCTTTATTTTTCTTATCTTCGTTACATTAAAAATTTGAGGTCCGGGGTTACTTATTTTCTCTTAATTTAGAATATTCAGAATATATTTGGCATGCAAAAATATATCATATAGAAAATAAATCAGTAATTACCTATAAAAATAGAAGATAATTCTTTTTTTTTCAATCTGAACTTCCTTAGGTCACTCACTATCATTACTTGTAAATTGCTCCCATAGCAATAACTCTATGGAACTATTATCAACCAGAAATGGGTACTAAGTTTTCAACACAAATTTAGAGCTCAACCAGGAAATAATAGTGTAGTGAGATATAAATTCATTTGTGATAAAATTGAACTTACAGAAATGAGATTTAATTTGTGCTTGAAAAATTCACCCACAGGTGTCATCTTTTAAGTCTAAGTGTCAATGTAAATTTTTTCATAAATGAGATGGTGATATTTGAGTTTTGCATCTAGTGGCATGTAATAGACAGGTACTGGGAGGTGATCAAAATTCAAAGAAAATATCCAATGAGGTTACAAGTGTTACACTTTAAGAATGACAGAAGCAGCTGAATGGATCTATAAAACTCCACAACAGGCTTTCCTTGCCAGTGAGAATGTCTGAGCTCCCAGCACACTGTACCTGGATCTACATGGATCTGGTGAGTACAGTCTGTGACTTCTGTTTTGATCCTGATGTAGATGAGAATACTTCCGGGTGTTTTTCTCATTTATCTACATCTCTCATTCTCCAAAAATGCAAATGATTGCATAGGGTTTTACTGTTACATGAGGAAGCCAAATAGAGCTTGGTATTGAAAGCTCAAGTTTAATTACATTTTTATTACAGTAATTTGCTGTTAAGCAATATTACCATTTCATGATATAATCAAAAATATATTAATTCATACGGTAAATTCCAAACTTGAAAGGCATCATCATGTTTGCCTAGTAAATATCCAGAATGTAATTAAGAGCTCTAACGTTGTATTTATGTTGAAGAAGAGGCATCAGTGGGCTGCTGAGGAAAGAAGCTGAACTAAGAGTGGGCAAATCTGAAATGAAATTTGCACTATCAATTTGGAGGCAAAGCATCGTATGAAGAGACTGACACTGCTAACCTTTATAAAACTAATGATTTTAATCAACTGCTGCTTTGTTATTGGGATTTCCTTTGTTGGGGCTACAAAATGTAATTCATAGGCCAGCATCCTTCTGTTTCATGAATTTCAAGTCCTCAGATTCAGCCTTCTGATGTATTTCTAACATTAAAAAATAATGCACTTGGGACTTCCCTGGTGGTGCAGTGATTAAGAATCCGCCTACCAATGCAGGGGACGCGGGTTCAAGCCCTGGTCCGGGAAGATCCCACATGCCGTGGAGCAACTAAGCCCATGTGCCACAACTATTGAGCCTGCGCTCTAAGGCCCGCGTGCCACAACTACTGAGCCCGCTAGCTGCAACTACTGAAGCCCATGTGCCTAGAGCCCGTGCTCCGCAACAAGAGAAGCCACCGCAATGAGAAGCCCGCGCACCGCAACGAAGAGTAGCCCCCGCTCGCCGCAACTAGAGAAAGCCCGCGCGCAGCAGCAAAGACCCATCACAGCCAAAAATAAATAAATAAATAAATAAAATTGTAAAAAATGCACTTTTCTTAAACTCCAAAATCCTTCAGTTAACAAAATAATTGCTAAGTAGCTAAACATTGCTTTGACACTTTCAATTTCAATGTTCTTGCTTAAATTTTGTAGACTATATGCTCTGCTCGTCCTTTCTGTTCTACAACAGAGCTCTTTAGGTAAAGCTTACGCATAGCTTTTCAATCTTCAAAACAGAATCTGTTGTTTTGACTGTCTCCCTCAACTATGGTGAGATCCAGACCGAAATATTTGAAGAGAATGTTACCAGACAGGATTTCTTCAAATGTATCAACTTGGAGATAAATACTTCATTCTATTTCATAGGGAAAAGAATATTGCAGGTGTACAAAATGTACTCATAAAATTGACTTTCCACAGACAGACATCAGACTATTTTTCTGTGTGTGTAAATTTCTTTTAATTTTAAAATAATAATATAGTCCTCAGTTTGGGATGATGTAAGTACAGTCATAGATGGTGACAAGGGGATGAGCCAAAGCCATTTGATTTTAGGACAGAAATTTGTTGACAGGAAGAAGGTATTTAAAAGGAAATATTCCAATGCAGAGAAGGAAAGTTTTAAGAAAGGAAAAGAATTAATTTAAATGATGAGATGAGATAAGAAAGTGACAAAACAAAAGAAATAAACAAGATTGGTTATTCAAAAAATAGATACGACAAGTTATGAATTAAAACTTTTAGTGACGCCAACACATAGTGGGAGGGATTTTTTGATAAAACAGACAGCAATCTTGTATTTATTTGCTCCCTAGTTTCCTCAGGCCAGACTGGCTTTCATTACCTTCTCTGCTAAAGGAGCAACGCTCAGTCAGGAAGAGAGAACATTGGTAGCAATCAGGCCCCAAGAAAACATGGTCTTTTTCAGACAGATGCCCATCTACAAGCCTGGACAGAAAGGTGAGTGCATCTAAATTTCATTACACTCAACTAATATAATTTATAGGATATCTAAATTGATGGTACACAATACATGCCTAGCAAATCGGTCGTTTAAAATCCATTACAAAGTTTGCTTGAAATATAAAGTAAAAATATAGATTGAAGTGTTCACTTCAGCAGTACATATACTAAAATTAGAACGATACAGAGAAGATTAGCATGACCCCATATAAGGAGAACACACAAATTCATGAAACATTTCATTTTTTTTCCCACAGATGTATACTTATCTTCTGAACATTAAATATATGGCATTCTGCATGTCAATCATACTCAACAAAGGGATTTGAAAATACAGAGTACGTAGCATAAAGGCTAGAGATTTAGTTTCAATAAGTCTGGGGTGGGGAGCCTTGGAAACTATTTTTAAAGCGTTCCTTGGTTGATTCTAATAATAATCAAGTTTTGGAATCACTAAGTGACAGCTTATACAAATTTATAAGCTGACAGTTGAATTATAAGTAGAACAGCAATAGAGAGTATCAAGAACAGGAAAGAGAACTCTAGTGCGTAAAGAACTGTCCAGTGGTAGAAAGATCAGCATGGCATGGAAATAAGCTGAGAAGTCTTTTCTCATCTTCTTGGTCTAGAAGAAGTTCTTAGGCACAGATTACTACAGTCAAAAGAAGACATTTCTGATGAGATGCATGGCGCATGAAAAAGCACAGAGGTAGAATTAATTCAAAATCGTGCCTTAAGATGAGAATTGGATAGACTTATTTGCAGTGAAGAAAAAAAAAAAAAAAAGAAGGGAGGAAAACAAGTTCAAGTGAATAAAAGAGTTACAGGAGAGCCTGGGCTATGGAGCTGAAGAGCTATTTTCTGTAGATTGGGGGATTATACAATGATGAAAACAGCCTGAAGAAGATTATCCTTAGCAGCTGACATTATTAACTGATAATATGCTTTCTTTCCTGATAGGAAGTATTTCAAGAAATAAGGCTAGGGACAAAATTGGAAGATTTCTGGGATTCTTGCTAAGAGCTGAAGAAGGCAGAGGTTGAAAAGGTTGAGTCTTTTCAACCTCTGCCTACTTCCAACAGCCCAGAAACATAAAAACTTAATTACAATGAGTTTCTTTTTCCTCATCCCATCTATTTTCTAGTAGAGGGCCTAAGACGCTGGGTTATAATGTAGCACAAAAGATGAATAATTAGTCTTACACAGTTGAGGATATTCAGTTTTCAAAAAAATTGACCTTTAGTGTTTGAGGTATAATGCTCCAAATATTCATAGCTTACCCAGTGTCATGTTGCTTTTAAAAACAAAGTATATTGTGATATTAACTATTGCATTGTGTTAAAATTGCAAAGCACATTTAGATTGTTGTAGCTTCATATGTGACTAGGATCTGCAGTTTGATATCTAGACCTTCATCTCTCCCTGGCCCTCTGAGAAATTACAGAAGATACAGCATCAATCCAGGCTAAAAATTTTATGGGAAGTTATTGATGGCTAAGTTGTTGCAAAGTTAGCCATTTAGATTATTTTAAAGAGAGGACCCATAAATTATCTAGATGCATTTTTTGACTTTATGTGTTCCAGCTTCACATTTGGTATTTATCCTGCACAGAAATCTCCTACATTTGGAATTAATGCTATTCCAGGACCTAGTCTGACCTAGTTTGAGTGTTGTCATCACTTCTGCCCAAATTTGCCAAGATCAAAGAAAAAGCAAACAATGAAATTTAACTCAGAGATCAGAAACAAGGACAGGATGATCATTTATTTGCCTGCTAGCTTATAGGCAGTGACAACAAAGCAGGCCTTAAGAAACTGGGAGTAGATTTTTACCTTGCATGATTTCAGGTTGCAAGAGGTCCCTCCCATAAGGAAATCACCAGTAATAGTCCTTGAGTCCTGTAATTCTACAGTAGGAGTTCCATCGCATTGGTTTGAAGTGTTTATCCTTGTTGGAACACAAAATTTAAGACAATAAGCAATTTTCTTTCTTGAAAGATTTACTCACAGGTAAATCTGTAAAGACATTGGGCACCTGAAGAGAGAAAAAAGTTTTTCATCAAAAATTTGAAAGATGTTTTAAGCTCCTAAAACAAACCTCTAAACTTCGTTGCATTAGAAGTGGAGCTTACTTGCAGTTACCTTTAGTAACCAGAGTAAAGGATAGCACTTCCTCTGGCTAAAAAAGAGTATTATGTTTATACGGACAGTTGCTGTCATCCCATAAAGAAAGAAGTTTTTTGTCCTATTTTGATAATTTTGTGCTATCTGGTCATTATTTTACTAGAAATATCTATGACATATAAAATTGAATTAGGTGATTTTGAAAGAGTGTGATGGGAAAATACATATATTTTTTAAAATCTCACTCTGAGTGTATAACTTTAATGAAAATATCTCCTCATATTTTTAAACTGACAAAAATATTTCCATTTCCATAGTTTTAAAGTTAGCAAACTGAGTATACTATAAGTTATTGATGCTCTGGCCACATGGGAACTATACTTAATAGTACACAAAAACACATGTCATCTTTTAACAAGATAAGTATGAATTAAATGAGTTTTAAATTGAGATTTTCAAAAACATATTTCTTATAATAAGGGTGTCCTCTGATTTAAAAAATAGTAATAAAAGTTAGCAGTGTGTGATCTAGTATTATGTACTATCTGAAGTATTTCCCAGGGCGTTGACATTCTAAAACACCTATTGTAGCCTGTGTAAAGTTTCAAAAGAAGGAAAAAAACGGAGAATCAATAAGGAGGGTTTACTTGGAAAATATATACACAGATTTCAAGCACACAAGCCATGCACTGTTTTAGGATTTCTATAATTTGTTTATAGTTAACTTGTTTTCATCTTAGGAGTCTTTCCCTTAATTTTCTTTAATGAGTATGTTTATTTTATATTAAACTATTTATAATAAAATTTAAAACTTACTTGAACTATTTGACATTATAAAAAACATTTATTCATGATTCCATGGAAATCCCCATCTTTCAAATCAATAGTGAATGATGTTGTAGTAATGTATCTGGTAGAAACTTCATATTTTAATAAGGTTGAAAAAAATCAATATAATAAAAAACTTGTTATGTTCTGGGTAGTAATGAGTGAATGGGTGAATTATATGAGTGAAAAATATTATGTAATGAGTGAATAATATTATATAATGAGTGAATATGTTAATTATATAATGAGTGAACGAAAGCATTATGTTTGCTTCATATTTTAGTTATCAAGGGAGGTATTATCTTAGGTCACCTTCCCCAAAATCTGATCCTGAGACAGGAAAAAAAGAACCAGTGAGTTATTAAGAAAGTGCCTCCAGAAGACACCAAAAAACAAAAGAGTGGGGGAAAGCAGGGCATGGAAGGGAAGAAGCCAGGCAAGGGGGCAACTGATTTTGGACAAAGCCTTGACTTCAGCCTGATCTGGCAGGAAGATACATAGCATCGATTACACTTCAGAATTTGTCCCACTTTTAGGAAAGGAAGCTGAACTTTCATACTCCAGCACCAGGGAGTCGCTGGTGATGGACAACACCCAAGGCAGAGGTAAACCCCTAGGAACTTGTCAAGGAGCCCAAGACAAACCTCTGAAAAAGTTCACAGATGCAAACTTAGAAGCAAAGCACGAAGAAGCTGGGGGTGGGTGCAAAGAACTAGTGAAAGTATGGAAGGTATCCGGGAAGAGCCTTGGCTGTGTCTGCTACAGGTGTCATGGGGAAGGTGGCTTATTTTTTTTAATTTAATTTATTTATTTTTTATACAGCATGTTCTTATTAGTTATCTATTTTATACATATTAGTATATATATGTCAGTCCCAATCTCCCAATTCACACTACCACCCCTACCCCTGCTTTCAACCCTTGGTGTCCATACGTTTGTTATCTACATCTGTGTCTCTATTTCTGCCTTGCAAACCAGTTCATCTGTACCATTTTTCTAGATTCCACATATATGTGTTAATATACGATATTTGTTTTTCTCTTTCTGACTTACTTCACTCTGTATGACATTCTCTAGGTCCATCCACGTCTCTACAAATGAACCAATTTTGTTCCTTTCTATGACTGAGTAATATTCCATTGTATATATGTACCACATCTTCTTTATCCATTCATCTGTTGATGGGCATTTAGGTTGCTTCCATGACCTGGCTATTGTACATAGAGCTGCAGTGAACGTTGGGGTGCATGCATCTTTTTGAATTATGGTTTTCTGGGTATATGCCCAGTAGTGGGATTGCTGGGTCATATGGTAGTTCTATTTTTAGTTTTTCAAGTAACCTCCATGCTGTTCCCCATAGTGGCTGTATCAATATACATTCCCACCAACAGTGCAAGAGGGTTCTCTTTTCTCCACACCTTCTCCAGCATTTGCTGTTTGTAGATTTTCTGATGATGCCCTTTCTAACCAGTGTGAGGTGATACCTCATTGTAGTTTTGATTTGCATTTCTCTAATAATTACTGATGTCCAGCAGCTTTTCATGTGCCTCTTGGCCATCTGTATGTCTTCTTTGGAGAAATGTCTATTTAGGTCTTCTGCCCATTTTTTTTTTTTTAAACATCTTTATTGGAGTATAATTGCTTTACAATGGTGTGTTAGTTTCTGCTTTATAACAAAGTGAATCAGTTATACATATACATATGTTCCCATATCTCTTCCCTCTTGCATCTCCCTCCCTCCCACCCTCCCTATCCCACCCCTCTAGGTGGTCACAAAGCACCGAGCTGATCTCCCTGTGCTATGCGGCTGCTTCCCACTAGCTAGCTATTTTACATTTGGTAGTGTATATATGTCCATGACACTCTCTCACCCTGTCACATCTCACCCCTCCCCCTCCCCATATCCTCAAGTCCATTCTCTAGTAGGTCTGTGTCTTTATTCCCGTCTTGCCACTAGGTTCTTCATGACCTTTTTTTTTTTTTTCCTTAGATTCCATATATATGTGTTAGCATACTGTATTTGTTTTTCTCTTTCTGACTTACTTCACTCTGTATGACAGACTCTAACTCCATCCACCTCATTACAAATACCTCCATTTCATTTCTTTTTATGGCTGAGTAATATTCCATTGTATATATGTGCCACATCTTCTTTATCCATTCATCCAATGATGGACACTTAGGTTGCTTCCATGTCCTGGCTATTGTAAATAGAGCTGCAATGAACATTTTGGTACATGACTCATTTTTTGATTGGGTTGTTTGTTTTTTTAATATTGAGCTGCATGAGCTGTTTATATATTTTGGAGATTAATCCTTTGTCTGTTGATTCGTTTGCAAACATTTTCTCCCATTCTGAGGGTTGTTTTTTGTCTTGTTTATGATTTCCTTTGCTGTGCAAAAGCTTTCAAGTTTCATTAGGTCCCATTTGTTTACTTTTGTTTTTATTTCCATTACTCTAGGAGGTGGGTCAAAAAAGATCTTGCTGTGATTTATGTCAAAGAGTGTTCTTCCTATGTTTTCCTCTTAGAGTTTTATAGTGTCCAGTCTTACATTTAGGTCTTTAATCCATTTTGAGTTTATTTTTGTGTATGGTGTTAAGGAGTGTTCTATTTTCATTCTTTTACATGTAGCTGTCCAGTTTTCTCAGCACCACTTATTGAAGACGCTATCTTTTCTCCATTGTATACCCTTGCCTCTTTTTCATAGATTAGTTGAACATAGGTTCGTGGCTTTATCTCTGGGCTTTCTATCCTGTTCCACTGATCTATATTTCTGTTTTGTGCCAGTACCATACTGTCTTGATTACTGTAGCTTTGCAGTATAGTCTGAAGTCAGGGAGCCTGATTCCTCCAGCTCCATTTTTTTCCCTCAAGATTGCTTTGGCTATTCGGGGTCTTTTGTGTCTCCATACAGATTGTAAAATTTTTTGTTCTAGTTCTGTAAAAAATGCCATTGGTAATTTGATCGGGATTGCATTGAATCTGTAGATAGCTTTGGGTAGTATAGTCATTTTCACAATATTGATTCTTCCAATCCAAGAACATGGTATACCTCTCTATCTGTTTGTGTCATCTTTGATTTCTTTCATCAGTGTCTTATAGTTTTCTGAGTACAGGTTTTTACCTCCTCAGGTAGGTTTATTCCTAGGTATTTTATTCATTTTGTTGCAATGATGAATGGGATTGTTTCCTTAATTTCTCTTTCTGATCTTTCATTGTTAGTGTATAAGAATGCAAGAGATTTCTGTGCGTTAATTTTGTGCCTTGTAACTTTACCAAATTCATTGATTAGCTCTAGAAGTTTTCTGGTGGCATCTTTAAGATTCTCTATGTATAGTACCATGTCATCTGCAAACAGTGACAGTTTTACTTCTTCTTTTCCAATTTGTATTCTTTTTTTTCTTTTTCTTCTCTGATTGCTGTGGCTAGGACTTCCAAAACTATGTTGAATAATAGTGGCAAGAGTGGACATCCTTGTCTTGTTCCTGATCTTAGTGAACATGCTTTCAGTTTTTCACCATTGAGAATGATGTTTGCTCTGGGTTTGTCCTATATGGCCTTTATTATGTTGAGGTAAGTTCCCTCCATGCCCACTTTCTGGAGAGTTTTTATCATAAATGGTGTTGAATTTTGTCAAAAGCTTTTTCTGCATCTATTGAGATGATCATATGGTTTTTATCCTTCAATTTGTTAATATGGTGTATCACATTGATTGATTTGCATATATTGAAGAATCCTTGCATCCCTGGGATAAATCTCACTTGATCATGGTGTATGATCCCTTTAATGTGTTGTTGGGTTGTGTTTGCTAGTATTTTGTGGAGGATTTTTGCATCTGTATTCATCAGTGATATTGGTCTGTAATTTTCTTTTTTTGTAGTATCTTTGTCTGGTTTTGGCATCAGGGTGATGGTGGCCTCATAGAATGAGTTTGGGAGTGTTCCTTCCTCTGCAATTTCTTGGAAGAGTTTGAGAAGGATGGGTGTTAGCTCGTCTCTAAATATTTGATAGAATTCACCTGTGAAGCCATCTGGTCCTGGACTTTTGTTTGTTGGAAGATTTTTAATCACAGTTTCAATTTCATTACTTGTGATTGGTCTGTTCATATTTTCTGTTTCTTCCTGGTTCAGTCTTGGAAGGTTATACCTTTCTAAGAATTTGCCCATTTCTTCCAGGTTGCCCATTTTATTGGCAAAGTGTTGCTTGTAGTAGTCTCTTATGATGCTTTGTATTTCTGCAGTGTCCCTTGTAACTTCTCCTTTTTCATTTCTAATTTTACTGATTTGAGTCCTCTCCCTCTTTTTCTTGATGAGTCTGGTTAAAGGTTTATCAATTTTGTTTATCTTCTCAAAGAACCAGCTTTTAGTTTTATTGATCTTTGCTATTGTTTTCTTTGTTTCTATTTCATTTATTTCTGCTCTGATCTTTATGGTTTCTTTCTTTCTACTAACTTTACGTTTTGTTTGTTCTTCTTTCTCTAGTTCCTTTAGGTGCAAGGTTAGATTGCTTATTTGAGATTTTTCTTGTTTCTTGAGGTATTGGATTGCTATAAACCTGTCTCTTAGAACTGCTTTCGCTGCATCCCATAGGTTTTGGGTCATCGTGTTTTCATTGTCATTTGTCTCTAGGTATTTTTTGTTTTCCTCTTTGATTTCTTCAGTGATTTCTTGGTTATTTAGTAATACATTGTTTAGCCTCCATTTTTTTGTGTTTTTTATGGTTTTTTCCCTGTAATTTATTTCTAATCTCATAGCATGATCAGAAAAGATGCTTGATATCAATGTTCTTAAATTTACCAAGGCTTGATTTGTGACCCAAGACATGATCTATCCTGGAGAATGTTCTGTGTGCACTTGAAAAGAAAGTGTAATCTGCTGTTTTCGGATGGAATGTCCTATAAATATCAATTAAATCTATCTGGTCTACTGTGTCATTTAAAGCTTGTGTTTCCTTATTAATTTTCTGTCTGGACGATCTGTCCATTGGTGTAAGTGAGGTGTTAAAGTCCCCCACTGTTTTTATGTCGATTTTCCCTTTTATAACTGTTAGCATTTGCCTTATGTATTGAGTTGCTCCTGTGTTGAGTGCATATATATTTATAATTGTTATATCTTCTTGAATTGATCCCTTGATCATTATGTAGTGTCTTTCCTTGTCTCTTGTAATAGTCTTTATTTTAAAGTCTATTTTATCTGATATGAGTATTGCTACTCCAGCTTTCTTTTGATTTTCATTTGCATGGAAAATCTTTTTCCATCCCCTTACTTTCAGTCTGTATGTGTCCCTAGGTCTGAAGTGGGTCTCTTGTAGACAGCATATATATGGGTCTTGTTTTTGTATCCATTCAGCAAGCCTGTGTGTTTTGGTTGGAGCATTTAATCCATTCACATTTAAGGTAATTATCGAGATGTATGTTCCTATTACCATTTTCTTAATTGTTTTGGGTTTGTTTTTGTAGGTTATTTTCTTCTCTTGTGTTTCCCACTTAGAGAAGTTCCTTTAGCATTTGTTGTAGAGCTGGTCTTGTGGTGCTGAATTCTCTTAGCTCTTGCTTGTCTGTAAAGCTTTTGATTTCTCCATTGAATCTGAATTAGATCCTTGCCAGGTGGAGTAATCTTGGTTGTAGGTTATTCCCTTTCATCACTTTAAATATATTGTGCCACTCCCTTCTGGCTTGTAGAGTTTCTGCTGAGAAATCAGCTGTTAACCTTATGAGAGTTCCCTTGGATGTTATTTGTCATTTTTCCCTTGTTGCTTTTAATAATTTTTCTTAGTCTTTAATTTTTGTTAATTTGATTACTATGTGTCTCGGCGTGTTTTTCCTTGGTTTATCCTGCCTGGGACTCTCTGCACTTCCTGGAGTTGGGTGGCTATTTCCTTTCCTGTGTTAGGGAAGTTTTCGACTTTAATCTCTTCAAATATTTTCTCAGGTCCTTTCTCTCTCTTCTCCTTCTGGGACCCCTATAATGTGAATGTTGGTGCATCTAATGTTGTCCCAGAGGTCTCTAAGACTGTCTTCATTTCTTTTCATTCTTTTTTCTTTATTCTGTTCTGCAGCAGTGAATTCCACCATTCTGTCTTCCAGGTCACTTTTCCGTTCTTCTGCCTCAGTTATTCTGCTATTGATTCCTTCTAGTGTATTTTTCATTTCAGATATTGTTTTGTTCATCTGTTTGTTTGTTCTTTAATTCTTCTAGGTGTTTCTTCTTTAATTCTTGTAGGTCTTTGTTAAACATTTCTTGCATCTTCTCCATCTTTGCCTCCATTCTTTTTCCAAGGTCCTGGATCATCTTCACTATCATTATTCTGAATTCTTTTTCAGGAAGGTTGCCTATCTCCACTTCATTTAGTTGTTTTTCTGGGGTTTTTTCTTGTTCCTTCGTCTGGTATATAGCCCTCTGCCTGTTCATCCTGTCTATTTTTCTGTGAATGTGGTTTTCGTTCCACAGGCTGTAGGATTGTAGTTCTTCTTGCTTCTGCTCTCTGCCCTCTGGTGGATGAGTCTATCTGAGAGGCTTGTGCAGGTTTCCTGATGGGAGGGACTGGTGGTGGGTAGAGCTGAGTGTTGCTCTGCTGGGCAGAGCTCAGTAAAACTTTAATCTGCTTGTCTGCTGATAGGTGGGGCTGAGTTCCCTCCTGTTGGTTGTTTGGCCTGAGGTGACCCAGCCCTGGTGACTACAGGCTCTTTGGTGGGGCTAGTGGTGGACTCCAGGAGGGCTCATGGCAAGGAGTACTTCCCAGAACTTCTGCTGCCAGTGTCCTGGTCCCTGTGGTGAGCCACAGCTGCCCCCCGCCTCTGCAGGAGACCCTCCAACACTAGCAGGTATATCTGGTTCAGTCTCCTATGGGGTCACTGCTCCTTCCCCCGGGTCCTGATGTACACACTACTTTGTGTGTGCCCTCCAAGAGTGGAGTCTCTGTTTCCCCCAGTCCTGTTGAAGTCCTGCAATCAAATCCCGCTAGCCTTCGAAGTCTGATTCTCTGGGAATTCCTCCACCCGTTGCCGGACCCCCAGGTTGGGAAGCCTGACGTGGGGCTCAGAACCTTCACTCCAGTGGGTGGACTTCTGTGGTATAAGTGCTCTCCAGTCTGTGAGTCACCCACCCAGCAGTTATGGGATTTGATTTTATTGTGATTGCGCCCCTCCTACCGTCTCATTGAGGCTTCTCCTTTGTCTTTGGATGCGGGGTATCTTTTTTGGTGAGTTCCAGTGTCTTCCTGTCGATGACTGTTCAGCAGTTAGTTGTGATTCCCGTGCTCTCACAGAGGGAGTCAAGAATTATTTTATTTGGCAGACCTTCTGAGGACTCAAGCCCAGGAGGCAGCCTCTCCGATAGCTCTGAAGGACTGCCCTCGAAGGTGAAGTTTAAGAGTCTCCTAAGAGAATAAAGATGATCAAATGTTTAAATTAGGGATAGGAAGAGAGTATAAGCAGAGGAACAATGTTAGTGAAGGCAAAGGGGTGGAGAATCCAGAGAACTTTGGGAATAGCAATAATCCAGCTTTGCTAAAACATATAACAAACATAGTAAGAATGCACTTTACAGAGGAAGATTGTCTTTATTTAAATTGTCACAAAATTGTTTATTTCATGCAACCATACTCAAGAGGATAGAAATAGTTTTTTTAATATGACTCCTATTAACATCTACCAGTTAATAATTAAGCAAGTATGATTTCATCTCATTTTATGCTTATTTATTGAATGTATATAAATGTGCACTTACTATTTTATGCATTAGGGATAAATTATGGCTTACCTTAAGAAATCAGAGACAGGCAATAAATTAGGCTTGTAAAAAATAGCAGCTCCAAAATATACCAAGGGCTACAATATGTAGCTATGTGAACCCTGATGGGTTCAATTCTCCCTAGGGAATTAAAGGACATACTGATGTTTTGAATGAATAGGTTAGAATTTTAATAATTGGGAAGTTCCTGGCTGAAATTTTCCAGTAAATGAAGAAATCCACCATGCCTCAAAATACACTTTATTTTCAGGCTCCACGTGGTAACTGAATACCGTAGTAGGTAAAGGAGGAGTCTGTGGGGTATCCTACAACTTCCAGCCAAAAGACACAGAAGAACAAATATTACATGATCTCACTTATACCAGGAATCCAAAATAGCCTTAGAGAGAGAGGGTTCATGATGGCAGCATAGAAAGATCCTGAACCCACCTTCTCCCATGGACACAACAGATCTATAACTACATATGGAATAATTTCCTTGGGAAGGGACCTGAAAACTGGATGAACAGAGTCCCCACAACAGAGGGTAAAGGAAAGCATCAAGATGGCTAGGAGTGATAGACAGATGGTCTCACCAAGGAAAAAAACCACACCCCAGTGATCCACAATCAGGAGGGACCACAAATATACGGATCTTTTCCCTGAGGAGTGAGGGATTCAAGCTCCATGCCAGGCACCCCAACCCCTAGACTCTACACAGGAGAAACACATGGCTTTGAAAACCAATGGGGACTATGTCCAGGAACACCATAAAACTGCAGAGAATGGAAAAACCCTCTTTTTTTCCAGTCCTTAGTGCTCAAGATTTCTGTTGATATATTCTTTTTTATTTTTATTAATTTTTATTGGAGTATAGTTGCTTTACAATGTTGTGTTAGTTTCTGCTGTGCAGCCAAGTGAATCGGTTATACATATACATATATCCCCTCTTTTTTAGATTTCCTTCCCATTTAGGTCACCACAGAGCACTGAGTAGAGTTCCCTGTGCTATGCAGTGGGTTCTCATTAGTTATCTATTTTATACATAGTGGTGTATATATATATGTCAATCCCAATCTCCCAATTCATCCCACCTACCCCTTCCCCCTTGATAACCATAATTCGTTCTCTAGATCTGTGTCTCTATTTCTGCTTTGCAAATAAGTTCATCGGTACCATTTTTCTAGATTCCACATGTAAGTGATGTTATACGATATTTGGAAAACCCCGCTTTTAAAAGGGCTCGTGTGCAGACACACTCCACCCAAAAACCAGTGCAAAAACACCAGATTAAAAAGCACATGGACCAGAGGTGAAGGATAACCACTTGCTAACCTTGAAGCATCCGCCATAGAGGCAGGAACCAGTTGGGATGCTCACCAGGCACTGAAACTGGTGGGAGCCATTTCTACGATCTCAGACTACCTTGCAAATACTGGCACTGGCGGGTACCTTTTTGAAATTCTCCCTGTCACCTATCAGTGTCAGTGGTCATACCCCACTGAGAGTCCCACCTACCCTTGAGACTCGGCAAAGCCTCGCTGCCAGCTCAGTGATAGCCCCACCCACCAGCACCCGGCAGCTGGTCCAGGGGTCAGCCCTGCCCACCAGCACCCTGTGGCAGATGCAACCCCACTGCAACATGAAGGCGCACTCAGCCCACGTAGGGAACATCCCTTGAGAACCTGGTGCTCTGGTGGCCAGAGGGGATTGCATTTCTGAGCCCCACCAGACATCTCCTAAATAAAGCCACTCCTTCAAGACTGAGAAAGATAGCTGATATACCTAGTATGTAGAAAAGAACACAAAGAATTAAGCAAAATTCAATGACAGAGGAATATGTTCCAGTCAAAAGAACAAAACAAAACTTTATAAAAAGAACCTTATAAACCAAAGAGAGGTGAGCAATCTACTTGATAAAGAGTTTCATGTAATGGTTATAAAGATGCTCACTCTGCTTTTTTACTGGATGAGTAGCAGTTAATTGGACAGGGGAGGGGCGACTGACATTGAAAGGGGTCCAGCTCCATGAAGGAGAAGCATTTAGGACAGTTAACCTAATCAAGTCCATCTTGCCTGGCTGGGGATTAGGTCAGGCCCCAGCCTAAAATATAGGGTTAATTCAACCAGCAGTTTTAATGGGTCTGTAATTTTGAGAAAGTGTTAACATTTCCTTTAAAATACTTCATGTCTTTTCTACTACTTCCGAATGAAAATACATGTGTTGATAAACTTAAAATAATTGGTAAAGATGAGAGATAAGTGTAAGCTTAGTCCCTAATACAAATTTGTTTCACAAAGTCTTACTAAAATTGCATTTCTTTTGTACTCTGTTATGACACTTATCAATATTCAAACAAAAACTATCAGTTTGAAGTGTGTATCTCTATTTTTGGACTTTCATCTTAATATCCCATTCTATTTTCATTTTCCTTAGGGCAAATCTCTCCACCTGTTTGGAGACCTGAACAAATCACTTTTTCCCAGTTTGCTAACTCTTCCTAAGTCTCTCCTCTTTTTCATCCAAAAGATGACCTTTCAGTTTAAAAGCAAAGTGTGACATCTATATTCCTAATAATACTTTTTCCTTTCGCTAGGTTGCTGTGGAAGACACAGGTTACATTTATTTGGGATCATCTTTCTCTGAACATCAAAACCATTTCTTTTCAAATTCCTTTAACCTCATTATCGTTTTGGTCTTAACTCATACTTATTATCTATGTCAGTAGTTCTACCTTGAACCAGATTTATCAATTTTTAATTTTAAAGTAATATTTGATAATTCTAATGATGTTATTTTAGCTCAGTATATTTGAATATATTTATTTCTCTTATCTTCTTTTCCATTGTATTCCTTTTTATAAATAAACATGCACTTGAGTAATTGTTGTATTGATACTTGTTGGTGATGAAGTTTTAAGTTTAAATTTCTGTCTAATTTATCTAGTAAGTTATTTTTAAAAACTTAAGCTCTTCCTCTGAGTCAAATTTTATGGTCATTTTTTCTTGATATTTAGATTTTTTTTGTATTTCCATTTTTTTGCATCTTTATCCTCAAACAAACAGCAATCTTGCCAGACTCACTTGCTAAAAGGCTTGTAGATTTCCCTTGGTTTTGTTCACTTGATATACACATAGGTGGGTTGAATACTTTTCCAAGACCTATACCTATAGGTCTATTTGTGGTCATTAGCACTTATCTCAATTCCCAGTGCTTTCCTCCCACAATCTTTCATCTAGGGCGGTGTTTTTCAAACTGAGGATTCCAACCTCTTAACAGATCTTGAAATCAATTTAGGAAATCCCAGCTAGCAATGTCAGTGTGCATTGCACGTAACTGTTGAAATATTGCTCAGCTATCACTTTTTTCAGTTGTATGTACATACACGTATATGTATGTTAACTGCATTTCTTACTGCAGTCACAGTTAAAATTGTTTGAAGAGCACTGATCTTGGCTGAATCTGCTGTGCTAAACAGTCCCACTGCTTGTTTCTATAATCCTGTGAAATATTGGAGCATAACGAAACTCAAATCCACCTTCAGATGCAGGCATTTTGTTACACATCAGGATGTCATCAAACTTCCTTCGATACCCAGATACATTTCCCCTTTCCCCTCTCCCCAGCCCCTTCTGGCCCTGGCTTCTACAAAGGCTGCTATCAAATGCAATAATGGAGTTGCTGTCTTCCTCCGATAGACAACATACACAGTTTAGGGATAACTTCAATTTAACACAACCCTGAGGCTCTAAACAATGGAGCAGGAAATGAGGCAAAAATAAAGTGTCTGTCAGCCATCTTTCATGTAGGTGGAGCTGCTATGTCTGTTTGGAAACCTCTCACCACCAGCCATGCATTCAGTGGAAGGAGATACGATTTGCTTTGTCTTTTATTTAGCTATTATTTTCAAACTTGTCGGTTTCAATCAAGATGTTTTACAGAGTTTTGATCTGCATTTCTCTAATAATTAGTGATGTTGAGCACCTTTTCATGTGCCTCTTGGCCATCTGTATGTCTTCTTTGGAAAAATGTCTATTTAGGTCTCCCGCCCATTTTTTGATTGGGTTGTTTGTTTTTTTAATATTGAGCTGCATGAGCTGTTTGTATATTTTGGAGATTAATCCCTTGTCATTGCTTCATTTGCAGATATTTTCTCCCATTCTGAAGGTTGTCTTTTCATCTCATTTATGGTTTTCTTTGCTGTGCAAAAGCTTTTAAGTTTAATTAGGTCCCATTTGTTTATTTTTGGTTTTATTTTTATTATTCTAGCAAATGGGTCAAAAAAGATCTTGCTGTGATTTATGTCAAAGAGTGTTGATGTGTCACCTCACACTGGTCAGAGGGGCCACCATCAAAAAATCTACAAACAATAAATGTTGGAGAGGGTGTGGATGAAAGGGAACCTTCTTGCACTGTTGGTGGGAACGTAAGTTGGTACAGCCACTATGGAGAACAGTATGGAGGTTCCTTAAAAAACTAACAATAGAGCTACCATATGACCCAGCAATCCCACTGTTGGTCATATACCCAGAAAACCATAATTCAAAAAGACACATGCACCCCAATGTTCACTGCAGCACTATTTACAATAGCCAGGATATCGAAGCAACCTAAATGGCCATCGACAGATGAATGGATAAAGAAGATGTGGTTCATATATACAATGGAATATTACTCAGCCATAAAAAGGAATGAAACTGGGTCATTTGTGGAGATGTGGATGGACCTAGAGTCTGTCATACAGAGTGAAGTAAGTCAGAAAGAGAAAAACAAATATTATCACATATATGTGGAATCTAGAAAAATGGTACAGATGAACCTATTTGTAGGGTAGGAATAGAGACGCAGACATAGAGAACAGACATGTGGACATGGCTGGGGGAATGGGGGGTGGGATGAATTGGGAGATGGGGATTGACATATATACACTACCATGTGTAAAACAGATAGTGGGAACATGCTGTATAATGCAAGGAGCTCAGCTCAGTGCTCTGTGGTGACCTAGATGGGTGGGATGGGGGGGAGGTGGGAGGGACGTCCAAGAGGAAAGAGATATATGTATACCTATAGCTGATTCACTTCATTGTACAGTAGAAACTAACACGACAGTGTAAAGCAACTATACCCCAATTAAAAAAAAAAAATGATGTTTTATGGAGAAACTACAGTAACATTTCTAGCCTGATGACATTGGAAAGCACCTATTTGACTTTTTTCTTTAGCTTAAACTTATTGTATTGCTTCTCTTTTTATTTTTCATTTTAAGTGGTTTATTATTTTAGTAGTTTATTACGCTATTTTAACCATGTATTTTTATTTTGCGTTTTCATGAAATTATTTATTTGTTTTGCATTAGGAAGCATTACTCTAAAGGTACAATTGTTTTGGTTCCTGGACTTTTCTTTCAGCCTCAAAAAAGTTCTAATTTCCTTAATAGTCACTCTGTTATCTAACCTATAGCCTCTCTTTTTCCAACCCCAATGCTAAAAATTTTTAATGGTTAATTCTAAACACTTAGAATCCAAAATTTCCACCGCTGCCCCTTAATATCTCACATTAGTGGGCACTGTAGTTTTATTTTTTCAGATAATATATAATCTAATTCTTCTAAGAGAACAAATGAAATATAAAATACATGGTATCTAATATGTACAATCACTCAGTACTGATTAAATCCTGAAGAGGTATTACAGCAAAATAGGAGAGATTACAGTTTACAGAGAAACATTAAATACAAACCCCAGATTTAACTGTAAACAGTAGCCAGCTTGCTTCCAAGAGCCTCTCGAGAGTTGCTTGCCTCTGATTCTTGTAATAAATTTGTCAATTGGTTTGTCAACAGAAAATTAAGGAAATAAAACCTACTTTTGTTTACGTTTTTGACAAATAGACCTCCTTTTTTCTGCTTCTGATATGAGTATGCCTAATAATAATAAATGTTAGTTTGATTACTAAGGGAAAGATGTGAAATGAAATGCTTGAGAGGATCTTCTGAAATTTATTTTAAACACTTAAAACATGGCAACATTTTGTCATCTCAAAATCTTGAGTCCAATAAATCCCCACAAGAATGTGTGAAAAGTCTGGAATTCTTGTACACTCCTTGGGATCCGCCGTGGAAACCTGGTGTGTGTAAGGGGTGGAAGAAGGGGAAGGGATGCTCTTCTTTCCTGTATCAAAGCTACCATCTCGCTTGTCCTTGCCTTGCCTCCTGACATGAAGAGCTTCAGTGGGCTTGTTGTTCTCAGAAGCCCCAGATCAGAAGTTGGGCAGCAGCTCTTCCTGGATTTTCCACACCCTAAAGAGGTGCACTCTCCATGATGTAATTTGTCCCCCCTTGAGTCAGCCCAGTAGTTGGGGAAGGAACATAAGGCCATGTCTAACTTACTGTTCTCCCAACATCTCTCCTCTCTCCTCTAGCTTGGAGCTCTTTTATGTCACCTTGGGAACTGAGGGGTCCCTTTTAGATTTTCAAAATAGGGCAACATTGCCCCAAAACAATAAACTTATTTTTTTGAGTGGTTCCTTAAAAATGTCTGCTTCTTTTCTTTTTAGGAAATTTCAGATTAGCGTCTCTCAAGTTCACATTTTTATTATTTACTATTAATTATCACTATCCACTATCATTTTCTTGCAAAATCAGTCATGAAAACATGAACCTGTTTCCTACTTAAACTGACCTTCAGTTGACCTTTGACCCTCTGGTCATTCACTGGATATGGAATAAGCTAGCTGGACTCAAAATAGAGTTTTATCATCTTACAAAATCTTTATTTTAATACTACCTCAAAAAATAATTATATAGAAATATTCTACCATCAGAAAGTGACAAGTGCTATGCTGACCACAGCATCTAAACTTTCTATTTTGGGGCACTACTGATCTCCCTTGCTCTATTTTTTTCCATAGCACTTGTCACTTTTGACATATTATATAATGCACTTGCTTATTGTCTTTATTGTTTATTGCCTGGCTCCTCTCGCTGGAATATAAGGCAGAGATTTCGTCCTGTTGCTCGCTGTTCCTTGGCAATGAGAACTATATCCAGTAATAGCAAGCACGCGGTAATTATCTGTTGAACAAATGAATGAAGAATCATGTTCCCATGAGACATGACACTTGCTTCTCATTGAGAAGTTGATCGATGAGCAAAGGTTTACTGTAAGGAAGTTAGCAGTGTGAACATCTGGGAGAAGAGAAATACAGGAGAAGGGAACAAAAGCACAAGTCCTTAAGATAGGAGGGTTCTCAGGTGCTGGAGGAGAGCGAGGCATCAGTAGGACTGAAACAGACAAGAGGAGTCAGCAGGTTGGGGGGTGGAGGATGGGGGAGTACCAGCGTTTGGGAGGGGTGTGCAGGCATGGAAAATGTCCTTCTCCTGGACAAAACTTCCACGGATGACTCAGAGGAAGAAGACGGGGCTGGATGGAACATTATTTTGCCACTAGGTCAGTTTTTCATTATGTGTACTGAAGAAAATACTACTACAGTCTTGAATAAAGCGGGCTGGAGGAAGCACAGCTGGGTTGACAAGTCCACTGGCCTGATCTCTGAATCAGCATGCTAGTGTTCACCGTGAGTCTTTCTAATAAGACAGAAAAAGAGCACGTACCTTATATTCTTTTTATCATTTGTCCTGCCTCTCAGAATTGGTGCAGGGAAATCCTCGAAGCATGGAAATGTGTCATATAAGCTCCAGCATTTTCCAGTGTGCTCTCTACCAGACCAAGTACTCACAAAAATACTTGGAAATATACACAAGGTTAATCAGCAAGTTAATCATGGAGGACTATCACAACCAAGATTCCTTCTTCTTTTATTCATTAAATATATCGGTACGAATGTCCCATTTGTGTTAATGTGATTTTCAATTTCATTCTACTTATGCCAGCGATTCTAACTGTACCTCCCCCAATGTACACTAAGTGACAAGGACACCTCCATTCTCACCCACTCACGGTTGCTCAATGTTCTGTAAACATATTTTTCTTTGGAAGTAACAGTTTAGAAATATGTCCAAAGGTAATGATGTCTTTCATAGAATATTTTTTAAATAGCTTCATTTTGAGATTTTAAAAAAATCTATTTTTTATACAATTAAAATTGTATCAGAATTATCAGCAATTACAAAGTCAACTCTTTTCACTTTTACTTATTCTCCTCTCTTCCTAGTTTATGTCAAAATTTAATGCTATTATTATAGTCAAAGCTTAGCTTTTGTTCCTTTTCATTTAGCAGTAAGTAATTAAAGCTTTTGATGTTGTGATAAAGTCTTCCTATTTTGATAGATGTGTAAGACAGATTCTACCAAGGCAATATACAGCATGTGTCTTCATTGTTATTAAGCATTTCAGTTCATCTCAAGTTTTATGAATATTAATTTTTGCTTTAGTGAATGATTTGGTTTGTGCAATTGTACTCTTTGTGTGGGAATTTCTTGGCTGAGTCATTTACACTTGGTGCTCAAAACCATGAATCTTACACATCAGTATTTCAGGGGACAACAAAGGTCCCCTGCATAAAAAAAGTTTCTAAGATAAAAAACTGGAAAGCCAGTTTTACTAACAATAACGAACATTTATATAGCACTCACTCTATGACAGATACTTTCTAAGTACTTTTAAGTGTGTTAACTAATGTAATCTAATCCTTGGAGAGCTACTCTTAAGCCAACTTTATATATGAGCTGAAGCACTGAGAGGTTATGTAATTTGCCCAAGATGGCACAGTAAGTGAGGAACCTGGGATCCATTCCCAGGAGTTTGACAATTGAGTCTATTCTCTTAACTACTATGTCATCCTGCTTTTAGGTCAGTTAGAATATTCCCATACTGTATTTCAGATTATTTCTTTTCCAGATGTTTTCCCTGATTATATGAACATTACTTTAGACAAGAAATGATACCGATTTATTTTATTTATTCTTTCACTCAACAAATATTTATTGAGTGCCTATTAAACCGATGACTGGAATTTCATTACTATATTTTCATTCATGTGAGTTAAGTGGCCACCTACTATTAAAAGTTGGAATACCGTAACATTGATCTTTGACATTTGGCTAGAATCTGCCGTTAAGGTTCAGCTTTGGCCTCAACCTATTTCAACATCATTTTGGAATCCCTAAAACTCTGCATGATCAATAATCTTACGATCTTTGTAGATAATAATTATATAAGATCACTATCATAATGTTGATAATTCAATCAAGACATGACTTGTGGATTTATTTTAATATATGAATATTTACTTATAATATGTATTTTAGATATATCTTGGAGTGAAAAACTTGCTTGTCTTTTACGAAAAGACATTCAAAATAATGATATTTGCACAAAGTCTCTTAAATCAAGGAATCATAAGCCCATTGTAGGCCTCATACATCCATCCATCTTAAACATATTTCTGGTATAAAAAAAAGCATGACATTAAAAATGGGTACTTTTGGCTCATTTTGGAATTTTCTGTACTCATTCGTATTGTGGTGGTGGATGGCAGAAATAATAAAAATTTTCATTTTAAACCTCACCTCTTCCTTCCTCAACTCTTGTCAATGTTTGTATTGCCCCTGAGAGTTGCATAATAATAAAATAGCATGGAAAGAAACACTGAATCCAGGTAACAAATACCCAGTAAAGTTCTTTACCTTATCTTAGAAATCAGAAATGGGATAATTATCATAAGAATATATATTTGTGAGTTTATTACAATTAAAAATGAAATAATATTTTTCCTATCGGTCGTAAAACTAATTTTACTGATTATCTGGACAATGACACCTGGCTTTGCAAATCAGATTATTGGTAGATGCTTTCTAGAAATTTAATCAGCTACATGTGCAAGTCATAGTTTTGACAATAATAAAAAGCACCTTGTGAGGTTTTCTATTGACAGAAGTATATTGAAATGAATAATATTTCAATCTCCCCAAAGTTCTTGAGTATATCAAGTGTCTTTAAGTAAGACAGTAACAATTAGCAACCATTTATAAGTGCTGGTAAGCCTTTTTTGCATTCTTTCGAGACACTGAGAATGAGAATGACTCTAGTGACTGAATTCCAAACCCTTTTGCAATTGACCTAGCTTCCAGTGCTTTGCTTTCAATAGAATTAAGGAGATCATATTTGATTTATCAGCTGATAGGTAATTAAAATTCTTCTTTAATGATGATTACAGTGTGACCTTTGGCTTATAACTTAGACACCTAAATGTTTAAATGATAATGTTATAACGGAACTTCTCACATTTTTATCTCTCTCTTTATGTGAACGAGATTTCTTGGTGCTTACATCTATAGGATAGGACGTAGATAGGAATATTCTAGAATAAAATAGAGTAGAATAGTAAACATAGCAAGAGAATAGATAGTTGAAACTTGTGTCAATCTAGCAGTAAGTAATATAAATCCAAAGACACATGATCTGATTGGGGGAGCCAACAGGATGGAATATACATTTAATTTCATTAAGAAATGATTGTCAAATAAGATTTTTTTCTTGTGTTTAATATACATTGAGATAATAGTATATATATATATATATATACACACACACACACACATACATATATATGTGTGTATATATATATATACAGTTTTGATAAAGAATATATTGACAGGGACTTCCCTGGTGGCGCAGAGGCTAAGAATACGCCTGCCAATGCAGGGTAAACAGGTTCAAGACCTGGTCTGGGAAGATCCCACATGCCGCGGAGCAACTAACCCTGTGCGCTACAACTACTGAGCCTGCGCTCTAGAGCCGGCGAGCCACAGCTACTGAGCCCACGTGCCTAGAACCCAGACTTCGCAACAAGAGAAGCCACCACAGTGGGAAGCCCGCGTGCCACAACAAAGAGTAGCCCCCGCTCGCCACAGGTAGAGAAAGCCCGCACGCAGCAATGAAGACCCAACGCAGTCAAAAATAAATAAATAAAATTTATTTAAAAAAAAGAATATATTGACAATACTTGTAATGATAACTTGATCCAGAAAAGTTTATTACTACTCAGAACTGTATAGGTACAAGAACCTCTTTTACAGTTTTGATTATCTTTAGTTTCAGTAATGTATGATAGGGTGATCTTTAAAGTATATTGAAGCATAAAATACCAGGATAAAATTATCTGGGGAATTAGAATGGAAATCCAAGATCAAGGAAAAACAAGAATGATGTAATATTTCCAACTTGTAAAAGAAGAGTTCATGTATGTTTTAAATGGATGATGGTAAGCAATAAATGACTGCAGTATTTACATTTCATTGGATACATTTTATTTATTTATTTATTTCTGGCTGTGTTGGGTCTTCGTTCCTGTGCGAGGGCTTTCTCCAGTTGCGGCGAGCGGGGGCCACTCTTCATCGCGGTGCGCGGGCCTCTCACTATCGCGACCTCTCTTGTTGGGAGCACAGGCTGCAGACGCGCAGGCTCAGTAGTTGTGGCTCACGGGCCTAGTTGCTCCGCGGCATGTGGGATCTTCCCGGACCGGGGCACGAACCCGTGTCCCCCTGCATTGGCAGACGGATTCCTAACACTGCGCCACCAGGGAAGCCCCTGGATACATTTTAAAAATGGTATTACAGTTTATTTTTTAAGTGTCAGTATTTATAATACACTTTTTGTTATCTTACTGGTGAAGAGAAGTTTTAGAAATCAAGTATGTGTGAAGGGTTACATGCTTAATAAAATTCTTTTAGGGAATACAAGGAAAAAAGAGTTGCAGACCACAGGAATATGTAAGCCTTAGCTGAGAATTCTGAGAACATATTGTTTATGCTCTACAATAAATATTTTAAATGTATCTACTAATATTTTCAATTAAAAATCACAACAATAAAGTTTTGATAGTACTTCAGATTTATTCTTCTATTCCAGAAGTTTAAACTACAATGGTGATTTTGCTTCATACAAATGTGGATTTTTATACTTAGTCATTAGGCATTTGGCCAAAATATAGGTTTGGTATATATCCAAAAAGTATAATTATGCCTGTGAAAAGTAACATAGAGACTTCTTAAAAGTCATTTATTATTTATTGTAAGTTAATTTATTCCGTATTAAGCTGGCAGAGAATGAAGATATTTATTTATGGCAGTGTAGGAGTGCAGGAGGGAAGTGGAGAGAGCATAAAGTTTCTAACGAGAGAGGAAACCAAACTGAAGCAGAAGAGTTTTATATTCATTCAGCAAGCATTTACCAACTACCAAGGGCTCGCACAATGTATTATTACATTTTACTCTGACCTGGCATTATATCACTCATAGTCTATCATCATGATTGGGGGACTTCCCTGGTGGTCCAGTGGTAAAGAATCTGCCTTAGATTGCAGGGGACGTGGGTTCGATCCCTAGTCAGGGAATTAAGATCCCACGGGGCAACTAAGTCTGCATGCCACAACTACTGAGCCCTTGTGCCTCAACTAGAGCCTGTGTGCTGCAAACTAAAGAGCCCACGCGCCCTGAAGCCCGCGTGCCACAACTAGAGAAGAGAAAACCGGCACACCACAACTAGAGAGAAGCCCGCTCACCACAACAAAGAGCCCACATGCCTCAATGAAGATCCTGCGTGCTGCAATTAAGACCCAACGTGGCCATAAAAAATAAATAATAAATAAATAAATATTATCATGATTGGCATTTTATTTATTTTTTAATTAATTTTTATTGGAGTATAGTTGATTTACAATGTTGTGTTAGTTTCATGTGCACAGCAAGGTGAATCAGTTATACATATACATATATCCACTCTCTTTTAGATTTTTTTCCCATATAGGTCATTATGGAGTACTGAGTAGAGTTCCCTGTGCTATATGGTAGGTTCTTATTAGTTATCTATTTTATATATAGTAGTGTGTATATGTCAGTCCCAGTCTCCCAAATTATCTCTCCCCCACCCCTTAACCTTAAGTTTGTTTTCTACAGCTGTGACTCTATTTCTGTTTTGTAAGTAAGTTCGTTTGTACCATTTTTTTAGATTCCACATGTAAGTGATATCGTATGATGTTTGTCTTTCTCTGTCTGACTTACTTCACTCAGTATGACAATCTCTAGGTCTATCCATGTTGCTGCAAATGGCACGATTTTTTTCTTTTTTATGGCTAATACTCCATTGTATATATGTACCACATCTTCTTTATCTGTTCCTCTGTTGATGGACATTTAGGTTGCTTCCATGTCCTGGCTATTGTAAATAGTGTAAATAGTGAATTTTAACATCTTACAAATCTGTAGTTTTATAGTTCACTAAGGACTGTCATGTACGGTATCTTCATTTCTCACTCTTTCAGATCGTATACAAAAATGTATGTCAAGAACTAAATATACCTCATCCAAGGGAGTGCTTGTTTCTCCTCATATTGAATTTTATAGTTTAAACCAGTTCTCTATTCAAAACACACACACTTGAATTTTGTGGAGTACTAGTTATACTAATGTAATAGTGTGGCTCTTTTTAATTTTCAGAATTCCATAAAAATAGATTCTAACATCCCATCTCCTTAGAAAAGCAAATAGGATGAGGATCACTATTGATAAAATGTTTATATTTCTCACGGTAAAATAAATAAGAATGTTCATCAAACAAAGATTATTTCCTTAGAGGATAAAATTAATTTATTGGCTTTATATTCTAGATGTTAAATGAACTAAGAAACTATAAAAATGCATTACATGGGTTCATTTTCTTTATAAACAAACAAATATATAAGGACAGCTGTAAAAAGCAAAAGCTAAGCTTTTAAACAAAGGAGAGATCATCTTCATACTTATTTTGTTTAACATCTGTGATAAATTTTATTTCTTTGTTTCATTAAATAACTGTATTGGGTGAAGCTTGGGAGAATATGTGATGCTCCCTGGTCTACCAAGAAGAGATTTGGGAAGTGTATTTACATAAATAGCTCTTGTTAAAAAAGAAAAAGATCAAGAATGTTGATTGATTTCATCAAATCATGTCATTTACTTTGTTTTTTCTTAAAGATATTTAAAGTGTTTATTAATAATCAGAGCTAATGTAGCCTCAACATACTATTTTTCAGGCACTTAGAAAATTTGAGCAAGTGGATGAAAGTGATCTGCAATTGATTTTTTTATACTGGAAGTAGTTAATATGTTACCAAAAAAAAATGGTTAGCCATTTACTTTTACTGCCCATTAGGTAAAATAAAAACCAGTGATTCTGGAACAAGAACAGAGTTCAAGTAATCAAGGACTCAAGAGTCCCATTCTTTCCTATTCCTCTCTGCACCATGAGGGGATGTCAGCTGCCTATTCCAGTCTTGATTCTGCTTTCCTTGCTCCTGCCCAGAGATGCTTCAGCTACCTCCAAACCGTAAGCAACATTTCCAGAAAAGTCTATTGCTCCTCTTCCCATTGTGTTATCAGCTTCTTGATGTCTGTCTTTTTATTTATTTCCTGATTCCCTCTGAAATTATCTGTTGTTGAAAAAGCTCAGAAGTGTTGATAAATTGTTATTGCACAGGTGGTAAAAGGCATACTCCAGTTCTAGAAAACTCAGAGATATAGGGCAGTAACATTTGTGAATAATTTACCAAATAAGATTATAGAATTCTACGACATTCATCAAATAAGAATATAGAATTCCTACCGAAAAAAGATAAATTCTTTTTTGACTGGTGCAAAAGGCTGCAGTGTCTTGGCCATTGTAAAGTGACTCAGTGTCTGTGTCTTCCCCAAGCAGGTATTCCCAAGATGGATGCATGACTTACAGACAAGCCAGGGTTTGTGTGTCATTTCACTCAATCCTACAGCAAAACTTTAGGGCTGGCATTAGATTTGAGAATATACAGATTAACAAAATGTGGCCCCTGCCCTTAGTACCTCATAGTATAAAAAAGAGAGAGATAGAGAGATGGTGCACAGCAAATGAAATAAAATGCAAAAACAGAACCAGGCATTGTAGGATTGGGGGGATTCTGTGAGAATACTCAGAGATAACCTAACTCTTCATGGGAACTGATACAAGTGAAGGGGCATCACCAAAGTCTACATAAGAAAGTTGCTTTTGAGATGAGTCTTATGAAGCCAATAGAAGTTTTCCAGCTAGACCAGGACATTTCAGAAAGAGAGAGGGTCATGGGCCAGCAGAGCATCACAAAGTGCAGCACATTTAGGTGATTGTAAACGATGGGCAAACCGCAACAGGAGAATATTTTCTTCTGGATGTATATGGTAATGTGTCTGATGATTAGCCTAGTTTTTCTTCCATCTCTAGAGAGTGGAAGAAAGAAAAGAGCTAAGGTTGCTTCTGAAACAGTAGTGAAAAGCGATTCAGCTCCTCTCCATGTATTATCGTTATCTCTTCATGTTTCCTGGAACAAAGAGTTTTGTGCTATCATCCATATGAAACCCAAGACCACATGTGGATAGGTTTTCTTACTGGTTTCAATGATAATTAATTGATTAATAATATTGTTTGTTACTAAAAAAATTTTAAGTTTTTTGGGGATTTATTTACATATAACTGAGAATTAAAATTGTAAGATATTTAAAGTGTACAATACATATATATTGTGAAAGTATTCTCCCCATTGAGTTTAACTAATCTATCAATCTAACAATTAATCTAACACATCTATCTCTCAAATATTTATTTGGGGGGGTGAGAACACTTAAGTTCTGCTCTCATAGCAAATTTCAATTATATAATTTCAATTATACAGTGTTATCAACTATAGTCACCATGTTATATAGTACATCCTCAGACAGACCTTATTCAACTTATAAATGAAAGTTTGTGTCCTTTTACCAGCCTATCCCTATTTTCCTCCATCCCCCATTCCCTGGTAACCATTTTTCTGCTCTATGTTTCTGAGTTTGACTTTGTTTTAAGACTCCGCATGTTGTAAGAGATACCATGCAGTATTTGTCTTTATCTGGTTCATTTCACTTAGCGTAATGCCCTCAAGGCCAATCCATGTTGTCATGAACAGCAGGATTTCTGAATAATATTTGTGTGTGTGCATGTGTGCGTGCGCGTGCGTGTGTATGATCACATTTACTTGATTCACTGAAAATTTCTAAATTTGAAAATTATTTCTATACAAAATATATAACAACTCATGGAGTGCTTATCCATAACTTATGAATAGGTTTACTAACATTGAGAGTGAATATTTCCACAGTATAGTAGAAGCATACTGATGTTTAACTTGGTAGGGGTTTTCTGACTTTCTAAGGCCTTCTGGATTGGTCTTTGAAGAAAATACTCCTCTCCACTCCTGTTGAAATCTGGCTCTGCTGTCTGATTGGTGATGATAGCAAAGATCATCTAGAAAACAACCACAGTAATGATGTCTTTTTAGCCCCTCCATGGTTGACCCAGACCCCTCTTCTCCGCAGGCAGTACCTGGTCCTGGTCCCATCACAGCTGTATGCTGGGGTTACCGAGAAGGCCTGTGTTGTGCTTAATCACCTGAATGAGACAGTGGAACTGACAGTAACTCTGGAGTATGAGATGCAGAGCAGGAATCTCCTCACAGACCTGGAGGCGAAGCACTCCTTCTACTGCAGCTCCTTCATGGTCAGTATCCCTCCTTGGGAAAAGGGAGAGCATTACAGGGAGAGCATGTTAGTTGATGCCTTGCATTCTGACCCCCAACAATAAAAAAGCAAAAGGAAGAAAAAAATGAGGAGTACAGAGCAAATTTCAAATTAGAGTCTAAAAATAAAAGTTCTACTGAATATACTTACATAATATTTACAGACAGAACTAGTGCCATATACAAAAGATAATAATGGTTATAGGAAGGACTTCTATAACCATTATTATCTTTGCTCTTAAAGTAAACTTCTAAGGAAAATAATGTTCATGCCATTACAGATATAAACACATAGATTCATAAAGTTAAGTGACTTCTCTAAGATCTCGCAGATGGTTGATGGTTAATGTATTGTCCTTGTAACCTTTAATTAACTTAAAGTATTAAATAGTTAATCATACCAGCTTACTGCCAACAATGATATGTAATGCTGTTTTTGACGGTTGAAAAATAAAATTTAATAATTATTTTAATACTACCATATTGCTGTGAAAATGTGAGCTTGTTATTGCCTTCATTGTCATAACTTGTTGAAGAATTAGTTCATTTTATTGCAATAACATTTTTCCTTCAGTCAAATCAACAATTCGTTGCTGTCATGTTACACGATCATAATAATCTGTAAAAAGAGGGGACATCACCTTTGACCCTGTCCCTTACTAATTTTCATGGGACTAACCAGAGAAATGAGAAAATCACAGCGGCTGAGACATTCAGAAGTGGATCTGGGCAGATTCTTCAGCTCTTTTCGGTTTTACAGATTCCGGAGTCATCATCTTCCTCAGCGTTCATTACTGTGCAGGTGAAAGGGTCAACCCAGCACTTCATAAAGAGGAAGCCGATGCACATAACAAAAGTAGAAAGCCTAGTCTTTGTCCAGACAGACAAACCCATCTACAAACCAGGACAAACAGGTACAAAGAATCAAATGAGCAAAAGCAATTGGAAAGGTTGAAGGTGTGGTTCTCTATTAATTTATGGAAATCCTGGCACGTTGTTATCTGTCTTACCACCCTGAGTTCCCACTGGAGGGTTTCACGAGAAAAATCTCTATGTTTCAGTGAGATTCCGCATTGTCTCTGTGGATGTCAATTTTCACCCTTTGAATGAAATGGTGAGTGTCACAACAGTGGGTAAGATTGGCAGAAACAGGCAAAAATGTAAAACCTATTCTTTTGGAGAACCGAGACCAATATGAGATTCTTAAATCTATCACAGAAAGATCTCAGAAGTGTATCGCTGCTGGAGAATAAGGGAGATCAGCTCATCAACTACATTTTTAAAATAAATTAAATACTCAGTTAAAATTATCCCCTTAAAGACTCAATTATTTTCATTGAACTGAAGAAAATAAATGCATTTCATTTCTCTCCTAGAGAAATGGAGAATTTCTCAGAGATAAACATCATCTGCGAAATAAACTATTATTAGGACCTTTTTACCTAAATGCAGGTTTCTCAATTGTACATTATTTCATTAAAGGGAAGTCATGATTTCTTAAGAGACGTATGTCCCAAACTAAACATAAAGTGTTGTGAATGAAATGGGGCCACATTTCCTCATTTGGACAAGAAATGAACAGGCTCACTTCCTCTGGTCCCGATACTGTATTAATGCTAATGTCATGGTGTTCTCTTTCTAAACTCTATCTCACACTCATACTATTTCTTTCTTTTCAGTTCCCAGTGGTTTATATTGAGGTAGGTAATATATTGTGTATCTCAGTTGGGGTGAGGACTCACTGCCAGTTGTGTTAAATTGCCTCTCTCCACCTCCACCTTCCCCACTGGCACTTCACCAAAACTAAATAAACACCGTTTTCCCTGTCTCTCTTAAATCCTGGGGAGAGTAGATAAGATATAAATGAAGGAACAAAATTCCCTGAGATGATGCAATTTAGTGGCTCTTCCAATATTTCTGACCAAGATGGGTATGCGTAATCTCAAAAAGAGGTACTATCACCTGTCATATCTCATAGCTGGGAAAGATGTCCTTTGCTCAGTCTAGAATTCCTAGAAACCTTTGCTAATACCTCTGGTGCCAATTTACCAATCAGCTAATTTTCCAACTCCCAATGTCACTCTCCCTGAAAAGCTGTTCCTCTACTCAAAATTATATATTCAGTTGCTTCTATGAACTTGTGATGTTTTTACCTATAGAATCCCAAGAGGAACCGGATTTTCCAATGGCACAATCTCAAATTGCACTGGGGACTCAACCAGCTCTCTTTCCCACTCTCAGTGGAGCCCACGCTGGGTCCCTACAAGGTCATACTGCAGAAGGAGTCAGGGGAAAAAATAGAGCACTCTTTTGAGGTGAATGAATATGGTAAGAATTCTGCATGTGTCCAAGATATTTATGACATTATAGAGTGTAAGACTGGATCATTTTTACATGTAGGTGACAAGCAAAAATCTAGCATATAATAGTTGAAAATCAGCAAGCCTTTTTATTTATTTAAATATTTGCTAAGCACGTTTCATGCACTATCTCATTTAATCCTTACAGTAGCCCTCTGAGGCAGATCCTAAACCTTCTCCAGTTTACAAATGAACATATTAATACTAGAAAAGTTAGTAATTTACCAAAATCACAGAGCCAACAAGAAGCAAGAGAAATTTTAATAGTTCCATCTGACCCTATTCAAACATCAATTGTTAACCAATACATTATGTTATCTACATGCATCTCTTGATCTATATCTTATAACAGGAGGTATTTCCTGGGATTACATCCTGGCTGTGTATGACCTACACGTAATCTACTCTAATAATAGTAATCAGACATGGAAACCACCTTATTAGTTATCAGTTTGCGGATTTTCTAATGTAAGTTAAATATATCATGCCATGGATAAGGAGACCTATCACAAAAACAGGATTCCCAAAACTCACCAGAACTGCCATGAGAATTATAGAACAGGGATTCATTATAGAAATAACAAACCTTATACACAACTATGAGAGAGGCTGGAAAAGTCAGAGTCCAACAGGAGGAGATGGCAGATCAGAGGAAATTACTAACCAGTCCTCCTGAAGCATTGGTGGGGATGGACAGATCAGAACACACAAGGGCACCTTCAGATGCCAGAGTGGAACACGAAGGGAAACTGACAGAATCAGTGGAAGACTGTTACCTCTCCTTACCTACCACTCCAGTATTTCTATAACCAGGTGCTGATGGTGGGCCTAGGGTCTCTGTGAGTCAGCAGGGTTTAGAATTTGGGAAGGAGAGCTGGACACAGGGAAAAAATATGGACAAACTGGAAACTGCTGGTCCCTCTGTACCTGTAACCACGTCTAACCATGGTGATCTTCAGAGACTAATGATGCTACTTTCCTCCCACCTTTGAAATCTTGGACAAATTCAGAGAAGGAGATTCTAGGAACCATAATACCAGCTTTTAACCAAGTTAACATGGTACCAACTGCCCATGATTATGACGGCATCTCCTTTGCCAATAGTGGCCCTGCTGCCCCTTATTGTAATTGAAATCACTTTATGTGACCCTTTGTTACAAGGTTCTGTAGTAGAATCATTACTAATACTTACAGGACCTCCTGCCCACTCTCACCATTTTTTTTCTCTTTTATTGATAACAGTTTTGCCCAAATTTGAAGTCCAAGTGAAAATGCCCAAGACTATTGGTTTTCTAGATGATGAATTTGTGGTATCCGTCTGCAGCCTGTGAGTTACATTTTTTCATCTCATTTCTTTTTCCCTACTTTATTTGTATTGCCCATGATGATCACTGGACTTTGAAGTGTTTTAATTAGCGAAGGAATGACTGTCTCCCCAACTTGTCTGAACTCAGACTAGGGAGCAGGGGTGGTGGCATACAACACTTTTACTGCTAATAATAAAAATTATTAACTGAGCACTGAAAATGTGCCAGGCAATGTTTTAAGTGCCTTGCACTTATTTACATTTTTTTTCTTACACTAATCCTATGAGATGGGGATAATTATCCTCATTTTACAAATGAGGAAACTGCAACACATAAAGGATAAAATAACTTGTTCAAGTTCCTACAGACAGTAAATTCCAGAAGACTGGAATTTAAATCCAGCAGTTCACTCCAGACCCTGAACCCTTCACCACTATTCTATATTGCCTCTGAAAGTAAAAAAAAAAAAAAAAAAAAAAAATCTAGCTTCATGAAGCATTTCTATATTTCTATATCCCAGACACTGGGCTAAATTGAACCTGGGCCATCCAACTCTGGAGCCCATGCTCATAGATTCCATGTTATTCCATGTCTTATTATTTCCATTTTTTTTATAGTTCCCAATTTCTTAAAACTATGGAAAGCTAGAAAGAAGCTAAGTAGACCCTCTATCTTAAAGGCTGGATATATAAGGTAGAATTTAAAATACATGTCATTTATTTCTTCCCTGCTTACTTTTAGTGCAGTAGAGTTCCCCCCTACATGCACCAAGGAGGTTGATTTTACTTCTTGCTTCTAAAAACAACATGAAAAACATGTTTTCATTCTTCTCACCAGCTCTGATGCTATAAATTTTTCCATCAGAGGGAAAGGCTTTTGATTCAGATTTAAAGATAAGATTCAACAAAGTGATTAAATTTAGTAAATAATTTATTACTTTATCAGCACTTTTTTGGGGGGTGGGAGACTATAAAAAGAGGAAGCTTGGGGCTTCACAGTTTGGGCAATAAGTCTCTAACCTAAGTCTGCATCAGAATCTATGGACGTTCTTAGTTAAAATGTAGATTCCTCAGCTCCACCTCTAGAGATTCCAATCATAAACCTGAGGAAGGATTTGGGACTCTGAATATCACTGCATATCTCAGGGAATCTCAATGTGGGTGGTCCATGAAGCATACTTTAAGAAGCAATAGACTTAAGTTCAGCTTCACATCACGTCTTAGTCCGTTCAGGCTGCCATAACAAAGTACCACAGACTGGGGAGCTTATTAACAACAGAAATTTATTGCTTACAGTTCTGGAGGCAGGTAAATCCAAGATCAAGATGCCAACATGGTCAAGTTCTGGTGAAGTTCCTCTTTCTGGTTCATAACTGGTGTCTTCTCCTTGTGTCCTTGTGTGTGGAGGAAGGGACAAGAGAGCTCTCTAGAGCCTCTTTTATAAAGGCACTAACCCATTCATGCGAACTTCACCCTCCTCCCAAAGGCCTCACCTCCTAATACTATCATCTTTTGGGGTTTAGAGTTTCAACAAGTGAATTTTGGGGGGACATAAATATTCAGACCATACCACGTCACATCTCTCCATCAGATTTGGCAGAATCCGACTGTCATCATGATACTGTTCACTTATAATGTTTTTGTTCTATAGCTAGTGCTTTCCCATTTAATTCCTCATTTATCCTCTTAAAATATACATGAGTTAGGGAGGACTTAGAAATACACTGTGTATGCTTCCCTAATTTTTTTCCTAAAACAACTTAGGAGGTATTGGCAAAGCTAGAAACATAACCTAGATAATCTGACAGCAGAGAAAGAAGGAAATAAGGCAGTTTTATAGTAAGACTTCAGCTGAGAGGGAAGAAAGATCTGAGAAAAACTGCATTGTTACTTTTCCATTTGGAGGTGTTTCAAAAAGTATTTCAGTATTCAGTAAGTATTTTCTCTTAGAGTTGTAGATAATTAAGACACAGTTTCAGAATAAGTGCTTCTAAAGTACAAATGCTTTGGAAGGAAATACAATTGCTGTCAATAAGTAAGATGGGTATATGAATGGATCAAATCCTGTGAAGAACATCTGAGTTATTTATGTTAAGTATTTTTTGTGTGACTCTTTACTGTTATAGATACACATATGGAAAGCCTGTCCGTGGTCTGGTGACAATTAATGTGTGCAGAAGATATTCACGATACAGTTCTACCTGCCATGGAAAACATTCACAAAGTATCTGTGAAGAATTTAGTCAGCAGGTATATGGAAATCACTCTCCCCAGGACACTAACACCAGATCTTGTTTTCTTGTGGCTGATAATAGAATAGAGAATACAATACAATACAATACAATATGAGAGTAGTGTTTGAAATAGTCACCTAGGAGAAGTGTGGAGTAAGGGAAACATTTTAAGATTGCCTGGCAATGATCGGAACCAACTTGAGGGCTGGGCTCATGGATTTATAATGGTATTTATTTGGCCAGTTTTGTCATTTCCTTCTGACCGCAATTGACATGCCAGGTATATGGGCATAAAAGGATGTGGAAGTCTCCAAAGTTGGCTTTTATCAAACGGATAATAGAAGAAGAATGTGACAGATGTTAAGAATTGGGCTAGTGGGAGAATCAAATGACACCCTATGGAATCTACCCTGCGTAGAGGAGACTGAAAGCAGCATCAGGTTGAGGAGAGGGGGACTGAGAGGGATGATGAACTGGAGGCCTCGATTACATCAGAGAAAAAGTGGAGCAAGAATAACTAAGGGAAACAGCAGTAGGACATGTATTAAAAAATGAAATGTTTGAATACTGATTTCAGGGGAAGAGTATATAAAAGTCCAGGGTGCGGCAATGTGAGCGGACACTATAAGGGTGTGGAAAAGCAAGTTATCAAAGTTGTAGAGACCAAATAAATGAAAGGCTAGGGTGGTGAATATGATGATGAAGTTCAAGATAAACATCGATAAGCAAGATAAACATGAGAGAAATCTAGCTGCCAAAATCCTTACTATATCAGGGAGACTAGGATTAATTTCTGTTTCCAAATGAGTCATGAGATCTGCATATAAGTACATTAAATAAGATTAAATTTAATTATGCAATATATATTTTCATGTAAATAAGTACAAAAATGAAAACAAATCTTGATTGTAATATGAAGCCCGATGTTTAGTTTAGAGATCTAATTGCTATAATGATTCATCTAGTCAAGGAATATATGTGTTTTTTTTTAATGTCCAGATATCAAGAAAACACAGTTAAGAAAATACAGTCCCTAGTCGATATTTAGGTGGAGGTCATTACAGAGGCTCCTTAGAACATGTTATGTCTGAGCTGAGTTTAGAAGAGCAGTAACTGTTGGCCAAGATGAGAATGGAAGAAAGAATGTTATTTGAGGAACAATATACACACACACACAAAGAGATAAAATGACAAAATACCATGGTACGTTGGGGAAACTCTAGGAAGTTTAATATGACAGCAATGGGATAGGCTTTTGGAAGAGAGGGGAGAAGGCAAAGGTTGGCAATGATTAACTCAATGATTAATGAAGAAATTTTGTATCATTTGGGGGCTTGGGAAAAGATAAGCACCCAAAAGATGGTCAGAACATTTGTAAAATTTCCTTCTGTGGCCAACACAAAATGTTCATAGGTTGGTAACTGACTTTTTTTTTATCACAAATCAGAGGACCCAGGAATTCTCTTCCTTTCTCTTCAGGCAGACGAGGAAGGCTGTTTCACACAACTAGTAAAAAGTAAAATATTTCATCTGAGACAAAAAGGATATGACATGAAATTACAAGTGGAAGCCAAGGTCAGAGAGGAGGGAACAGGTTTGTATTATTTTTAAATATTCATTAATTTATTAAACATTTATCAAACTTCCATTCCATGTAAAATGCTTTATAGTTTCTGGGGACTGTAACAACGGCATGGTCTCTGCCTTCAAGGAATTAGGAATCTACAAAGAAATTATATATATGGCTATGTATATACGTATGCACGTATTATATATAACCGTAATAAAATTTCCCCAGGAAATGTAAAAAATAAGGGCCAAATGAGCATGAAGAGAGAGAATTAATTCTAATATAGAGCTGAAGAAGGCTTTGAAAAGTAACATTTGAGCCGATTTGAATAGAATGGAGAGTATTTTGAAAGATAGCAATGGAACAGGAAAGCGCAATAGGCATAAAACAAATGTGTTCAGTCCCAGAAGAATCTTAAAAAAGTAGGCTGGTGCTAAGGTGTTTTAGAAAAGTAAATCATGTACTAAAGAGATTAGACTTTATTATGAAAAGCATTGGATATCTTCAGATATATTTAAGGAGAATGACCTAAATAAATTGATTTTTTTTTTAAAGTTAATTCCAGTAGGCATGAGAAGGACAGGCTAGATGAAAAATGTGTTACAATGTGATACATCAGAATACTATTCAAAGGTGACCCCAAAGATTACAACTTGGGGGCCGGGGAAATGGAAATGTCATTAACCAAGATAAGGAAAAGATGAGAAAGAGCTATGGTGATGAGAATGTGTCAAAGATAATTAATCACAGTTTGGAACATCAAGATGGAAGTTGATTCATTCCATTCATGTCAAAATGAAATTCATTTTGACAATTTCAAAAGAAAGCCAGAACAAAATCAGAACCAGAAATGTAAATCTGAAACCATTCTCATTGTGTCCAGATCCTCCTAAGAGTAAATGCAAGTGTTCTGAAAGTGAGCTCACTTAGCATTGCTAAATTGAGGCTAGAGGCAGACAATGAGGGGCCCAAGAACAGAAACAACTGCAGTTAGGAAATAGTATCAGATAAGTCAGCAAAATAAAACTAGAAGTCACAGGGTTAGGGGAAATAAGGACAATTTCTTAGATGCCACTGGTAGGGTTTCAGTGGTACTTATGTATGAAGTACTTCTGAGAGTTCATTTTGATGAGGTCTGAGATGAGAACACCATATTGGAGGAAAATAAGGATCTTTTAGACTTGATAGAGCGGTGCTTTAGATGATGGAGTTAAAATACAGATCACACTTCACTGAATGGAAGAGCACTGGGTATTGGCTATACTTTTCACCATGTGGTAAAAAGAATGTTTTTGCTGGGGAAGTAGTTTGTGATAGAAATTTAAGAATATTTTTAGGCCAATGTGAAGAATCAAGTTGTATGCAGAAAGTTGTTGGGGGAAGGCGTGGATGTGAAATAGACACAAAGATAGAGCAAGATCCCAGAGGAGATGAGGTGAAAAACTTCTCAAGAACATGTGTGCAACAAGCAGAATATTTGTGAAAACAGAGAATTGAGGAAGTATGGATACCAATGATTTTCTAAGCATGAGAAATTCTGGAAAGACTAAGAAAAGAGTATATGGATGGTATTTTGTTACAATGGAGTGAAACTGGGATGGAAGTAGGAGGTGAGCTGAATATATGGAAGAGTTCAACTTCACTGAATTATTTTTCAGGGTTGGAATTAACTGGACATGGATCATGTGAAATCACAAACACCTTAAGCAAACTGAAATTTACAAAAGTGGATTCCCATTACAGACGTGGGCTCCCTTTCTTTGGGCAGGTAAAGTAATCTTTTCAATATAATCATGATTGGGGGGATGTGGCTTTTAAGAAAACAAATTTTTATATCACAAAATCAAAATTTATTATAAAAATGAATATTTATTTAGAGTAAGAAAAGAATATAACAAATTACAAATTTGAAAGGCAAATACTGTCACAGAATCCCCCAAAAAAAAGCATATTCTTACTAATTAACTTCCTAACACACCTTTATAATACACTTTTCCTGTATAGTTTGGCTGCATACTCTTTGATTGCCTCTTTATAAACAATGATTTTATAATATAATTTTCTATAGAAAGAATAAGATATTTTCATCTAGTTTTTTTATTATTGTTAGTTTTTAAATTTTTTTTTAGCTTCAAGGCTCAATATTCATAATAATATTGCTAAATTATAAGACTGATATCCAATTTAGTAAACTATCAAGGAAATGTAAGATTTCTAGGCATTTTACATTTTATTTTGTAATAACTAATCTTTGAATTGACAGTTTACAGGCAATTTCCTCATTTTATTGACGTATACGAATTTGATATTGTCTTAAGGTATTCCAGTATTTTGTATCAAATTGGCAAGAAATTAATAATGGGGCAAGACCATTTCAGGTCAAGAGAAAAGCATGAGAAAACTGAAGACTTGGAGGATGAATATGACTTGGCCAGAAATTTAAGAAAGATGAGAGAACAGCCAAGGCTGTAGGTGTACAACAGCTTTTTCAGGATCAAAGAACCAAGTGTGTTTTAGGTTATGTTCAGAATTTTGGATTGAGAAGTTACTGAAAGTTTTAGGGAGAATGACATGAGCAGTGTAGTTTAAACTGTATAGAGAATGGTTTGAAGCAAGGACAGAGCAGCAGAGGGTGGTGTACTGCATAAACTTAAATAGAAAGATATAGGAAACCGGATGGGAAAAAATATTGTGGTTTTAACTGGAATGGAAGCAGTAGATTTGGAGAGAAGTAAATAGGAATAAAAGATGTTTAGCAGGGGAAGGGTTAGCACTTGGCAATGGGTTAGATATAGGCACTGTTATATATAGGCAGTGAAAGAGAGAACATGACCAAAAAAATAAGGCCCTACATATTCCTGCATAAATTACCGGATGGATAGAAGCCCTATATACTGAGATAGAGAACACCAGAGATGAAGAAAATTTGGGAAGGTAACATCATGAGTCCACTATTGGCTATTCTCAGTTGAATGCTCATAAGTTATCTAAATATAAATGTCAAAAAGAAAAATATTTTAGAGCCCAGAAAACAAATCTTATTTTCATATTCTAAGATCTTCGTTAAGTGACAATGGCCAAGGCGTCAAGAGGCGAATACGACAGAGTAGAAAATGTTATTGCTATATAACACCCGAAACCAGCTATCACTTTCCTATTTCTAGGTTCTTCTAGTTGATGAGAAGGATCAGCCAATCCCCAATAAAACTGTAGTTGTCAACGTGGATGTACCTGCATACCGTGCCAGCTTTACTACGAATGAGCATGGTTTGGTGAACATTTCCATTGATACCAGTAACTTCACATCTTCTTTCATTTCAGTTTTGGTAAGTGGAAAGGGGCATCTGGGACTAAAAAGACACAGATCACTGGGGCCACAGAATTTAAGGGTACATGGGAAGCAGGTGAATTCCAGGGAGAAAAGAAAAGGTGATAAAGACTAAAGTAGAAATTAAGCAATGTGGAGAACTACATAATAAGAAATGAAAAATTCTGTCAGAAACTTTTACTTTAGATAGACTCTGTTTACAACATGATCTAGTTTCAGGAGACTTTTAAATATTAGAACATCTTGATGGTCTCTTGAAAATTCAACATTTTTACAATTTTATTACAAATTAGATTTTGCCTTGTTTCCTTGGTATACCACTATTTTTGTTTTGTGTTAAATATTCAAATGTCCTTATGCAACTTACAACCATAAGGGTATGAAGAAAAAGTAATTAATCTTGACTATGAGTGAATAATACCTACTAAATCAGTATGGCATAAACTTAAATAAACTTAAGGGAAAGTTGTTTCGAGATTATGCTTTATTTGGGAAGGCAGCCTATAATGAAACCAAGTAAGCATGATTCTTATAAAATCTTCAGTAAATGACAGAGTGACCAATATATACATAATATATGTTAATAACAAATAACCTACTTAAGACCTTTATTCTATCCATTAGGTCACTTACAAGCAGAATAACCTCTGTTTTGATAACTGGTGGCTTGAAGAATTTCACACACCAGCACAGCACACTGTAAGGCATATTTTTTCCCCGAGCAAGAGTTATGTTCACCTTGAAACTGTGGCTGGTACCATGGCCTGTGGGCAAACCCAGGAGATTTGGGCACACTACATCCTGAATGGACAGATTCTGAATGATGAAAAAGAATTAACCTTCTATTATTTGGTAAGGATAAAAGCCAGTGTAGCTCTTACTAATTACATTATGTAGACCCTAAAAAGATAGAGTTCCTATCTAAGTAATGCTCTTTATATCAATATAATGTTTTTATGAGTGAAGAGAAGTTGTCTCCGAACAAATTAATGCTTTAATTTTTCATTTATGTTCTGGTCTCCACTGAAACTTTTAAGTTTTTTTTTTTTTCTGAGTTCCAATGGAAAATTATTGAATGGAAGAGGGAAGAGCTTAAGACAAATGCCTTGTTAGACAAAAAGATTGTTTTTCCTAGAACCCAGTAGATAAATAAGCAAAGGATAAAAATCAAGAACTTAGCCAATAGGAAATAAAAAGTATAAACAATCTTCTGGAAAAATGTCAATTTAACATTAATTGGAGAAGTGAAAATTAAAAGAATAAAGCAGTAGTATTTTATTCTTATAAAGGTTCCAAATAATTTACAAAGTTCAGGAACTGGTGTAACTGCAGGGAAAAGTACATTGACAGGCATATTATAAATTGATATGATCCTTTTCAGGTCAGTATACCTATTTATGTACAAAAGTTTAAAATATTCAAAGCTGGTAGTTATCCAAGTAAGTCTTTTTAAGAAGAAAAACTTATGTTTAGGAAATTCTGTATCGGAACATTAACTATAAATAGTATTTTTTTATTCTATAAAAAAGTGAAAAAATTGGCAGTAAGTGAGAATCTTAGCTTTATTGCTTCCTAGTTATGCGACCTCAGGTAATTTACTTAATCTCATTTGTAAAGAGAAATGTCAATCATCTCATCTGAATACTGAAGATAGTATTTATACCTACTTCATAGAGTTATTGTCAAAACTAAATAAAAATCTTAAAACTAAATTATTTAGTTCAGTACCTGGCACATAGAGAGCGTAAATACTTTTAGTTGTTTTTTTTTTAAATAGAGGCAACAATAGAGAATACTTACATATATTTTATACCTGCCTTCACTATAATATATTGCTTTGTGCATAATAGATGCTTAAAATATTTGTTGAAAGAATATGTAAATTTAAAATATTAATATTCAAGATTAGTAATATTAAGTAAAATTCTAAAACACTGTAAAATTTTATGTTTATTTAAAGTATGTTGTTTGAAGTAAAGTTTATTATTTAAACTATATGTATAGGAAAATATTGAAAGAGAAATTTAGTGAACAAAAACAATTTCTGGGTTGAAGTAGTGAGTTATTATTTATTTGTGTATTATACATATGTTTAAGTAAGTTTAATAAGTACCCTTTAAAATGATAATACATGTATTTCCCTCTGCCTTCAGATCAAAGCAAGAGGAAGCATCGCTCGGTCAGGAACCCATGTGTTGTCCATTAAGCAAGGAGAGAGTAAGTACTTTCAGGATTTCCTATTTTTTCTCTCAAATTGTCAAATCCTAAACGTTTTAGCAAGATGAAGCTATTTCTTACATTGGAGGAAATGGTCATCAGCTTTCTTCCATCAACCAAAGAGGAGGAAGCTGATAAAAGAAGGATACTAGGTTCATTTTAGTCCATTTAGAACTTTTTTTTATCCTTTTTATAACATTTCTATGTTCTAAATATTATTTCTAAAGTAAAATATATTCATTTTATTATTAAATTTTGTAAATGCAGAAAATAATTGAAAAATGCAGAAAATCACCAAAGAAAAATTTTACTCTGTATGTTTTTGTATTAGTTTCCTATTGCTTCTGTAGGAAGCGCTCTGGCTAAAAACCGCACAAATTTATTATCTTATAGTTCTGTAGATCAGAAGTCTTACGGGCTAACATCAAGTTGTGAGCAGAACTACATTCCTTCCGGAACTCTAGGAGATTACTTGTTTCCTCACCTTTTCCATCTTCCAAAGACCTCCTGCATTCCTTGGTTTATGGCCTCTTCTTCCATCTCCAATGCCAGCAACACACCATCTTCAAATCTCTCTTATATTCCTGCCTCTCTCTTTTAGATCATACTCTCCTTCTAGATTTTCTTGAATCATAAATATCCATTGATATCTGTTATCCCAGAAAGAATAACTAACTTTTCAAGAAATAATCTATTATGAAAAGATAAGTATATTTAGTCTCTTTATTTGTTACATGTCCCCAGGTTAAATCTCATAAGTAGCTTCCTTTTTTTCTGTTCATTTGAATAGTTATAGGCTATCATTTTACTAAAGCAATATTTATTAACAAAGCATATTTAGGAAGATCGAAAAGCCCATTCACCCAAGGCGAGTCAATACTTCCAAGAAAAAATAAAGAATATGTATTGTAAAATATCTCTTGCTAAAAGTTTTTTTTATTGCTTAAAAAAATTGAATTCAGGCACTCAAATATGGACAGTGCCTCTAATTCTCCATTTAATCATTGATTTTTATGGGATTGATCATTATATTGGTTTTTCTAGAGCAGGTAAGGTTGTTCCTAATAGCATATCAAAAATCAAACTGCCTCCTAAGGCAATTTCTTCAAAATCAGTTCCTGTAATAGAGTTTAAATCCTATATAGTATACTGAGTATCTTGAGAGGTGAAATGCAGAGAAGGAAGTGTCTCTCTAAGAAAAAATACACTTCATTTTATTTGATGATAACTATGTAAATGGTTGCTTTTCCATTTGTCTTTGATTTCTAGGAAACTCAGTGTTAAATTTAAGCACTCTAGTGTTTAACCATCTGTTATAGCTTCTTTTTTTTAAAAAAGGAACTTTATTTTTATTTATTTATTTATTTATTTATTTATTTATTTATTTTTGGCTGCATTGGTTCTTCGTTGCTGCGCATGGTCTTTCTCTAGTTGACGTTGAGCGGGGGCTACTCTTCATTGCGGTGCGTGGGCTTCTCATCGCGGTGGATTCTCTTGATGTGGAACACGGGCTCTAGGCGCGCGGGCTTCAGTAGTTGTGGCTCATGGGCTCTAGAACGCAGGCTCGGTAGTTGTGGGGTACAGGCTTAGTTGCTCTGCGGCATGTGGGATCTTCCCAGATCAGGGCTCGAACCCGTGTCCCCTGAATTGGCAGGCGGATTCTTAACCACTGCGCCACCAGGGAAGCCCTGTTATAGCTTCTTAATAAAATTTATTCCTGCCTATTTAACCCTGCTTCAGAAATCCAATTTCATATGGTTTCAGTATCATTGTTTCAAATTTATTTTGACCCTGCTGTTTTTGTGTATTTTCACCACAAGCTGCCCTCAGATCTTCTATAGATATAGGAAGGCTACAGTTTTTAAAGAAATTTATGCTACAAATGTAAAACAGAACATTTATGAGATTAAGCAGATACATGAATTAAACACTATGTAATTCACACAGAAAGTAACCACTAAGATAAATGCATTGAATTCTTTTATAAAAATCAGAGGCGTACTGTTTTGTACGTGATTATTTGTACCTGTATCTCCGCTCTGTTTTAAATGACCTGAAGGTAGAGACTATGTTGCATTCTTTGACTTGGCCTCATGCATATGACAAGAACTGTGCTGATTGGATCATAGATAGAGATCATTAAAGGTGTCTAAAAGTTCTTCTCTCTTCTTAATGTCTTTTTTTTTTTTTAATTTAAAAATAGAGACATTCACTAAATGTTCTTTTCTACTTCCGCAGAGGAAATGAACAATTTAACCTACATCTTTAGGGGAAAATGTCATTAGTTCAGCATATATTTATTGAATACTACTGCACGCAAAATGGTATAAATGCAAGTCTTACTTCAGTACGCTCCAAATGTAAATAAGTTAAATAATTTGAGAACCTCTTCTTTATAAAATTGAAACTCTTCCCTCTTCCTAATCTATTATCTTGAACTTTCTTTACTCTCCAGTGAAAGGGGTATTTTCCTTCTCGTTTCAAGTGGAATCAGACATTGCTCCTACAGCCCAGTTGCTTATTTATACTATTTTACCTAATGGAGAAGTTATTGCAGATACTGAGAAACTCGAGATTGAAAACTGTTTTGCCAATAAGGTGGGTGTTTTGTTTAAGCCCAGTCCTTTTCTTCATCTCCCCTTTTGAAGTATGGAAAATAAGGAACTTATGTACATTAAAAGACTGCCATGTAGTGCTCCCAAAACTTTCTGCCAAAGGATCTCTAAAGGAAAGATTGACGCTAAGCCCTGGGAGGTCTAGAGGAGTCATTCAAAGCAGGTGGCCATCAGCACAATTTTTTCTCTTGCTTTATCTGAAAATTCATGTGGAATTCAAAATTTATTCTACAATTAACCTTTAACAGTTTTAATTTTGAAATGTTTGTTCCCCAAATTTTCGGTTAAAAATGATGCTTCACCATGATGTCAATTTTATTCTATCATATCCCCCTGACACGCCTCCATGTACTACTGCAGAAATCAGTAATTTATTGTGAGTTAAATTCACTTTGAATTTGAAACAGAACAGGGGTGTATGTATGTATCCCATTTTGAGAAACATAGCCTGGGCACTCTAATAATGACTATAGCATAAAAATCTAAGTTGCATATGGGATCTTCTTATATTTCCAAAGAATGCATAGTTGTAATGAGAAGCCTACTGAGATATTAATAAGCTTTATCCCAACAGAATTTTCTGTGTAATCTTAACATTAACAATCAAATAGGATCCACAGACTTCAGATATATTTTTTAAAATATACCTACAAGGATTCTAACATGAGCTTTGTGAAGATTAAAACAACATGCATTTACAGGAAGTGAACATTTCTGCAATGAGAATTATATTTAGATTGTCCTTTTTAACATACAATGATCTAAGAAAATACACAGTGGATTCTGAATAAATTTTCAACTCCATCTTAGTAAAGAATGCTGTTAAACCTGGACAGGTGTCCAAGAGCATCATTTGTGTTCTGTTTGGATGTTCTGTGTGTTTCATATAAACCTAGGAGAGACTTTTGTTTCGAGCTCCAATGTCTTTATTGCTAATCATGGGTAGTTAGTTTTTTGTTAAACCTTGGAATGGCCATCTTATGCTACAGCTTTCAGCACACTTTACTCATCCCAGCAGTGGTTTCACTCTGGTGCAAAAACATGTGACAGCTTCTGTGTCATATCATAAGACTTCCACATAGAAGCAAAAGTCCATGGACATTATATTCAATCACTTCACATCAAATATCTTTTCACTTATCATTGATCAGAGATGGAGCTAAGCTATGATAAATATAGATGAAGATTTTTGCAGTATTCAGAAGAAAGTTGACTATGTGTTTAAAAGTTAGAGAGTTATTAAAGTTAACAATTAAGGACCCTAGAAGTGAGACATCCTGACAGGGTGATGAGCAGAGTAAAAAGTGGGTTGAGAATGTGAGGAAAGATCCAGGTCAGTCTGAGACCTGTGTTTCTTTAAACCAATATACTTTAAATAATTTTTTGATCTTTGTTGGAAAGAGGAAACCTGTTTTCTATTCACCATCCATATACCACTTTCTTACTTTAATAATGACAGATTTATTATACACATTAAATACTATGTAACAGTTTAAATTGTCTGTTATTCCTAACTGGAAATAATTATTCATTAAGGATAACATTGATTAATGTGGATAGGTACAGGCTCTCAAAATACGCCTTAAAGTTCTTTTCTGGTTCTCATATCAGTAGAACAGTTTACATTTTCAAGCATATCCATTTCTTGGTTAGGAGTATCTTCAGTGATTATAATCTCAAATAACTCACTTGTTCATTTGGTATGGACATTCACAGACATAGTTTAATGAACTTAAATTTTCTAAAAATAAAAACAAACATATTTAAAACAGAATTCTCCAAAAGCAGTGTTTTCATAATATATTGAACTATAGAGATGAATACTACTGCACCTTGAGGATAAATCAATTAATTTTTTTCATATATGTCATATGATATACATGAATCCAAAGTGTTACATTAATTCAGTAGACCACATAGCAGATTATCATAGTTAAATTCAGCAATCCAAGTCAAATATTATTTAACGGAATGTACTATTTCATTCCAGTCCAAATCAGCTTTCAGTTCAAGAACGTGGAAGCTTAACAGATGCTACTGCAGTGACTAAATTCCAAATTATTTTATAATTTACTCAAGATTCTACTCAAAAAATTCTAACATAAACATAAGGGACCAATAGATTCACTTACAGATGAATTTCTACTGGCCAAACCAGTCAAATCTCTGAAAAAAATTACGCACAATTTTTCATTATTTTGTAGTTCTTATTCTTTATTCACAGTCCTTTGAATATTGTCAATGAATTAACTCTTAGGATGCATATTAGATGTTTAGTTTTTTTAATTAATGAGTAAATTCCTGATCCTGATAAACAGTACTACACCACTTTAGAGTGCCAGGTGATTAACAGGGCCAACTGAAGGAGACTTCATTGGCTGGTCTTAGAGGTGGAATAGGATTTTTCACAGCCCCGTGCAAACTACACACATTCATCACAAAAACACTGCGTGGAGATAGGTATGTATCTTTGTTAGCGTGTGCATTCCAATTCCCACTCAAGGTTCTCTTTTACTGTGATCAAAATCAATTTATATTTCACTGGTTATAAAAAGAGTGGGAAACCTGAGTTAACCGAACCACATTTCCAGTTTATTCCAGAGATGGTTAACTGGTAGTTGCCAGGCAGATTCATCTCTTAACCCTTCTCTAACATGGATGAAGAGAAAGGAAGTGTGGAAAGGACTAGTCCTACCCTGGGGTAGAAGACAGTTTTAAGATTGTAACAATTAGAAAATTTGTGGCTATAATCATATCCTCTTTACAGGTAAATTTGAGCTTCTCTTCAGCCCAGGGCCTGCCAGCCTCAGATACCAACCTGAAGGTCACAGCCGCTGCCTACTCCCTCTGTGCCCTCCGTGCAGTGGACCAGAGTGTCCTGCTAATGAAGCCTGAAGCTGAGGTCTCACCTCAGTCAGTGAGTCCCATTTCAGTCTTGCATATCAGAAAATGCGCACATGATATGACTATTTTTGGAAGCTGGAAGTTATAACTGCAAAGGACAAGTTCTTCAGAGTGTCAGGCATAGTGTAGTAAGTCACATATGAGTTTGGATTCAATTCAGTTCCAAAAAAGACATTGCACAAGGTGCTTCACACAGATCATCTTACTTCATTCTCTGCTATAACATATCAAAGAGTGAGCAGTCTCGTTCACTACTACATTCCCTGTGCCTAGCACAGTCTTTACATGTAAAAGACGCTCAAAACATTTATTTTTTTTTTTGTTTTTTGGCAGTGGGGGAGGGCCACACTGCATGGCTTGCGGGATCCTAGCTCCCTGAGCAGGGATTGAACCCATGCACTCGGTAGTGAGAGCGTGGAGTCCTAACCACTGGACCGCCAGGGAAGTCCCTCAACACATTTTTAATGAACAAATAAATGAATAATAATTCCTTAACGTGGATATTATTACCTTAGTTTTATGAATGAAGAAAACACAGCCAGGATAAATTAAGCAACTATAGAAAGAACATGCCAAAAATGTATTTTAAAGGTGGGATTTGAACCAAATTTTATTCAAGGTCACGTCTAACACACCACAATTCAAGATAGTATGTGAAATGCCAGGTTTTTAAGTCTTCTCTAAAAAGCAGGCACTTACTCATTGGTTTTAAGTACGGACAAAAGAGAGTTTCCATTCACACTTGTCTTTTAAAGATGTTTCTTACAAGGAAGAACTTCCACAAGGGCCCAATAGTTCACAGTCTTCGTCGTCCATTTATTTATTTAACGAATATCCCCTGCGTCTGGACTGTGGGATAGATACTACGCCAGGAATAGGAGTTCTTCTGGTGAACAATCAGATGTGGTCTTTGACCACTGTAGACGTATAGCCTCGTGAGGTATTAAACAAGCAAGCGACAAAAACATATAAACATACAATAGTTCTAAAGTTTGATAAGTGTCATTTAAGGAATAAACAGGATGTTGAGCTAAAGAAAAGAGTGGAACAATTTTTGACATAGTGATTAGTAATTAGGGGTGTCTTCTTAGATCATCAGATAACGGAGGGGCAGGGGTAGGCATGACAAAGAATGAAAGCAGCGTGCCTGAAGGTCTTGCAGTCAGAATAAGTCTGCAGTGTTCAAAGAGGAAAAGGTCATGCCCTTATACGTGGTGGTGAGAGAAGAGGATGGTAGAGGTGGTAGGCGGAATGGAAAGTAAAGAAGGTCGTGACAAGCGCTGTGAGCTTGCCGTGGACTTAGGAGCTGACAGCAAATGTAGTGGTAGATCACTGAGGAGTTTTAAGCAGGAGAGTGATTTAGTGATTTAGATTTATCTAGTAAGAAGATCTTGTTTGCCGCTCAGGGTATGGGAGCAAGAACGGAAACAGTTAGGAGGCTGTTGTAGTAGCGTAGACAAGAGATGACAGCAGGTCCGCAGGGAGTCACTGTGTGTTTAATGAACACTATATGACTGAGCAGGTAGCCTCGTGCAAGGCTCTGGGCAAAAACTGAACTGGAATGGATTTATTTCTAGGTTACCCCTGTACCTAGTTTTTTTCCAAGTTAAACTTGGTCTTAAAATAGTAGACTTAAAAAAAAAAAAAAACTTGGTAAGAACTTAATCATATAAAATGGGAAAAGGGAATGAATTAAGTATTTACAGAGGTTGTTTCTGGGTGATGGGTACGGATGACTTTTATTCTTTCATTATGTTTCTCTGTACTGTCCACATTTTTGCTTTCTTTTAAAAGTAGGCGTTTGGGCTGGGAGACAAAGAGACTTGAGTTTTATACTTACTCAGCCACAATGGGCTCTGAGTCTTTGATCAATTAATTTGATATCTTTCTGTATTAATTTCTTTTGTACAAGAAGAGGATTAGGATCCATAACCCTTAATATCTCCCCATGATTTCTGTGTCACTTTTTATAATGTTGGTATGGGAGGGTTAAATAAGCACCATGATCTCTTAAACTCCAGATTGAACATTATCACACTCAAAATAAAATAAAATAAAATAAAATAGAGTTTTTCCTTTGTTCTCTCTATTTCGCAGGTCTATGATTTGCTACCAGTAAAGAGCAGCCTTAGTGTTAGATATGGAGGTTCCGGGAATGAAGATGGGGAAAAATGCATCAATGCAGAAGATATAACTCACAATGGAATCATTTACACACCAAAGCAGGTCCTGAGTGATGATGATGTTTACAGTATCTTTGAGGTAATTCTTCTTCCTAAACACATAACCAAATTTGATTTCTGAGTCTTTGTTAAGATGGAGAACAAATGGATTTCTAAGCTCTAAAATCTGATCTTCCTCCCACTCACCAAAAAAAAAAAAACCCTACGATTAACAGAAAAATATTGAAATCTCAGAGACATAGAGAACTTTGTATACGCACAGAGAGTCAATCATGAACTTCTCTGGCACTTTAAACAGCAAGGGGTATACTTTAAGGGCCACAACTTTAACCAGGTTGATCCCAAAGCTAGTTATCACTGTCGTATTCCCCTCTCAGTGATTCTCAGAGATTCCAATATGTGAGAAAAACAAAACATTTCCCATAGCACCTCTGACACCCTTGGAAAGGTGAGTACCCTTGGAAAGGTGAGTACCCTATTGGCAGCCATTATAACAGTCATTTTCACGATAAATAAATGATTGAGTAAATGACTGAATACACAAAGTACATTACTTCAGCCAACACCTTCTGTGCAGTAAAATTTCAGGAAAACTGAAAGTAGCTGTTCATAAACAAAAGATTTACAAAACTTGGAGTAGAAACGTTAGCATGCCTTAGGTACGTTAGCTCAAATGTGTATCTTTAATTAGGCAGAGTTATGAAGAGGAAGTTTATCCAGGTTGTGAGATTAAATCTTATCTCTACCAAAAAGGACTGAAAACTCTCATTATACCTTGAGGAAAGCATACATCAGCTTAGCTGATGAGGTCTGCAGCTTAGCTGAGAACAATTTAAACCTCCCTCTTCTGGAGCCTTCAGAATCACAAATCAGACGGTGGTAGAGGGAGAAAAACAAGACTCGGTTTATCAGCTAACTGCAGCATCTTTAAACATTTCTTTCTGACTTCTTTCTCCCCATTCCATATCACTGCCACCACTGACAACTGTGCTTCAGAGTCCCACAGTTTTCCGAGTACTCTGAGATAGGACAGCAAGTAGTATTTAACTGTGACTAACATCAAAGAAAGAGGAAGCTTAGAACAGGGGGGCTCTAGGAATCAGGCTGCTGTGGACATCTGCGATTGTGTTTTGCATGCAGAGATTCAGGATACTTAAAAGACAGTGAGAAAGAAAAAAGGAAAGGATAAATCACAAAAGGGATGAGTTGAACATAGATATTCAGGCCCAGGAATATTTTCTAATAAAACATAGACAAAACAAAGTGTACTGACTGTGAAGAAAAATCCCCAGGACTTCCCTGGTGGCACAGTGGTTAAGAATCCACCTGTCAACACAGCGGACACGGGTCGAGCCCTGGTAGGGGAAGATACCACATGCCAACGGAGCAACTAAGCCCGTGCGCCACAACTACTGAGCCTGTGCTCTAGAGCCTGACAGCCACAACTACTGAAGCCTGCGCGCCTAGAGCCTGTGCTCTGCAACAAGAGAAGCCACTGCAATGAGAAGCCCGCGCACCGCAACTAAGAGTAGCCCCCGCTCGCAGCAACTAGAGAGAGCCTGCGCACAGCAACGAAGACCCAACGCAGCCAAAAATAAATAAATACATAAATAAATTTATTTATGTATTTATTTATTTATTTATTTATTTAAAAAAAAAAAAAATCTCCAACATGCAACCCTACAAATTCAAATGAAAAGAAACAAAAAATTACTCTCTGCCACAAAGTTAATGTTTGGCTTGGGGGGGAGAGGAAGGAAAGAAAAACATCCAAAATTAAAATACTCAAGTTTCTTGGAGGCACAAGATAATTAAAGAGGCATCAGCACACAGGAGACGAAGTTCAGAAATAGGAATCAGAAGTGGAGCCTAATCCCAACTCGCATTCACTAACTGGATGATCTGGGCTTTCTGTGACTCCATTTTCATATTTATAAAATACCCCTCTTCTCCATTGTGTGGGATTTTCATGATGATCCTATGAGCTATATGTACAATAATAGTAAAAGTATAATAGAAATGTAAGGAAATATTCTAGTCTCCACACTGGATTGCCAGTATGCTTTAATAATTATTTTTCCTCCAGTCTGTAGGATTAAATATTTTTACCAACTCAAAAATCCACAAGCCACATTTTTGTCAGCTGTTTCAGCCATATCCAGGAGCACCTATGATCTACGCAGGAGGTAAGGGTGAGAATTAGTTATCTGCTAAAATAATAGAAGAAAAGTGATGCTTTGCTGCGTTGGGTTGGGATAAAAAGCCACTTTTTAAAGTACTGAATGTTGTGACTCTGCAGCAACTTCTTGGTAAATTTTCTTCATATAACATTTTTCCCCGGAAAAAAGAATTTTTAAGCCATTATTATTTCTTTCCCTCTCTCTCTCTCTGTCTCTCATCCAAATCAAATGCTTTTTTGTCATAGTCTTCAATAGTCTTGGTACTTTAAATCCCCTTTACCCACTGTGGCTTCAATACCTAAATTAGTCAGGATAAGATAAATTATATTGCAGTAACAAACAAACCCCCACGTCTCAGAGGCTAAGCATATAACAGTTTATTTTTTCCTTTCACAAACACTGCTTGTGAGTCCAGTAGCTGTTCAGAACACCTCCTGACCAGTCATTGTCAGGGAGGTTCATTGGGCTTTCATCTTGTGACTCCATCTTGTGAATGTGCCTTTCAAGGTTACTACCACGGGGAAGAAGGAATAGATTTGCACATGACTTTTATGGCCAGCAGTGGAAGTGGCATATATCTCACTGCCCTACCTGCAAGGGATCCTGAGAAATGTGAAGGATTATATAGATATTGTTTGCCTCTGTCATATTCTTTTATGGAAATCAAAGTGATTTTGACATATTGAACAAAATAGAATAATTCAGCTTTTGGTGAATATACTTAGTCTCTTTGTGTGTCTCAAGTATACCTAGAAAAAGAGGAAAAGTTGAAACGATTCTAGCTCTGACTATTTTCTTTTCTGCTGCTAACAGGCCTAGAGAAGTGTCTAGAGGCATGCTGGGATGGCTACTAATCCTATTTTCTAATAAGAAATTTGGTGGTATAAAGTGTTTTTTAAAAATAAATTAAACACATTTAATACAGAAGAAATTATTTGCCTAGGAAGACAAAGAGTAAAGTTATGAAAGCAGAGGAATGAATAAGAATATTCCCTCCACAGAAACAAATTCATGTAGTAAAAAAAAAACAACAACAAGTTCTCATCATACCTTTATCTGGTATGACACATATAACTTTGAAAATTTGCAGACTCAGGGACTTTCCTGGCTGTCCAGTGATTAAGACTCTGTGCTTCCACTGAAGGGGGCACAGGTTCGATCTGCGGTTGGGGAACTAAGGATCCCACATGCCACGTGGTGTGGCAAAAAAAAAAAAAAAAAAAAAACATTTGCAGACTCATTTAACATTTTTGAGGCTCAGTTGAAAGTCAGAATGACAACACCAAAGTCACTGAGGTATCATGAGCATAAATTAAAAAAAATATAATCATGATTCCATATAACAGTGTTTTTTGGTTAAAAAAACTAAAAAACATTATTATTACTTTATTTTCACATCCCTCTTAATACCAAGTGTATTATTTTCTTTTCAATCTTAAGTGAAAACATGTAGGTGGAATGATCCAGAAAAACCTGAAAACAAAGTACCATCATTACATTCTTATCACAGATACTCTGTAACACTCTAGACAAATTTTACATTTGGTATTCGTCACCTATCCATTCTTTTCCTTTTCCTGTTCAGTTACATCACCTTAGTCCTGTCCTTCATTGTTTCATAACCAAAGTACTAAAAAGCCATCATAATTTACCTTCCTTGCCTTCCGTCTTTCTCCACTTCAATCCAGCCTCTATACCATGAAAGGCGCATCACCCTTCAACATTGCTTCTGTCGTGTCACTTATTTCTCAGACATAATCGCTACTTCCAGAATTCATAGGTCATCATATTTAAGGTTTTAAAAGAGCATGTTCAATGCTATTATTTTATGTATGTTTATATTTATATATTTATACATACTATCTTTATATGTCTTCTGATCTCTGGCAGGTCACTTTTTTTTTTAATTAATTTTTATTGGAGTATAGTTGCTTTTATCACTTTTTAAAATCAACCTAACTCCTGCCTCCTTAACAGATGTAATTTATTTGTCCTAACCTTCATGGTGTTTTATTATATAATTACACCTACTATTTACTCAGCTATGTTAAATGTGCCCGCCCCCACCCCCCCCACCACCCGGAGATAGACATTCTACTCCTGAGGGGTAAGTTTTTTGTTATCCCTTTGGAGCATTGCTTCTGACATCTGTGTACATACATGTGTAGCTGTTTCCTTGGAATGCCTTCTTCATTCCCCTCTGATTCTCATCCTTTCATGGTCTTCTTAAGTTCTGCTTTGTAAAGTCTTTTCTGGCCAATCTGAAGTTTATTTTCTGTCCTTTATTGAGTCTCTGTTGTCTGTAACCCATACTTTACTATATTATTGTTTATGTCTTCATATCTTATTAACTGTTAAAAAAAATTCCTGAAATCCTCTTGTTGTAGCTACTATCAATTCCTCTTGTTTGATTCTCACTGCAAATGGAGAACATGTGATCATCCCGTCAGGGTATAAGCAGTATTTCGTGTTTTTAAATTACTCTTTATTTTTGCCTTCACCAGTTGAAAACTCAGCTTAGGGAGAGCTACATTTGTTTTCACTTCTAGAGAAAAATACAGTTACCTTTAAACCATTTGATGAAGCAATAGGATTTAGCCTTCCAATAGGACACATAGATGAGTGAACAAAGTAAGAAACCGGTAGGTTACCTTGTTGTAATAACAAACATTCCCTGAGCATATGACCTTATTCTACTTGATAAATAAGGCAGCTGTAAGAAATTAAGGATAAAATTGAGGCTTATGTTGGGCCCTGCGTGTTTTCTCTCCACAGGTCAAGCGGGTCCAATAGGTCCAGTAGGCTCTGCTCTAGCACGTGGAAATTCAGGGATAGTTTATCCAATGGTAGGGAGAGAAAACTCTCCAGCTGTGGAAGTGAAAGAGACAGTCCGGAAGTATTTCCCTGAGACCTGGATCTGGGACTTGGTGGCACTCGAGTAAGTTGTGTGTTGCCCAGAATTGAGTTCATAAAAGGATCTGAATCCTCCTCTATGACGCTGGTGTGATCATTGATTCCTGATCCTTTCCGTTCCGCTCCACTCTTTTCTGGTAGTTGTTTAGATTCATAGTTCATTTATCTCATAGCTAAACAATGCAGTTTTCTTTTTCTAATTTGGTCCTGAGATACTTAAAATAACAGAAAGTAGGAAGCTACCCTCGACCCTAAAAAGAAAAAAAAAAAAAAAAAAAAACTTTCAGAGACCTCTCATTACGAGCGCCAAACCTTATATCAAGTTTAACATGTATCACACTAAGTTTTCATGCTCTAGGATCAGCTGTGGTCCTTGCTAAAGAGGGGACTCACTGACTCTCCTCCTCTTTTTCCCCTCCCTAGTGTATCGGGTGGAAGTGAGTTGGCAGTGAAGGTCCCTGACACCATCACGGAGTGGAAGGCTGGCGCACTCTGCTTGTCTGGAACTGCAGGGCTTGGCCTCTCCCCCACCATCTCTCTTACAGCCTTCCAGCCCTTCTTCCTGGAACTCACTCTTCCCTACTCTGTGGTTCGAGGAGAAGCCTTCACACTCAAAGCCACTGCATTCAGCTATGTGTCCCATTGCATTCGGGTAAGGGCACTTCTCGGCGTAAGCAAAAGTAGAAGGAAGGAAAAAAATCACCATTCATTACCTAGATTTCCCAGGTAATCTCCTAGTAAGTCATAATTGAACATGATGTAGCCTAATTTTAGAATGGAATAAGTACTAAGAACAAAGCTCCCCAACAGGTCTGAGGTGGTAAGGTTATATTTATTCAGGACTCTGCATTATTTGTGTACTCCTAAATTCAGATATTACTTCCCCCTGATTATTTTTTCACTCTAACTAAAGAAAATATCTCTTCCTTGTGTTGGCACAAGCCTAAATCCTGAGTATTTATCCTGATTCCTGTCAGTTTTTCAAAGTCCTTATGGCAAACATCTAAACTAAAAAATATTTGACAGGATTTACCTTGTTTGAACAGCTTCTCAAAGCCTCTCAATTAGTATGCATTGTCCCTTTAAGCTTCTTCCCCCTGTTACTGACCTTTTGCCTGTGTTCTTTCTCAAATGTGTGGGTGGGAATGGGGGACAGGTCAGCGTGCAGTTGGAGGTCTCTCCAGCCTTCTTGGCCATCCCAGTAGAGAAGAATGAAGAATCTCACTGTGTCTGTGGAAATAAGCAGAAAACTGTGTCCTGGGCTGTTACCCCAAAGTCACTGGGTGAGTGGTAAAGTTGTTCACAAATCCTACTTCTTAATGTTGTAATGATTTGCTTTCCATTCCCACTCAGATACATGTTTTTTTATCCTCCTTTGACAATGATCGATTGAAAGAAAACCATTATAAATATTGGAGAGGCTTAAAAAGAAACCATTCAATATAGAATCACTGTTTAACTCCTTAAGAATCTTATTCCCCAGGAAAGGTGAATTTCACAGCTACTGCAGAAGCCCTGCAGTCTCAGGAACTGTGTGACAATGAGGTGCCCCACGTCCCAGCACTTGGACAGAAGGACACCGTAGTCAAGCCCTTATTAGTTGAGGTACGCGGGTCTACTTTCTCTGAGTCTCAGAGGCCTTATTATGTAAATCACATTATCTAATAGGTATGCGACAGTGACATTTCATTCCCAAGAATATGAATATGTCCACAACTCAAGTTTTCACTAACAGTTTCTCTCCTAAAGTGATTGCTTTTTCTCTATCACTATCTACATTCACTATCACTTTTCTTTTTGATTTTTTTTCTTTCAATACAAAGCCTGAAGGAATAGAAAAGGAGGAAACTTTCAACACACTTCTTTGTGCTTCAGGTAAGTGTCAAAAAATAGATAAAATTCTTTTGTGTTAAGCCACTTGCCAAAGTATATCGTTGTGAAATGTTCTTTGGGGCATGTTTCCTCTGGGGGGAATAAAAGGAAACAAGTATACTATCCCATGTGCAAATCAAAGGACATTTGAATGGAGAACAATCTTTTCCTGATGAAGACATAGAGAAGTTAAGAGACTCACCTAAAAGCTCTTGGCTAATAATGAAGACTAAAGCTGATGACTATAGGACAGGATTCTTTCCAATACACCTGTGCTTCCCAAACTTCTTCCAACACAATTTTCAAACTATTGAAATATCTTTGTGGCACTAGTACTATTGGTTATTCTGTTAATAGTTGAAGTGTACTCATGTTTTTATTTAAACAAGTTATTTTAAGAAGAACTTTAGGTCATTAACATATATAGAAAACCAATCTTTTTCTATTACACTTAAAACTACCATTTAAATATTCACACAGTCATTAAAAAATTACTATTAAAATATTCAACTCTGCACTATCTAAAATCATCTAGAGAACAGCGCTTAGTCTACAGATCTCTTCTCTTCTCTATATAAGTATCCTCTGATAATCTCATCTAGTCACAGAACTTCAGTAACAGCTTTGTACCAGAGACCACAAAATGTACATCTTTGATCCACACCTCTTTCCTGAACTCAGACTCATGTATTCAACTGCTCACTTATCATCTGCATTTCTAAGCCTGGAGGTCTAAGAGGTATCTCAAAACTAGCATGTTCAAAACTGAACCCCTGCTTAGTCCCCACAAGCCTGCTCCTCCTACAATTTTCTCCATCTCAGATGATGGAAATTCCATTCCTCTACTTGCTGGAGATAAAAAATTTTGGAGTCGTCCATTTATTATGTCCTTTCTCTTCTACTCCACACCCAATCCATTCCCAAATCTAGCTGGTTGAACCTTTAAATATATCTGAAATCTGTCCACTTCTCATCATGTCCACTGTTAACTCTAGACCGTCCTCTCTTGGGCCAACTCAGTCACCTCCTAACTGGACTCCTGGTCATCTCCCCCTGTTCCTATACAACAAGAGGGATCATTTAAAGCATATTTCAGATCATGCCCCTCCTCTGTTCAAAATCTTCCACGAGTCTCCCTTATCCTTCAAAGTTAAAGACTACGTCTCCAGCATCACCTACAAAGCCTTTCTATCCTCATGACTTCATATCCTGTTACCCTCTCCCCTAGTCACCCTGCTCCTCCTAATCTAATCCTAATCACACTGTTCTCCTAATCTGATTTTAGAACACACCCAGCATGCTCTAATCTCTGGAGTCTTTTCACATTTTGTTCCTTCTTCCTGCAAGTCTCTTCCCCTAGGTATCTGTAAATTTTACTCCCTGACTTACTTAGTCTCAGTCACCTATGATTTTTTAATCAATGAGCTTTATCATTGGGAACCTTCTCCCCACACCCTGCACTTCCTGATTTGCCTTGCCTCACTAGCTCACCCATATAAGCACTTACTCTGCTTTATTTTTTTCTATAGAACTTACCAGTATCTATCACACTAAATATTTATTTGTTATTTTATTACTCCCATCGAAATGAAAACTCTAGGATGTCGGGAAACTTCTTTTGAAAATTGCTATATCATTGCACTTAAAACAGAATCTGGTACATAGCACGCACTTAATACATATTTATGGAGTGAATATGATTTTTTTACAACCACCAGCTATGGTAGAAATGAACATAAACAATGAAGAGAAAGAAATAAATATAACATAAGGTATACGCTTATAAGGAAATCTGTAGAAGGTTAACACAAATATGTATGATTAATATGAACTTCACTGTGAGATGAATTGTGGCTTTAGGAGAAACTTGGATTGCATCAAAGAGATTATATAATGACCAAGAGAAATGAGATGTTGGATCTTGATCATATAGATGAAAAAATTCAAACAAAACTAGAACGTTCCTCTCATTTTTCCCTCCCTTATATATATTTGTCTTGTTTCATTAGAAACTGGAGAACCTGAAAAGTTGTCACTAAAACTTCCTTCAAATGTGGTTCAAGGCTCTGCCAGGGCAACACATTCAGTTTTGGGTGAGTCTCCCAGCCCGAAAGAAGCAGTTGTCCATCCCCATAATTCTAGTGCGTGGGGCCTCACCATCCCTTACTAATGAAGTCCCTGAGTCTAGGCGTTGGACTGAGAGAAAGAGCACCGAGCTAAGGACTGCACTGTTGACTAGATGTTGTGCTACATCTTATACCTTGATACACTCTAAAAAGTAAAAAGGGTCATCTCTTTGTGCCCTCATCTTCAAGAGACTGGCTAGGTAGTGATGCTTCCTAAGAGATTTTAAAATAATTGCTTTTTACCAGATCTGTGGCTCATCACAAAGATGTATCCTACCATTCAGATTTTTTCCTATTTTTTCCATCCTTGAACTATCTACTTTATTGTTCCCGCATTTCTCTTTCCTTTCTATTTCTTGTTTTCCTTCACCTCTTATGCTTTCTTTTCCTCCTCTTTACATATGATTTGACTTCTCACTTAGTTAGTAATCTGTCTTCTTATCCCAACGTAAATCAGCTCTGAGTTCCTCTGATTTTTTTTTTTTTATATCTCTTTCATTCCCCAGGTGATATACTAGGCTCTGCAATGCAAAATCTTCAGAATCTTCTCCAGATGCCCTATGGTTGTGGAGAGCAGAATATGGTCCTTTTTGCCCCTAACATCTATGTTCTGAAGTATCTGAATGAGACAGGACTGCTGACAGAGAAGATCAAGTCCAAAGCCATCAGCCACCTCACCAGTGGTGAGAGAATACCCCAAAAGGAAAAACATTAACTGATTCCCTAAATATCTCCTCCAGTGAACTCAAGTCAACATCCCTTTGATTAAGATTTAATAATTATTGTTGCTGTGATATCCAACAAGTTGTCCCACTATACAACCAGGAAATTCCATGGTATTATCAAGTCTTGGAGACTTCGTAGTAACATAGTAGTTTCCCTGTGACACCTCAACAAGTTTTGAGGAAAACCCTGATTCATTCTCCAATGTCTCTGCTATTTCATAAATCTGTGCAAACTTCCTCTTCAGGTTACCAAAGACAGTTGAATTATAAGCACAGCGATGGTTCTTACAGCACCTTTGGGGATCGTCATAGTAGAAGTCAGGGAAACACTTGGTAAGATAATTATTTCCATATGCTCTCTGTAGATCCACAATATTTCAGAATTCTGGAAATAGCTATTCTCTGATACCTGGAGTTCATGCATAGAAATTTGTTATCCTTTTTTTTTTTTTTTTAATTGGAGTATAATTGCTTTACAATGGTGTGTTAGTTTCTGCTTTATAACAAAGTGAATCAACTATACATATACATATATCCCCATATCTCCTCCCTCTTGAGTCTCCTTTCCACCCTCCCTATCCCACCCCTCTAGGTGGTCACAAAGCACCGAGCTGATCTCCCTGTGCTATGCGGCACTAGCATAGATAGCTTCCCACTAGCTATCTATTTTACATTTGGTAGTGTATATATGTCCATACCGCTCTCACTTCATCCCAGCTTACCCTTCCCACTCCCCGTGTCCCCAGGTCCATTCTCTACATCTGCGTCTTTATTCCTGTCCTGCCCCTAGGTTCTTCAGACCCATTTTTTTTTTTTTTTTTTTAGATTCCATATATATGTTAGCATACGGTATTTGCTTTTCTCTTTCTGACATACTTCACTCTTTATGACAGACTCTAGGTCCATCCATCTCACTACAAATAACTCAATTTCGTTTCTTTTTATGGCTGAGTAATATTCCATTGTATATATGTGCCACATCTTCTTTATGCATTTATCTGTCGACGGACACTTAGGTTGTTTCTATGTCCTGACTATTGTAAATAGAGCTGCAGTGAACAATGTGGTACATGATTCTCTTTGAATTATGGTTTTCTCAGGGTATATGCCCAGTAGTGGGATAGCTGCATTGTATGGTAGTTCTATGTTTAGCTTTTTAAGGAACCTCCATACCGTTCTCCATAGTGGCTGTATCAATTCACATTCCCACCAACAGTGCAAGAGGGTTCCCTTTTCTGTACACCCTCTCCAGCATTTATTGTTTGTAGATTTTTTGATGATGGCCATTCTGACCGGTGTGAGGTGATACCTCATTGTAGTTTTGATTTGCATTTCTCTAATGATTAGTGATGTTGAGCATTCTTTCATGTGTTTGTTGTCAATCAGTATATCTTCTTTGGAGAAATGTCTATTTAGGTCTTCTGCCCATTTTGTTATCCTTTAAAAACTCCTATGTGTGTCATCACTAGTGGAGGATCTCACCATTTCATCTATGAAAGCTCACTGTTCTGACAGTATAGTAAATAGCAGTAAAGTAAGGATCCCCCAAAACGGAAATAGAAGGCAGAAAGTGTCATAATGTGAAATGATAGAGGAAGAACCTTCTACATTAAGGGAGGAGAGGAGGGGAAGGACAGAAGGAGACTGTGATGTAGTAAAATCATTCAGAAAATGGCAATTTTGGTGGTGGGAAGGCACCACATTTTACACATTTCACATTTTATGAGAAAAAAAGTGAAAAGTATCGACTCTGGGGAAACCCATCAAGTTGAGAGATTTTAAAACAGATTCAGAAGTTTGCTGGACAAATAAGAGTATATTCAGTATTCAAGTATCATTTCGCCACCAATTTTCTCCACGGAATTGTGAAGCTACCTGGAGGCAGCTGCACACAGTGAGCTTTAAAAGTGAGATGGTCCTCAGGTCTCCATCTCTTCCTTGCTGGACAGGCTCACTGCATTTGTATTCAAGTCCTTCGCTCAAGCCCAGTCATACATCTTTGTGGAGGACTCGCACGTCATGAGCTCCCTTACCTGGCTCTCACAGAAGCAAAAGGAAAATGGTTGTTTCCAGCGCTCTGGATCATTGTTAAACAATGCTATTAAGGTGACACCTTTACATTTGTTCTGGGCCCTGAGGACAGTGACATGTAGGCGCTACGATGCTCCTATTGATTCCTCAAGTCCTGGTGACATAGCTCTGAGAAGGACAGCAGACTCTAAAGCTTCTGAAACCTAGCAATAAATTAGTTGTTTTGTATTGAAAGAAAATAGCATGCCCCAAAAGCTCCAATACATTACTAAAAGTGAGGGAAAGTGATTTGGGACAGATTTAAGAATTTTAGGGTGAAGGAGGAAGAGGAAAAATCAATAATACTGCCCAAGGAAAGATGCTTTCTGGTGAAGATGGCCAAGGGGAAAATTAGAGTTAGCTGATTCTGGCTGATGAATACTGGGGTGTTTGAGTGTCTCTGCCTCTGATCCTTACAGGGTGGGGTAGACGATGAGGTGACGCTTTCTGCCTACATCACCATTGCTCTGCTGGAGATGCCACTGCCTGTCACTGTATGTACTACCACACTCCCTGGACCTCCCTCACAAATGTAAGGAATGAAACTTGTGGAACTAGGAATCTCTGGGGAAAATGAGTTGTGATTTTCATGTTACTTAATATTAGTATACTTCACTAGAGCATAATGGATGACAGATCCTTTGGGAAGCTGCAAAGAAAATTACCCTCTGGTCAGACTGTGATGTTGCACAGGCACATCGGGGCATTTAATCTAGGGTTAGCCTGGAGACAGTTCGTTAGCCTGGTTCTATCTTAAGGTCCATCTTCTTTATAGCACCCAGTTGTCCGCAATGCTCTCTTCTGCCTGGAAAGGGCCTGGGAATCTACTTCAGAGACCCAAGGAAGTCTTGTCTATACCAAGGCATTATTGGCCTATGCCTTTGCTCTAGCAGGAAACCAGGCCAAACGAAGTGAGCTGCTTGAATCACTAGACAAAGAGGCTGTAAAAGAAGGTAAGAGCTGCTACCGCAAAAGTGACTTCCAAAAATCACCAGTGATCAAAGGGAGATGACCTATTAAATTCACACAGACCATGCTTATATTATATTCTATCCATTATATTATTATAAGAAGAAGATGATGATTTATTATTGACCTAACACTTAAGTTCTCTAGGTGACATGGATCATTTTATCCATTCACACATTATAGACTTTAACAGCCCAGCTTCTAATATCACACAAGTATGTAACAGACACAAAGACACAATGTGATTTGCTAGAACCTCAATTTACTTTCATGGCAAAGATTTGCTTGATTGGTGATTCCTTAATACTTTCACTTCCTGTATGTCCATTCACTAGGTGAGCTCTAATTATAATGATCAGTCATGAATTAGGTTTTGAAAATGTTCTCTAAGCTTAAGATGGTATCCTTTTTTATCTCAAAGAGGACTCCATCCACTGGCAACGTCCTGGGAAACCTCAAGAAGTTAATGCACTCTATTATCAACCCCGGGCTCCTTCTGTTGAAGTGGAGATGACAGCTTACACTCTCCTTGCCTATCTTACTGCCCAGCCTGCCCCATCTTCAGAAGACCTGTCTGTGGCTACACGGATTGTGAAATGGATCACCAAGCAACAAAACCCCAGTGGGGGCTTCTCCTCCACTCAGGTCTGTGAAGAGACTCTAGGAAGAAAAGTAGATATACTAATACCCAGGTAGACACAACCACATTCTAGGAGTTGAATAACTGAATAATGTTTCTAATTTATACTTTGTCTATTCCTCCATCACCAGAAAGGTCCCAGCCTCATTATTTTATCTATGGATTATTTCTCTGTCCTCTGCACAATCTCTCATATTTTCTCTCCTTAGTGGATCCTCATCCATAGAGTCGATCAACCTTCCTAAAGCAATGTTTTCATAACATTACTTCCCTTGGGGACTTCCCTGGTGGTCCAGTGCTTAAGACTCCGCGCTTCCACTGCAGGGGGCGCAGCTTCGATCCCTGGTCAAGGAACTAAGATCCCTCACGCTGCGTGGCATGGCCAAAAGGCTGATCCCTTCGCTTTTTCTGGAATTGGCTCACTCTTTTCCATGTCTTTACTACAGCAACATTTCCCTCCCTGGTACTGCCTGATGCCTCTCTTCTGCCTTTATAAACCTTTCTCATTATTCAGAGATAATCTTATTTCTCACCTTCTTCACAGCCTTTTCTTACTATGCTAGATCCAGTTTCTTCTCCATTCTCTGGATTTTTCCAACAAATGTTATATAAATCTAGAATTATTGAAGTATCCTCTACTTTATGTCAAATATTTGAGCCTCGTTCCCACATGTACATTGTAAACTACTTGAACAAGGAAACTTCATTTGCCCCAAAGTACCTAGAATAGTTCACGATGAATAACCAGGTCTGAACTGACTTGAAATCCAGTTAACGAACTGTGTTTATGACTAAACAACTCTGAGAACAGTGTTGATACGGTTTACATCTGGTATGCTTTGGTTACCTTCCTCTCCTGTGCTTTCTGAACCCCTCTTGTTTCAGGATACAGTGGTAGCTCTCCAAGCGCTCTCCAAGTATGGAGGAGCAACTTTCACCACAAGGGAGAAAGCAGCTACAGTCACCGTCAAGTCTTCAGAGACCTTCTCCGAAGAATTCCAAGTAGATGAAGGCAACCGCCTATTGCTGCAGCAGGTCACTTTGCCAGAGGTTCCAGGGGAGTACAGCACGGCAGTGTCAGGGTCGGGATGTGTGTACCTCCAGGTGAGACTGCCAGGGTTCAGGGGATGCCACAAATGGGAGAACAAGTCTCAAGAATTCGATTTGAACTTCAAAATAGAAAAAGAAACGTGTCCTAAGGGGAGGTATAAATCACGTAGAAGAGATAGACTATTTGAGTGCAAAAATAAAGGATATTTTTCCCATTTGTTTTAGACATCCCTGAGATATAATATCCTGCCCAAGAAAGAAGGAAAATCTCCCTTTACTCTGAAAGTTGATACTCTCCCCAAGAATTGTGATGGAGTCAGTGCTCACAAGAAAGTCCAGATTCTCACCAACATTAGGTAAATCCTAAACCGCTATGAGACATTTTGTAGAATATGGTGAAATAGATTTTCTTGTGCAGGGGATCTTCATTGTCCAAGGTCATACATAATAAACAAGAAATTCTTGGCAATAGTTATTTCAAAGAAAATTTTCTTCACTCTTACCAAAAAGGCTTAGCACTGAGAATATGATGTTACCATACCTGCAGAGTATGCATTCACAATGAGTTTTCCAAACAACTATAGCAGAAGAAAATAGAGTAGATGGCAAAGCTGAGTGGTAGCCAGGGATAAGGAACGGTAGAAACAAAAGAGGAGAGACTTTTGTCTTGAATGAATTCCAAAGAATTTTGTTTGACTGCCTTGCCCCTGTGCCTTGACTTCATAGTTATACGGGGGAACGACCCAGCTCCAACATGGTCATTGTTGATGTGAAGATGGTATCAGGCTTCATACCTGTGAAAGCATCAGTGAAAAAGGTAAACCCTAAGTTTTTCACAGATAGCAAAGTCATGGCAAATGCTGTCAATTTTATTGTGTTGATTCAGTTCTCCAAGAGACTTATTCCCTCAAACTTGTTTCTCTAGTGTGTGTTTCCATCATTTTAAAAGTGGGCATCCTAGCTATGTGGTCTCAACTATAAGATACAAATCATAAACATGGTTAATAATGTTCCAGCAGGCCCTGAGACTTCTAGAAATGTGTAGTGCACTGAATTATCTTCCAACTATGTACAAAAAGAAAAAGGGAGACTGTATCGTATGTAAGCATATACATATATTCTTTTTTTTTATATAGTTGGAAGATAATTCCCTCTCTAAATAGATGATAGATAGATAGATAAGGAGGGTTTAATAAATATTACTTTTATTATTTGTATTATTATTACTATTATTCTTGAAGAAATCAAAATTAGTGTTTGGATGTCTCTGAGAAGCCATTTAGAACATAAATACCTGTAAACTGCCTCAGCCTGAAAGTTCCTCATCCCGTATCTTTGGCCCTTCCTCTTGGTCAACAGCTCCAAGAAAGGCCTCAGATTCAAAGGACTGAAGTGAGCACCAACCATGTCCTGATTTACTTTGAAGAGGTAAGATTCTCTGTGATTCTGCTAGATCCGGGAGAACCACTACAGATTCTAACAAACCAACCCAGGTTCCAAAGAGTGTATTTCGCCTACACAACTTCTCATGTTATAAAACTCCCTGGTATAGCATTTATGAATTGTGGGGAAAGAAAATAGCTACAGAGGGAAATGAAGCTGGGCCAGGTCAACAAAGCTCAATTTACTACATTTGACTGTCCATAGAATCGTCTTTTTGCCCTTCTTTTATCTGTCATTGAGTGTATTATGCAAGTCTTAAAACCTCTCGTTCTTTTCATAGGTTTTGGTACGGAGGACAGCATAAGTACAGGGTTTGATACTATCTTAAGAAAAGAGTAACTGTGTTAATCTTTGATTCCAATTCAGTTTTCCTGTCTCTCCAGCTAACCCATCAAAGCTTGAGTTTCTCCTTCTCAGTGGAACAAGACATCCCAATAAAGAACTTAAAACCAGCTACCGTAAAGGCCTATGATTATTATGAGACAGGTGAGTGGGATTCAGACATGCTGAGCCTTGAAAGGAAAAAGATGACTAACTAGGGCAGGGTCACCTTAACTGAAAGAAAACTCTACAGTCTTTCACTGGAAGAAAGAGTTGAGTTTATGATCACAGGATAATCATATTCCTGTATATTAATCTGTCTTATGCCCCCAAACAAGTATTAGAATCATTCTTATAAATTGATCATAAAGCAATAAGGGGATCTATTTTTTCTAAATTCCCCTATGACATTGTTTTTTCTGGACTTCATTATTCCAGAAAGAAAAGAAGGGTAGCAATAACTAAAAATGTGCGATGAGACCCAAAATTTGATCTATTTTTGACTTGGGCCTCAGTTAGTTTCACAAATTTTGGGAAACTTCGTATAATATGTCAGGAAATTCTTCCATTTGCTCATGACTTTGAACTAGAAACTTACCAGCATCTTATTAGCATGCTGGTAGCGTTCAAACTTTACTCTTTCTTAGAAAAGAAAAGGTTCAGAGAGGAACGTACAACTCCAATAAGAAAAACGTAGTTGTGAAAAAGGGCTATACAGTGTCCTATAGAAAGACAGTCATCCATTTGTGAAATCTGTCCCTCAACTTTATGTCCAAGCCCAATTTTCTCTTACTCCTCACTAACCAATCCCAAAAGGCTTAGTACAGAAGTAAATCCTTTTATTGGCTCTGTAACTGTGCTTTATACTTTCTTTTGTAGCTTACACACTTTATTTACAACTAACCATTCATGTGCTTATTACTGAATGTCTTCACTCTGTCTCGTCATTTTTGCATTTCAGAGGAATTCACCATTGAAGAGTACAGTGTTCCCTGCAGTGCTGGTAAAGTATAAACAGTAAAATCTAATGCCAACAAAAAGAAAATAAATAAAATATGTGTTGTCTGTGTAAAGCTGCTTCTTGAGCATATCCTTACCATATTATAAAACTCCTTGGTAAATCATTTATGAATTGAACTATCTCAAATGTATTATAGAATTTCACAGTAGAAAAAAAATGCAAGTAAAATATAATTACTGGTGTCTGGGTTGACTTGTTTGAAGATGAATCCAGGAATTTGCCACATATAAAAGGGAAATCATCTAATATTTAGTTTATGTTTCTATACTCAGTGGTGATATATTTATTACCCATGGCCCTTCTGGGATGTTTCTAAACTTATACTAGTTAAAGTCAGGAAACTGTTCACTATAAATTATCCATATGACACAGCACAAGAGATGTGATCTACAAGACCTTCCTTTAGGCTGATTGACAGTGTTCATCTTTGACAATACAACACTTGCTGTGAGACCTTCCACTTTCCACTTTAAAACATGAAAAACCTGAGAACAACCTTGTCATTAAAAATATAATTAAACTTATTAAGTTCAAATATTTATAATTAAAATATGAAAAATTATTCCTGTATTAGATCACAAAATTTCCCTAATACTTCTAACGTTTCTTCTACTGTTTAGAATCTGAACATGGAAATGCTTGAAGATGGAAACTTACAAACTTCATCAGATGAACTTCTCCAGAAACGAAGAACAAAGACTTACCAGGAGAGAAGATAGTGGGAGAAAGAAGGGACGGGAATTGGAAGTACATGAAATTTGTGTGTCGAATAAATTTGACATTTACAACTCTATCTTTTCTTTTGTTCTTTATCAATGTTATATTTCCCTTCTGAAATACATATCCATTCTCCACAGTGTTTTTTCTTAGTTGTAGGTCCTTCCCTTTCATCACTTTAAGTATATCATGCCACTCCCTTCTGGCTTGTAGAGTTTCTGCTGAGAAATCAGCTGTTAACCTTATGGGAGTTCCCTTGTATGTTATTTGTCGTTTTTCCCTTGCTGCTTTCAATAATTTTTCTTTTTCATTTTTGTCAGTTTGATTACTGTGTGTCTTGGCGTATTTCTCCTTGGTTCTATCCTGTATGGGACCCTCTGCACTTCCTGGACTTGGGTGGCTATTTCCTTTCCCATGTTAGGGAAGTTTTCGACTATAATCTCTTCAAATATTTTCTTGGGTCCTTTATCTGTCTCTTCTCCTTCTGGGACCCCTATAATGCAAATGTTGTTGCGTTTAATGTTGTCCCAGAGGTCTCTTAAGCTGTCTTCAGTTCTTTTCATTCTTTTTTCTTTATTCTGTTCCGTGGCAGTGAATTCCACCATTCGGTCTTCCAGGTCACTTATCCGTTCTTCTGCCTCAGTTATTCTGCTATTGATTCCTTCTAGTGTAGTTTTCATTTCAGTTATTGTATTGTTCATCTCTGTTTGTTTGTTCTTTAATTCTTCTAGGTGTTTCTTCTTTAAATTCTCTAGGTCTTTGTTAAAGATATCTTGCATCTTCTCGATCTTTGCCTCCGTTCTTTTTCCAAGGTCCTGGATCATCTTCACTATCACTATTCTGAATTCTTTTTCTGGAAGGTTGCCTATCTCCACTTCATTCAGTTGTTTTTCTGGGGTTTTATCTTGTTCCTTCATCTGGTATGTAGTCCTCTGCCTTTTCATCTTGTCTATCTATCTTTCTGTGAATGTGGTTTTTGTTCCACAGGCTGCAGGATTGTAGTTCTTCTTGCTTCTGCTGTCTGCCCTCTGGTGGATGAGTCTATCCGAGAGGCTTGTGCAGGTTTCCTGATGGGAGGGACTGGTGGTGGGTAGAGCTGGCTGTTGTTCTGGTGGGCAGAGCTCAGTAAAACTTTAATCCGCTTGACTGCTGATGGGTGGGGCTGGGTTCCCTCCCTGTTGGTTGTTTGGCCTGAGGCAACCCAACACTGGAGCCTACCTGGGCTCTTTGGTGGGGTTAAAGGCGGACTCTGGGAGGGCTCACGCCAAGGAGTACTTCCCAGAACTTCTGCTGCCAGTGTCCTTGTCCCCACGGTGAGCCACAGCCACCGCCCGTCTCTGCAGGAGACCCTCCAACATTAGCAGGTAGGTCTGGTTCAGTCTCCCCTGGGGTCACTGCTCCTTCCCCTGGGTCCCAGTGTGCACACTACTTTGTGTGTGCCCTCCAAGAGTGGAGTCTCTGTTTCCCCCAGTCCTGTTGAAGTCCTGCAATCAAATCCCACTAGCCTTTGAAGTCTGATTCTCTGGGAATTCCTCCTCCCATTGCCGGACCCCCAGGTTGGGAACCTGACATGGGGGCTCAGAACCTTCACTCCAGTGGGTGGACTTCTGTGGTGTAAGTAAGTGTTCTCCAGTCTGTGAGTCACCCACCCAGCAGTTATGGGATTTGATTTTACTGTGATTGCGCCCCTCCTACTGTCTCATTGTGGCTTCTCCTTTGTCTTTGGATGTGGGGTATCTTTTTCGGTGAGTTCCAGTGTCTTCCTGTCGATGATTGTCCAGCAGCTAGTTGTGATTCTGGTATTCTCGCAGGAGGGAGTGAGAGCACGTCCTTCTACTCCGCCATCTTGGTTCCTAATTGCCCACAGTGTGTTTTTCAAACACTGAAAAACCATGCAAAGAGGTATAAGCAAAAAAACTATAGATAAATCAAAATGGAATTTCAAAAACTGTTCAAGTAACCCACAGGAAGGTGGGGAAAAGAAAACAATATTTCCAAATATTGGAAACAACCAAAACGTCCATCAGTAGGTGAAAGGTTAAACTACCTGTGGTACATTCATACTGTGGAATACTACTCAGTAATAAAGAGGGACAAAGTACTGATACAGGCAACAACTTGGATGGATCTCCAAAACATTACACTGAGTGAAAAGACAATTTCAAAAGGTCATATTGTGTGATTCCTTTCCTATAACATTCTTGAAATGGCCAAATCATAGAAATGGAAAATAAATTAGTGGTTTCCAGGGGTTATGGAGGCTAGAGCAAGTGGGGAGGGATGTGACTTACAAAGGGATAACATTAGAGAGATCTTTGTGGTGATGAAATCATGCAGGTGTAGAAGCAAAAGTCCTGGTTCAAATTTTTACATTTAATTCCATCTTAAATTATTTTGTTGTCTATTGTTTGGTGAGTGAGTATCTAAACTGACATTTTTTTCTCATGTATGTACCTTTCTAATAGTCCCATTATCATTTATGAACCAATTCAATATTACCCTGCTAAAAAAACGTGACTCCTTTATCACAAAATAAATTAGCATATGTTTTAAGACTTGTTTCTAAGTGATTTATTCTATCTCATTGATTAGCTAGTCTATTCTTAAACAGGTACTAAAATATTTGAATTACTGTGGCTTAATAAAATATTTTAATAATTACTCTGGCTGGTCCATTCTCAGTTCTCTGTTTTCACCTTTTCTTTGCAATACTAAGCTTATTATTTATTCCAGGTAAAATTTTGAAATCTTTTTATGATGTGAATTATACCCATAGTCACATTGAGCATTGTTTGGAAATTCATTGACTACTAATAAATTTATAATGATTATGAATGTCAACTTTTTTACAATATTTAGCCTTCCCTATTCAGACACATTTTATCTTCATTTATTCATTTCACATAAAGTGAATTCTAATTCTGACTTAATTTCTAAATTTGGACCGAACTACAGAATAAAAATTAGAGATTAATTTCATGGACATAAATAGTAAGATAAGTTGAATGAATAATACAGTGTATACAAGGAGACGTAAGGGCAAAAATAAAATTACAAGATAAGGAAAGACTAGAACAATATTTCTTATTTGTTGATAGAAACCACTGAAAGATTTTTAAAAAAAGAATTATTTCAGAGATGCATTATAGATAGATAGTCCATCTTCTAAGCAATGGCGGGAAGAAGAAAACAAATTTTTTTTGATCTTTCTAATTTCTGATACAGTCCATTTGTGCAGAGTGGGGCTGTTTTCATGCTTTTGATGGTTTAGCACACATTATCTCTCTTCTACACTTAGACAATTCCATGCCTTAAAACATTATTTGGAGGGAGGAGCTTCAAGATGGCGGAAGAGTAAGATGCGGAGATCACCTTCCTCCCCACAAATACATCAGAAATAACATCTACATGTGGAACAACCCCTACAGAACACCTACTGAACGCTGGCAGAAGACCTCAGACCTCCCAAAAGGCAAGAAACTCCCCACATACCTGGGTAGGGCAAAAGAAAAAAGAAAAAACAGAGACAAAAGAATAGGGACGGGACCCGCCCCAGTGGGAGGGAGCTGTGAAGGAGGAAAGGTTTCCACACACTAGGAAGCCCCTTCGTGGGCAGAGACTGCGGGTGGCGGAGGGGGGAAGCTTCGGAGCCACAGAGGAGAGTGCAACAGGGGTGCAGAGGGCAAAGCGGAGAGACTCCCGCACAGAACCAGCGCTCACCAGCCGGAGAGGCTGGTCTGCTCACCTGCCAGGGCGGGCGGGGGCTGGGAGCTGAGGCTCAGGCTTCAGAGGTCAGATCCCAGGGAGAGGACTGGGGTTGGCTGCATGAACACGGCCTGAACGGGGCTAGTGCACCACGGCTAGCCAGGAGGGAGTCCGGGTAAAGGTCTGGAGCTGCCGAACAGGCAAGAGACTTTTTCTTGCCTCTTTGTTTCCTGGTGCGCGAGGAGAGGGGATTCAGAGCGCCGCTTAAAGGAGCTCCAGAGACGGGTGCGAGCCGCGGCTATCAGCGCGGACCCCAGAGACAGACATGAGACGCTAAGGCTGCTGCTGCCGCCACCAAGAAGCCTGTGTGCGAGCACAGGTCACTATCCACACCGCCCCTCCCGGGAGCCTGTGCAGCCCGCCACCGCCAGGCTCCCGTGATCCGGGGACAACTTCCCCGGGAGAACGCACGGCGCGCCTCAGGCTGGTGCAACGTCACACCGGCCTCTGACGCTGCAGGCTCACCCCACATCCGTACCCCTCCCTCCCCCCCCAGCCTGAGTGAGCCAGAACCCCCGAAGCAGCTGCTATTTAACCCCATCCTTTCTGGGTGGGAACAGACGCCCTCAGGTGACCCACACGCAGAGGCAGGGCCAAATCCAAAGCTGAATCCCAGGAGCTGTGTGAACAAAGAAAAGGGACATCTCTCCCAGCAGCCTCAGGAGCAGCGGATTAAATCTCCACAGTCAACTTGATGTACCTGCATCTGTGGAATACCTGACTAGATGACAAATCATCCCAAATTGAGGAGGTGGACTTTGGGAGCAACCGTATATATATATTTTTCCCTTTTTCTCTTTTTGTGACTGTGTATGTGTATGCTTCTGTGTGTGATTTTGTCTGTATAGCTTTGCTTTTACTATTTATCCTAGTGTTCTGTCTGTCCGTTTTTGGTTTTTTTTTTCTTTTTTTTAATTATAGTTTTTAGTGCTTGTTATCACTGGTGGATTTGTTTTTTGGCTTGGTTGCTCTCTTCTTTCTTTCTTTTTTTTTTTATTACTTTTTAAATTGTTTTTAATAATTAGTTTTTATTTTTTATTTTAATAACTTTAATTTACTTTATTTTATTTTATTTTATCTTTTTCACTCTTTCTTTTTTTCTCCCTTTTATTCTGAGCCATGTGGATGACAGGCTCTTGGTGCTCCACCGAGGCATCAGGGCTGTGCCTCTGAGGTGGGAGAGCCAAGTTCAGGACATTGGTCCACCAGAGACCTCCCAGCTCCACATAATATCAAACAGCAAAAATCTCCCAGAGATTTCCATCTCAAAGCCAAGACCCAGCTCCACTCAACGACCAGCCAAGGTATAGTGCTGGACACCCTTTGCCAAACAACTAGCAAGACAGGAACACAGCCCCATCCGTTAGCAGAGAGGCTGCCTAAGATCATAATAAGGTCACAGACACCCCAAAACACACCACCAGACGTCGACCTGCCCACCAGAAAGACAAGATCCAGCCTCATCCACCAGAACACAGGCACTAGTCCCCTCCACCAGGAAGCCTACACAACCCACTGAACCAACCTTAGCCACTGGGGGCAGACACCAAAAACAATGGGAACTACAAAAAACTACAGGGACATTCCATCCAAAAAGAACAGAATACACTTTCTTCTCAAGTGCTCATGGAACATTCTCCAGGATAGATCATACCTGGGGTAACAAATCAAGCCTTGGTAAATTTCAGAAAATTGAAATCATATCAAGTATCTTTTCCGACCACAACGGTATGAGACTAGATATCAATTACAGGAAAAAATCTGTAAAAAATATAAACACATGGCGGCTAAACAATACACTACTTAATAACCAAGAGATCACTGAAGAAATCAAAGAGGAAATCAATAAATACCTAGAAACAAATGACAATGAAAACACGACGACCCAAAACCTATGGGATGCAGCAAAAGCAGTTCTAAGAGGGAAGTTTATAGCAAAACAATCCTACCTTAAGAAAGAAGAAACGTCTCAAATAAACAACCTAACCTTACACCTAATGCAATTAGAGAAAGAAGAACAAAAAACCCCCCAGAGTTAGCGGAAGGAAAGAAATCATAAAGATCAGATCAGAAATAAATGAAAAAGAAATGAAGGAAATGATAGCAAAGATCAATAAAACTAAAAGCTGGTTCTCTGAGAAGATAAAAAAAATTGATAAACCATTAGCCAGACTCATCAAGAAAAAAAGGGAGAAGACTCAAATCAATAGAATTAGAAATGGAAAAGGAGAAATAACAACTGACACTGCAGAAAAACAAAGGATCATGAGAGATTACTACAAGCAACTCTACGCCAATAAAATGGACAACCTGGAAGAAATGGACAGATTCTTAGAAATGCACAACCTTCTGAGACTGAACCAGGAAGAAATAGAAAATATGAACAGACCAATCACAAGCACTGAAATTGAAACTGTGATTTAAAATCTTCCAACAAACAAAAGCCCAGGACCAGATGGCTTCACAGGCGAATTCTATCAAACATTTAGAGAAAAGCTAACACCTATCCTTCTCAAACTCTTCCAAAAAATAGCAGAGGGAGGAACACTCCCCAACTCACTCTACGAGGCCACCATCACCCTGATACCAAAACCAGACAAAGATGTCACAAAGAAAGAAAACTACAGGCCAATATCACTGATGAACATAGATGCAAAAATCCTCAACAAAATACTAGCAAACAGAATCCAACAGCACATTAAAAGGATCCTACACCATGATCAATTGGGGTTTATCCCAGGAATGCGAGGTTTCTTCAATATACGCAAATCAATCAATGTGATACACCATATTAAAAAACTGAAGGAGAAAAACCATATGATCATCTCAATAGATGCAGAGAAAGCTTCTGACAAAATTCAACACCCATTTATGATAAAAACCCTCCAGAAAGCAGGCATAGAGGGAACTTACCTCAACATAATAAAGGCCATATATGACAAACCCACAGCCAATATTGTCCTCAATGGTGAAAAACTGAAACCATTTCCACTAAGATCAGGAACAAGACAAGGTTGCCCACTCTCACCACTATTATTCAACATAGTTTTGGAAGTTTTAGCCTCAGCAATCAGAGAAGAAAAAGAAATAAAAGGAATCCAAATTGCAAAAGAAGAAGTAAAGCTGTCACTGTTTGCAGATGACATGATACTATACATAGAGAATCCTAAAGATGCTACCAGAAAACTCCTAGAGCTAATCAATGAATTTGGTAAAGTAGCAGGATAGAAAATTAATGCACAGAAATCTCTTGCATTCCTATACACTAATGTTGAAAAATCTGAAAGAGAAATTAAGGAAACACTCCCATTTACCACTGCAACAAAAAGAATAAAATATCTAGGAATAAAACTACCTAAGGAGACAAAAGACCTGTATACAGAAAATTATAAGACACTGATGAAAGAAATTAAAGATGATACAAATAGATGGAGAGATATACCATGTTCTTGGATTGGAAGAATCGACATTGTGAAAATGACTCTACTACCCAAAGCAATCTACAGATTCAATGCAATCCCTATCAAACTACCACTGGCATTTTTCACAGAACTAGAACAAAAAATTTCACAATTTGTATGGAAATACAAAAGACCCCGAATAGCCAAAGCAATCTGGAGAAAGAAAAATGGAGCTGGAGGAATCAGGCTCCTTGACTTCAGACTATATTACAAAGCTACAGTAATCAAGACAGTTTGGGACTGGCACAAAAACAGAAATATAGATCAATGGAACAGGATAGAAAGCCCAGAGATAAACCCACGCACATATGGTCACCTTATCTTTGATAAAGGAGGCAAGCATATACAGTGGAGAAAAGACAGCCTCTTCAATAAGTGGTGCTGGGAAAATTGGACAGCTACATGTAAAAGAATGAAATTAGAACACTCCCTGACACCATACACAAAAATAAACTCAAAATGGACTAAAGACCTAAGTGTAAAGCCAGACACTATCAAACTCTTAGAGGAAAACATAGGCAGAACACTCTATGACATAAATCACAGCAAGATCCTTTTTGACCCAGCTCCTAGAGAAATGGAAATAAAAACACAAATAAACAAATGGGACCTAATGAAACTTAAAAGCTTTTGCACAGCAAAGGAAACCATAAACAAGACAAAAAGACAACCCTCAGAATGGGAGAAAGTATTTGCAAATGAAGCAACTGACAAAGGATTAATCTCCAAGATTTACAAGCAGCTCATGCAGCTCAATAACAAAAAAAAAAAAAACAACCCAATCCAAAAACGGGCAGAAGACCTAAACAGACATTTCTCCAAAGAAGATATACAGATGGCCAACAGACACATGAAAGAATGCTCAACATCATTAATCATTAGAGAAATGCAAATCAAAACTACAATGAGGTATCATCTCACACCGGTCAGAATGGCCATCATCAAAAAATCTACAAACAATAAATGCTGGAGAGGGTGTGGAGAAAAGGGAACACTCTTGCACTGTTGGTGGGAATGTAAATTGATACAGCCACTATGGAGAACAGTATGGAGGTTCCTGAAAAAACTACAAATAGAACTACCATACGACCCAGCAATCCCACTACTGGGCATATACCCTGAGAAAACCATAATTCAAAAAGAGTCATGTACCAAAATGTTCATTGCAGCTCTATTTACAGTAGCCAGGACATGGAAGCAACCTAAGTGTCCATCATCGGAGGAATGGATAAAGAAGATGTGGCACATATATACAATGGAATATTACTCAGCCATAAAAAGAAATGAAATGGAGGTATTTGTAATGAGGTGGATGGAGTTAGAGTCTGTCATACAGAGTGAAGTAAGTCAGAAAGAGAAAAACAAATACAGTATGCTAACACATATATACGGAATCTAAGGAAAAAAAAAAAAAGGTCATGAAGAACCTAGTGGCAAGATGGGAATACAGACACAGACCTACTGAAGAATGGACTTGAGGATATGGGGAGGGGGAAGGGTGAGATGTGACAGGGTGAGAGAGTGTCATGGACATATATACACTACCAAATGTAAAATAGATAGCTAGGGGGCTTCCCTGGTGGCGCAGTGGTTGAGAGTCTGCCTGCCAATGCAGGGGATGCGGGTTCGAGCCCTGGTCTGGGAAGATCCCACATGCCGCGGAGCAACTAGGCCCGTGAGCCACAACTACTGAGCCTGCGCGTCTGGAGCTTGTGCTCCACAGCAAGAGAGGCCACGACAGTGAGAGGCCCGCGCACCGCGATGAAGAGTGGCCCCCGCCTGCCACAACTAGAGAAAGCCCTCGCACAGAAATGAAGACCCAACACAGCCAAAAATAAATAAATAAATTAATTAATTAAAAAAAAAAAAAATAGATAGCTAGTGGGAAGCAGCCGCATAGCACAGGGAGATCAGCTCGGTGCTTTGTGACCGCCTGGGGGGGTGGGATGGGGAGGGTGGGAGGGAGGGAGATGCAGGAGGGAGGAGATTAGCAAACAAGTGTATATGTGTAGCTGATTCACTTTGTTATAAAGCAGAAACTAACACACCATTGTGAAGCAATTATACTTCAATAAAGATGTTAAAAAAAAAAAAAAAAAGAGTCATGTACCACAATGTTCATTGCAGCTCGATTTACAATAGCCAGGACATGGAAGCAACCTATGTGTCCATCAACAGATGAATGGATAAAGAAGATGTGGCACAGATATACAATGGAATATTACTCAGCCATAAAAAGAAATGAAATTGAGTTATTTGTAGTGAGGTGGATGGACCTAGAGTCTGTCATACAGAGTGAAGTAAGTCAGAAGGAGAAAAACAAATACCGTATGCTAACACATATATATGGAATCTAAGGAAAAAAAAAAAAAAGGTCATGAAGAACCTAGGGGCAAGACGGGAATAAAGACACAGACCTACTAGAGAATGGACTTGAGGATATGGGGAGGGGGAAGGGTAAGCTGTGACAAAATGAGAGAGTGGCATGGACATATATACACTACATTTGTTTTTAAAGTAAAAAGAGTCATGGAAATCCTGTCTTGATCCACTAGTACAGTCTGAAAGTTGTCTAAGGAATAACAGCTCAGAAACCTGAATCCAAGAGTCTATTCTTTGAGGTATCAAAGTTCAGAGGATCTAGTAGAAGAATCCTTTCCAGAAGCCTTCAGCAAGCATCAAGAAGCAGATACCTGCTTGATAATAAAATTACTTAATTTATCACAGTAATCAATAACATCACATGAAGGATGGCAAAATTTTCTGTAGTCATACTGCACATAGCTATTTTATAGTTTTGATCAATGTTTTCTTAAGAAAACATTTTCTTAAGTATATACTATTATCAGGGAAGACATTGACAAATCTCCAGAGCCTTCACATAAAAGGTACAATTTCTGAAATATTTATATTAATAATATTCTACCTATACAAACTTAACCTAGGGAAGGCTGAGTGTATCTTCCAATTTGATCATTTTTCCCATGTATCTCTTACAAACCTAATAAGTTAATTAATAAATATAATGAAAAGTATGCTGAATTTAATTTTTTTAAATTTAGGATTCAATCTTGGAAGGAAAAAGAGAGTTGCCAAATTGCAACTGCTATCTAGATTAAACAGGGGAAACATTCCTTTATTAGCTATTATTTAATCAAAGTGATAAAATATTTTTAAATTAACATAAAAGAAGATAACTTGATTGTAAAGCCAACACAAAGCAGAGAGAAATATTCTGGTGCAATATTGAATAAACGATATCTGGATACATTGCAACAGAAAAAAATAATAAACTCAACCATTGTTAAGAGCAAAATCTACTAAATTGAGAGCATAAATAAAAGAAAAAGGACTTTTCTCAGATTCATTAAAAACACAATATATTTAAATAATACCTACTATATTCCAGATAAATGACCACAATTTAATTTCTAAAACCAATATACCATTTAACAAAGAGAAACCCAAATTTTAGCTTTGCATTAATATAATATTTTATAGTAAGTTTCATAAGCTTTTTAAAATTCTGTAAGTTGTTTTCTTGCTGCTTTTATAGTTCTTCTCTGTTCCTTTCTTCTTCTCCTATTCCGTTCCTTTGTGGTTCGGCAACTTTCTTTAGTGTTATGTTTAGATTCCTTTCTCATTATCTTTTGTACATCTGCTATAGGCTTTTTGCTTGTGGTTAACTTGAGGTTCACATATAACAGCCTATATATGTAACAGTCTATTTCAAGGTGCTAGCAAGTTAAATTTGAACACATTCTTAAAAACTCTACCTTTTTACTTCCCCTTCCCACACTTTATGTCTTTATGTCATATTTTACACCTTTGTATTTCGAGTTTCCTTTAACTTATTGTTAACTACCTACTTATTGTGGTTGTTAACTTTACTCTTGTCTTTTAACCTTCATACTAGCTTTACAAGAGCTTAACCCACTATCTTTACTATATACTTGCCTTTACCAGTGAGATTTTTACTTACGTATGTTTTCTTGTTATTAGTTAGTACTTTTCTTTCCAGCTTAAGGAAGTCCCTTTAACATTTCTTGTAAAGTTGGTTTAGTGGTGATGAACTCCTTTAGCTTTTTCTTCTGTGGAAAACTCTTTACCTCTCCTTCAGTTCTAAATGATGACCTTGCTGGGTAGAGATTCTTGGTTGGAAGTTTTTTCCTTCACAACTTTGAATCTATCGTGCCACTCCCTTCCGGCCTGCAGAGTTTCTGCTGAAAACTCAGCTGATAGTCTTAGGGGGTTCCCTTGTATGTAACAAGTTTTTTTTTTTTTTTCTCTTCATGTTTTTAAGATTCTTTAACTTTTGATATTTTAATTATAACGTGCCTTGGTATAGATCTCTTTGATTCCTCTTATAAGGAACTCTCTGTGCTTCCTGAACCTGGATGTCTGTTTCTTCCAGGTTAGGGACGTTTTCAGCCGTTATTTCTCAAATAAATTTTCTGTCTCTTTCTCTCTGTTCTCCTTCTGGGACTCCTATGATATGAATATTATCCTGCTTGATGTTGTCCCATAGGCCTCTTAAACAATCTCCACTCTTTCTAAATTCTTTTTTCTCTTTGCTGCTCTATTTGGGTGAGTTCCACTGCTCTGCCTTTCAGGTCACTGATCCGATCTTCTGCTTCACTTAGTCTTCCGTTAAACCCCTCAAGCCTATTTTCAGTTCATTTATTATATTCTTCAGCTCTGTGACTTCTGTTTGGCACTTTCTTATATCATCCATCTCTTTGTTGAAACTCTCACTATATTCATCCATTCTTTCCTAAGTTCAGTGAGCATTTTTTGACTATATGAACTCTTCTTTTCAGATAGATTACTTACCTCCATTTAATTAAGGTCTTTTTCTGAAGTTTTGTTTTGGTCTATCCTTTGAAGCATCTTCCTCTGTTTCCTCATTTTGCTTGACTCTCTGTGTTTGAGTCTACATATTAAGTGAAACAGCTAACTCTCCCAGTCTGGAAGGAGTGGCCTTGTGTAGGAGATGAGACTTAACATTTATCCTTGCCCTAGTTTTTGGTTGTCTCCCAAACCTGTGTGATTGTCTAAGTTTTGTTCTTGATAGGTCCCAGTTGTTGAGGGTGTTTCAAGACCTGTCTGTGTTCCAAAAAGAGTGATCTCAGTCAGCACCTAGTTTCAGGCTGATCAGAAGCCAGGTCCTCAGGCAGCAGCTTTAAACTATGTAAATATATATAGTTCTGTGGGTCTGCAATTGTTGACCCTGCTGACCTCCAGACCAGGAGATCTGGGGATATTTCCCTAGGCAACAGTTGCAAAATTGAGGTTTCGTATGAGTGTATATGCTCACTTCTCGAAGGTACCAGCAAGCCATGGCAAGGCCAGGGGAGGGTGCCACAATGGTGTCTTCCTGCCTATGTTCCCCACGAGTGCATCTGCAGCCTCTAGATGAGGGGCAATCCTGAAGCCTGTCCCTCAGGTTAAAGTTCCAGGACAAGTAAATGCCTTTTTCACAGCAGACTGTGGGTATGCTTCTTTCTGCTGTCTGTGCAGTGCCCTGGGTGTGGTAGCCTACCTAGAACTGTCTTTCTAATTGTCATAGACTTGTGGGGCCTGGGGAGGTTAGTGCCTCTGGCCACCAGCACCAGGTGATCAAGAGGTGTCCTGTGCAAACTGTGCTTACCCCCACCCCGACCCCAGCCTTAGCAAGGCTGCAGGAGAGCATTGAGGGTGGGGCACATCTGCAGCTTTAGTGATGCAGGGGACAAGTGCTGGGAGCAGAGCTTGCCTGCAGCTTGAGCGAGGCCAGGAGAGAGTGCTGAGGGGAGGGGTGCGGGGGGCTTGTGGGGGACAGCTGCAGTTTTAGTCACACACAAGCACTTCTTTTGAATTACTTTCTCCCAGGGCCTCCTACTCAATCCTCTGTCAAGAAATCCCCCTAGGACTTCCCTGGTGGCACAGTGGTTGAGAATCCGCCTGCCAATGCAGGGGACACGGGTTCGATCACTGGGCCAGGAAGATCCCACATGCCGCGAAGCAACTAAGCCCGTGTGCCACAACTACTGACCCCATGTGCCACAACTACTGAAGCCTGCATGCCTAGAGCCCGTGCTGCACAACAAAAGAAGCCACCACAATGAGAAGTCCGTGCACCGCAATGAAGAATAGCCCCCGCTCACCTCAACTAGAGAAAGCCCACGCACAGAAACGAAGACCCAACACAGCCAAAGATAATTAATTAATTAATTAAAAACAAACAAAACAATGGTTCTTTCCTTAAAAAAAAAAAAAAAGAAATCCCCCTAAAGTTAAAGTTATACCTTACTCAACCCCAGACATGAATCTGTATTATGAGTTACTGGCATAGTGACATGTCCCATGACCTTCAAAGGTAGCTTTCTTTGACACCTGCTTATCAGAATTTTGAAGGCGTTGAAGAAAGGTGGATTGAAAGTTCCTCATCAGGAGCTTTGCTGTCAAAGTTAAAGAAAGTTCATTCTCACTAGAACATAAATTTTATCCTCTGGAAATGACTCAGAGCCTGTCAGACAGAGTTTAGCCTTCAGAGTAATGAGGCAATCGCTGAGAGCATCAACCCTTTCAGGGGACCTGTGCCCAACTAGAACTCTGTTTGGAGGCACTGGGGTGGAGCTTGTTTGCAAATAGCAGCCACATAAAGCCTGGTAAATTCAAAAGGTCTCAGGGACCAGGCTGAGAGCTGAGAGCTGGGCACAATACGATACTTGCGATTTGTCCCTCACTATGGGGAAAGGCAGACTTCTTCACTCGTGTCTCATGCTATTTCTCCTCGTCCTGTTTTCTACCAACACCTCAGATTCTGCAGAACCGTAAGTCTCACCCAAAGTCCCTTCCTCAAGAGCCTGTTTTTTACTTCAGTCTCTCCCTTATATCTTTGCTTTGCCTTTCCTATTAAATGCTACCCTTCCATTCCTTAAGATATCTTAAAATTATAATAGAGTAATACATTTTGTCTTTCATCTATCTTACATTCTTGAAATAATGCTTTTCATTGGGTCAGTAATAGTCATAAACACAATAAGTAGTCATTAGGAAGCATGATTTGATTAGACACCAAAATCTCAGACTCCACCCTCACAGAATCTTTCTTTCAGATGGAAGGTATTGACTATAAAAATACTTAAAATGTACAGTCAGGAGTAATTTAACTCATATTGTAGATTATATGTGTACAGAAAGTAATGAACGTGTTAAATTATATCATGAGCATATAATTTGCAAAATCCATACTGTGGAAAACTGACAAACAATTAGATTTATCCAACAAATAAAATGTCCCAGAAGGAGAAGCAGAGAGAGCCTATGGAATTAAACAGGTATAAAAGGCACATCAATCAATCAATCACAATGTATAGGCCTAATTTTGATCTTGATTCCAAAGACATTTTTTAAAACATCATGACATTTTAATAAGAAGTTATAAATTTTTACTGGCTGAATATTTAAATATTTATGATATTAAAATATTTTGCTAAATGTTTATGTATAATAATGATAATGCATTTTTGCTTAAAAAATAATCCTTTTCTTCTGGAAATACATATTGAAATATTTACAGGTTTTGCTTCAAAATTATAATGGGAAAGGTGAAGTGGTTAGGTGAATGTAGATGGGAATGTGGCTGGGATATAGGTAAGGCAAGAGTGTACATAGATTGTTGGATATTCGAACTGAGTATTGTGAGTCTAGTAGTTTATTATATTAATGTAATATGGTGGATAATTTTTTATTCATTTTATTATTTTGTCTAATTTTATGTATGTTTGAAATTCTCCACATAAAAACTTTAAAATTAAAAGGAAATAACAATAAAAGTTACAAACATTTAGAATTGAACAAAAATTAAAACATTACATATCAAAATACCTAATTTATTTGTTTAAATACCTGGTACACATAGAAGTACATTTTATAAACCTAAACTAACTATATGTATGGGAAAATCAAGAAAGATTGTTAAATGGATGAAATGAGTTAGAAAAAAAGCTAGAAAAATGAGAAAAAAGATAAATATAAAGAATGTTGACAGAAATTGTGAAGAACAGAAATTAATAAAGTGGAAGTCAACAAAATGATAGAATCAAGAAAACAAAAAGTCAGTATTCTAAAGATTAATAAAACAGATAACTGGTAAATTTGAAAGCCTCGATGAAAATTATAATGCTCTAGAAGAATAAAAAAATTATACAAATTATCAAAATTGAGGTTAGATTATTTTGAAAAATTGAATAAACCATTGACCATAAATGAAAGTGAATTAGGAGTAAAAAGTATTCCTTCACTTACAAAAGAGAGTAGCGTAACAATACTTTACAGAAAATTTTCACCAAGCTTTCAAGAAAATGATAATCCTTATCCTAAAAACACTATTTAGAGAGCAGAAAAAGAATACCTATACAAATCATTTTAAGAGTCTAATATCACAAGAATCACACAAAAAAAGAAAAGAAAATTAAATATCAATCTCACTTACGAACACAAACGTAAAATGCAAAATAAAATATTGCCAATTTGTTTCAGCTATGTATTTAGTTAATTTTACATTAGCTGCTTTAACAGTAAACCCTAAAACTCAGTGACAAAGCACAGTAACCCAAGCAGATGGAGGCTTTGTCATTTTCAATGTGTCACTTCCAAATACTCATCCAGCAAGCAAACAGTGAGAGTGAAGGCGCCCACAGGAAGTTTTAATATGGCAAACCTGGATATGATGTACATCACATTTACTTATACTCCATTAGCCAGAACTCAGTCATATGATGAGACAGTCAATATGTGTATTCAGAAGGAAAAGGAAAGAAAGTTGGTGCAGAACTAGCCAGTCTCTGCTACAAGTCAAGTGTGTGTATGTGTATGTGTGTCTATGTAGCTATGTGTTCCAGTAATCTACCTAGAATGTAATGAATTAAAACAATAGTTTATTATTTTTCTCTCATGGTCCTATGGTTTGACTGGGTTCACCCTACAGGGCAGTATTTGCTTTGATTCTCTCTTGCACTTGAAGTCAGATGTTGGCTAGGGCTGTGGTCCTCTGAAGATTCGACTGGACTGGGTATCCAGTATGGCTCCTCAGATGGCATGCAGTTCATGCTGGCCATCACCTGGTGGCTCACCTAGAAATGTTGACCAGAGTGTCAACACATGTCCTCTCCAGATGGCTCAGGACTCTCACAACGTGGCAGCAGGATTCCAAGAGACTGTGCCCCAAGTACGAGCATTCTAGGGAACCAAGGCAGAAACTGAAAAGCCTCTTAGGACCTAGCTTTGGAAGTCACATAGCACCACTTCCATCATGGACCCTTTTTCAAAAACAAGCCATAGGGCAAGCTCAGATTCAAAGGAAGGGAACCACATAAGGCTGTGAATACTGGAAGGTGTGGTTTATTGAGGAACAATCTTTAGCCACTAGCTTTCATGATCTTCCATAAGGCCCCTAATCATCTGCATCTCTCTTACATGTAAAAAATACTCATCCGTGTTCCCTTCCAACATTAGATGTCTTGTCATATTATGACATCAGCTTCAGGCTTGAAATGCAGGATCTTGTCATCTAAATTAGGTCCAAGTACAGATGAGACTTCTTGGGGTCATCTGCCTTAATTTCAGTTCCTCAAGCATAGTTCATCTCAATCTGAAGATCTGTGACCTAAAGAGAAAAGTTATCTGCTGCCACCCTGCTGGGGACAATCACAAGACAACTGTAACAGATATTTCTGTTCAAAAAAACACATCAGTTAATGGTCCATAGCCACTCTGAAATCTAACCAGGCACATGTCGTCAGTTCTCTAATTAGGGTTCAGTCTTGCTTCCTCAGAGTGGATCTCTGTGGCTCCAGAATCCACTCCACACTCTAATTCATCCTTTATTTTCCACGAGAAAGGATGTATGTTTTCAGTTGAGATATATTCTCAGTCTTCTTCCTGTCTATAGAAGTTTGAGGGCTCTGAAATCTCTTTTCATTTTGAACTGTGTCTGTTCTTTAATGTCCCATCTGGCAGTGCTTCTGTTACTACAACTGTCTTTTAAAATGTCATGGGTTTCACATCAGTCTTAATGAGATTTATTCCATGAGACAAAAGCAACACCCACAAATCGCTCCAACACAGGCACCTCTACCTTAGGTCACCTATGAGGCTTCTGTGACCAAGACTATTAGAATCCCTATTCTCTAGCAAATACAGTCTGAGAGGAATATTCCTAAATTTCTTAAAGTCATTTTTTTCTACTTAAAAGTACCGTTTAGGCATACCTTTATTTAGTTCTGAATGTTAATGTTGGATGCTACAGTCAAAACTCTGACTTCATTTTTATTCCAAGGGTACATTTATTGTCCTGGATTTGATTTTTTTTCATTATGCCCAGGAATAAATGTTAAAGAAATGTTTAAAACATATATAAGAAAAACTTTAGTAATGAAGAACACAAAAAGGGACTTGAACAAATGTTAAAACACACTGTATTTTTGGATAGGTTAAGTCAGCATTATAAAAATGTCAAATGTCAATTCTCCCTGAATTTATTTATAAATTTTATGTAATCAATTCAAATAACATTAGGATCAGAGATGCTGATTCTAAAATTCATATTTAAAAAACCACACAAGATATGTGAACCTATATATATATCCCTGGTTCCTGGCACAGTGCTCCTAAAACCCTTGTATAAGAGTACTTGGAGAATCTTTTGTTCGAATATTTGGTCTTTGACCCTAGTTTCTGACACAGACCTCCTAAATCCATTGGAATTTTTTTAGGTGATAGGAGATCTTTTCTTCTAATGAGGCAACTTTTCGTGGGCTCCTGGATAGCTTCAGGATGGGGTCTGGTCACCAGAAAGAGCAAGCCATGATTAGAATCTATTCCTGCTCAAAATAATGGCTTCAATCTCTACACCTCAATGTTCTGGGCTGCTGCGCCCCCTGCTGTTTCATCCTTAGGTATGTATAATTCCTCATTCATTTCAGTTAATTTGCAAGAAACTTATCCATCAACCTGATGAGGTTGTCTCTCATTTTCAGCCCTACTGTGGGTTTCTATCTCTGTCTTCAGCATCCTTTAAACGGGCCATTAGGAATAGAAAAGGAGAGGAATGGATGTTCATTTGATTCAGAAGTCCAGTTTTGTTTCAGTTGCTACGCTTTTGGTCAGAGAATTCTCAACCTACACAACATACTTGTGAAGGAATTTTATCCATTCATTTTTAATTTTTATATGGGTTTTCTTTTCTTCTTTCTTTTTTTCTGGGGAGGAAAATCAAGTATTGATGTGATTTTATATTTGCATTGTATTTTAAACATCTCAGAGACTTTTCTATACATCTCATTTTATCTAAACTGTTCCAGAGAAAGAGCCAGAAGCAATGTAAGAAACTATTCTCCTTGGCCTTACTGTAGACCATAATCACAAGGCACAGGTTTCACAACGGAAAACTTGGAAGAAATCTTTGAAGATGATCCAAAAGATCTGATTTAGAATGTGAGAAAGAATTTTGCATAAAACAATGGATTCTCAATCACAGGGATTACATAGGCCAACAGGAGGGAGGGTAGGAGGGCCGGTCAGCCAGAAGTCTAAGAATTCTCTCCCCAGTTCAGACCACTTTTTAAATTTCATCTTCATATTTTCCAAAGAGAGAAGAAGAAACTCTCTACTAGTCCCTTCCCTCAAATGACACATAGAGTACCACTTATTACTATGTATTTTGATCCCTTTTTCATAAGGTCAAATATTGCTGATGCATTTTTTCATAAAGAATGGTAGCAATAGGAAACAAAGATAAACACATTTTCCCAACATCTTGCTGCTCCCAGAAAAAACAGTTAAGTTTCAATGCTAGTGCTCTTTACTGAATCCTGGGATTAAAATTCCAGATTTCCAGAACCATATTTTTGCTTGCAGAAGCAGAAAGAATACATATGTGTGGGGCAGTGATGGCATTATCAAACAAGGACCAAAGAAGAAACTGGGAGAAGGGTCATTTTATTCACTATTGTATAAAAAAATTATACAGAACAACATAAGTCTCTACATGTTTTTATTCAATAATATGAGGTTATGGAGATATATACATATGAAAACAGGAATTTCCCAAATAATAACAAGACCAGCCTGCTCTTCCTTGTCCCTTTATCTTTTTTTCTCTTTTTTTTTTTCCAAAAACAAAGTTACACAAACAAACCTTAACTGAAAGTATACAAGCCCACTTTTCTTTTCCCAAAATAAACAAAACATCTCTCAGTTTTCCCAGCATTTTCCCCTTCCTAATGTGGAAGAATAATTTACTAAAGTATTAGCCAGTGTTTTGGTTTCACTGCTGAAAAGGATTTGGAAAGAATGTGATCTGTGCTGATTCTTATCCTCTGGTACTTTTCCCTTCCCTGTTTCAAAAGTGTAGCCTAATCCTTGTGTCTCTTGCGTAAAGAACTTTCAAGGTTAGAAGCAGAGGTTGCTTAAAGATAACTTTGTGAAAACCCTGGCTACTTGGGCAAATTACTCTAGGTGCTCCTGAGGAAGAGGAAAAAGAAGCCTTTTGCAGGGAGGTTAGAGGAGAAGCCCCAATGGCAGGAAGAATTCAAAACCAGGAGGTGGGTGGAGGTTTATGGGACCCAGGATAGTGGGCACCTGGGGCCCCTCCATCATTGCACCCAGGGTAAAAGCCAGGACCTCTGAGTTAAATGGCTGTGTGAGGCCAACTCTCGACCACAGAGCTCCCAGTCTCAGAAAATATTCCTGTGTCCAAATATAGCATAGAAGCAGCCAAGCAGCCAGGCTTCAAAGTGGCTGAGGGGTTGGACAATGGCATGGTCATGTGAGGAGTAACCAGTTTCAAGCAAAGACTAAAGCAATTTCTGCAGTAGTATATTTCTCTTTTTTAAATTGAAGTTTAGTTGACCTACAACGCTATGTTAGTTCCAGATGCACAACACAGTGATTTGATACTTCTATACATTACAAAATGATCACCATGATAAGTCTACTTACCATCTGTCATCATAAAACGTTCTTACAATATTATTGGCTATATTCCCCATGTTGTACATTTCATCCTCATGATTCATTTACTTTCTAACTAAAAGTCTGTGCCTCTTAATCTCCCACACTTATTTCACTAATCCCCCTACACCCCTTTCCTATGGCAACCAACTGTTTGTTCTCTGTATCTATGAGTCTGTTTCAGTTTTGTTTGTTCGTTTTTTTTTCAAATTCCACAGTTAAGTGAAATCATATGGTATTTGTCTTTCTCTGCCTGACTTATTTCACTTAGCATAATATCCTCCAGGTTCATCCATGTTGTCACAAATGGTAGTATTTCATTCTTTTTATGGCTGAGTAATATTCCATTGTATTTATATGCCGTATCTTCTTTATGCATTCATCTGTTGATGGACACCTGGGTTGCTTCCATATCTTGGTTACTGTAAATAATGCTGCAATAAACATAGGGGTGCATACATCTTTTCAAATTAGTATTTTTGTTTTCTTTGGATAAATAGGAATGGAATTGCTGGATCATATGGTAGTTCTATTTTTAATTTTTTGAGGAATATCCCTACTATTTTCCATAGTAGTTGCACCAATTTACATTCCCATCGACAGTGTACAAGGGTTCCCTCTTCTCCACATCCTCACCAAGACTTGTTATTTTCTTTTTGATAACTGCCATTTTGACAGATGTGAGGTAACATCTCACTGTGATTTTGATTTGCATTTCCCTGATGATTAGTGATGTTGAGCACTTTTTCATATACCTGTTGGCCACTTGCACATCTTTTTTGGAGAAATGTCTAGTTGAAGAAATAGTCTTTTGCCCATTTTTTAATCAGGTGATTTGTTTTTTTGCTATTGAGTTCTATGACTTCCTAATATATTTTAGATATAAACCCTTTATCAGATACCTGATTTGCAAATATGTTCTCCCATTCCATAGATTGCCTTTTCATTTTGCTGATGGTTTCCTCTGCTGCGCAGAAGCTTTTTAGTTTGATGTAGTCCCATTTAGCTATTTTTGCTTTTGTTGCCTGTGTCTTTAATGTCATATCTAAAATATCATTGTCAAGGCCAATGTCAAGAAGCTTTTTCTCTATCTTTTCTTCTATGAGTTTTACAGTTTCAGGTCTAATGTTAAAAGTCTGTAATACATTTTGTGTTGATTTTTTTCTATGGTGTAAGATTTGTATATGGATATCCAGTTTTCCCAAAACCGTTTACTGAAGAGACTATCCTTTCCCCATTGTGTATTCTTGCCTCCCTTGTCAAAGATCAATATACTGTAAATGTGGGGGTTTATTTCTGGGCTCTCTATTCTGTTCCATTGGTCAATGTGTCTGTTTTTATGCCAATACCATCTTCTTTTGATAACTATAGCTTTGTAATATAGTTTGAAATCAAGAAATATGATGACTCCTGCTCTGTTCTTCATGCTTAAGATTGCTTTGGCTATTCAGAATCTCTTAGGACTCCATACGAATCTTAGGATTTTAAGTGGCCAATTCTAATATCTTGTCTATCAGCTCTTCCTAGAATTCCTACTTTAGAAATATATTGTAAGAAAGTTGATAAATGAAAAGACTTTTGTAAATTTTCTATATGGCATTAGTAGTCTTTGCATCTTTTAGAGAACATAAAAGAGTTTCTGAAGGAGAAAAAAATTAATATAATGTTTCTTTCCTAAAATACCAGCAATGAACCAGTAAAACATACTTATCAAAATTTGTAGGACACAGCAAACACAGTGTTTAGAGGAAAATTTATAGCATTGAATGCATATATTCTTTAGAAAAAAATAAACATCTAAAATCAGTAATCTAAGCTTTCATCTTAGGAAACTAGAAAAAGAAGAGCAGATTAAGTCCAAAGCAAGCATAAGAAAAGAAATATTTAAAAATTAGAGCAGAAATCAATGAAACTGAAAAGAGGAAATCAATAGAGAAAATCAATGAAACAAAAAGCTGATTCTTTGAAAAAAAATCAATAAAATGATAAGCCTCTAGCAGGCCACCTAAGAAAAAAAGAGAGGTGACATGAATTGCTAATATAAGAAATGAAAGAGGGGACATCACTAGAGATCTCACAGACATTAAAAGGATAATAAAGGAATACTAGGAACAATGCTATGCCCACAAATTTAATAACCTAGATGAAATGGATTAATTCCTTGAAAGACACTTCTGCCAAAACTCCCACAAGAATAAACAGACAATTCAAATTGACCTATATCTACTGAAGAGATTGAATCAGTAATTAATAACCTTGCAAAACAAAAACCATCAGGGGTTCACCGGTGAATTTTATCAAACATTTATGGAAAGAGTTACACCAGTTCTCTACAATTTCTTCCAGAAGACAGAAGAAGAGGAAATACTCTCTAACTCATTTTATAAGGCCAACATTAACATAATACTAAAACTGTACCAAAACAATACAAGAAAATAAAACTACAGACTAATATCTCTCATGAGCATAGGTGCAAAAATCTTCAGAAAAAATTAGTAAATCAAATCCAACAATGTATAAAAGAATTATACACAATGACCAAGTGGTATTTATCCCAGGTATGCAAGTCTGGTTCAATATTTGAAAATCAATTAATGTAACCTATCACATCAACAGGCTAAAGAAGAAACTGATATTACATGATATCAACTGATGCAGAAAAAGCAGCTGACAAAATCCAACACCCATGCATCGAACCCACTCTCAGCAAAACAGAAATAGAGGGGAACTTCTTCAACATGATAAAAAACATTTACTAAAAACTTACAACTAATATCACACTTAATGGTGAGAAACTAGAACTTTCCCACTAAGAACATGAACAAAAGAAATATATCCCCTCTCATCACTTCTTTCCAACATCGTACTAGAAGTCCTAACTAATGCAGTAAGACAATAAAAGGAACTAAAAGTTTCACAGATTGAGAAAGAATAAATAAAACTCTTTTCAAAGATGACATGATTACCTATGTAGCTATCTGAAAGAATCAACAAAAAAACTCCTGTGACTAATATCAGATAGCTACATAGAGTGGTAATAATAAGGTTGCAGGATACAAGGTTAATATAAAAAGTCAGTTTCCCTCCTATATACCAGCAATGAACAAGTAAACTTTGAAATTAAAAACACAGCATCATTTACATTATCTACCCCCAAAAATGAAATACTTAGGTATAAATCTAATAAAATGTATACAAAACCTATAAGAGGAAAACTTATCAAACTCTGATGAAAGAAATCAAAGAATTAAATTAATGGAGAGATATTCCATGATCATGGTTAGGAAGACTCAATATTATCAAGATGATAGTGCTTTCCAATTTGATCTATACACTCGATGCAGTCCCAATCAAAATCCCAGCAAGGTATTTTTTGGATATCAATTAACTTATTCTAAAGTTTATATGGAAAGGCAAAAGATCCAACACAACATCTAAAGAAAAGAACAAAGTTAAAGGGCTGACACTACCCAACTTTGAGACTTACTGTAAAGCTACAGTAATCAAGAGAGGGTGGTACTGGTGAAAGAAGAAACAAACAGATCAGTGGAACAAAATAGAGAACCCCAAAATTGACCCATATAAGTATTGTCAACTGATCTTTGAGAAGGAAGTAAAGGCAACACAATGGAACAACGATAGCCTTTTCAAGAAATGATGCTAGAACAATTGGACATCCATATGCAAAAAAAAGAAAGAAAAGAAAAGAAAAATAAGGAATCTAGACACAGACCTTACATTCTTCATAAAAATTAACTCAAAATCTATCATAGACCTAAATGTAAAATACAAAGCTATAAAACCCTGGAAGGCAACATAAGAGAAAATCTAGGTGACGTTTGTTATGGGGATGACTTTTTTAGATACAACACCAAAGGCACTATCCATGAAAGAAATAATTGATAAGCTGAACTTCATTACAATTAAAAATCTGCTCTGTGAAAGACTCTATCAAGAAAATAAGAAGACAAGCCACAAAGTGGCTTTTCTATTTATTTTAACTAGATACTAATTAAGCAACCCCTGAAGGAATTAAACTTAATTTCCTCACAGAATAAATAGCATTTACCATGGTTTATCTGTCTAGGCGTGTCTGTTTGTTTATTTTTCCTTCATTTTGTTTATTTTATAAACAGCACATGGCTACTAAAGTAAATTTGAAAAATGTAGCAAGCCACAAAAGAAGTAAAAGTCAGCTCTCTACCTCTTCCCCTCATTTTCTAAACAATCCAGCCCAACACCACTAGATGGAGCTAGGTAAGATAGATGTCACACGGAGTTGAAGAGAATTAAGACAGTAGATGGTGGGGTGTACAACTCCGACAAGGGTGAGAAGAAGGTTCACAAAGGAGGGCAGCCTGGCTCAAGCTGTCAGAGCCAGAGCAAGAGGAGGAGGGTGTCCTTATGGAGGGCTAGTCTATGTGTGGGACATCAGAAGCCAAGCGGAGTATGTATGAACGTATGTACATGTTTATGTGTTTAAACATACATAAACTCTGCAGCTCTATTTGCTGAGAAAGCCCAGTAGGGACACCATAAAAATAATGGGCATACCTACAGCCCAGTTCTTGATTTCTAATGTCATTTGCTAAAAAAAAACAAAAAACAAAAAAGAGGAGGAAAATTATAAGATTAGCCTGAAATATCTTGGGACAGAAGATAATTGCTCAAGAAGGATGAGGACATGTCAAAAGGACCCAGAAGCCAGCTTAAATGGACTTTTACTGGCCAAATCTGAGACTATTTGAGTATCAAAATAAATAATGAAATAACAGATGATAACTCATAAATAAATAAAGTAGGAAAACATGACTATACTGGCATAAACAAATAAATAAATTCATTGAAATTTTGATGAGAAGTAGGACATTTACATAGTCTGATAGTACCTCCCCATAAGATATTTATTAATTACAAAGGAAAAAAATAACTTTATAGACAAGAAGTCTGGCACATATCACCTTAATCAAGTGATTGAATTTAATATCACCCAAAATGGGAGAAATGGAAACACGTGCCACCTGATAGTTACAATAAGAAGAACAGAGCATCACCCTGGGATATCCCTGCTGAAGAGGTAGACGCCTTCTGGACATCTTCTACCTGGATGTCTTATCACCACATCGAACTCTTGCCCTCTTCTCACTTTTCCTTTCCTCCTGTATGAACTATCTTGGCAATGGCATTATCATCACTAAATCAGCTAAATTTGCTCTCCCTACCTCCATTCTAAATCTTAATCTGAAGCACCATTATCTCCCACCAGTGCAAGAACAATCTTTTTGGTGTGACATCAGCATCGTGGTGGTGTGAGATGCTCTCTTTATCTCTCCCCTTCAATCTACAATGAGTAAAACATCCACAGCTAAACAAAGGTGCTTCTGTCCAACACATCAGGACATCAGAGAATTTCAAACATCTGTACATCTAAAGGTGGGTGGACTGGGGCACATAAAGGAGGCAGAGCCAGGGGAACACTGGAAGCAGTGCCTGCAATCCTGGACCGTCAGCCTTAATGGCTGAGCCCGCAGCCCCAGACAACCTGGTAGCATCAGGGAAAGAAGCGCACTGGCCTCCTGGCTGCAGAGGCACCCGCAGCCACAGGGTATCGGACAACAGTGGCAGCAGGGCCGGTGACCCTGTTCCTCCAGCCACAGAGGTGCCTGCAGCTCGACCCCCCCCACACACACACACAGTGGCAGCACCCACGACCCAAGAATCCCAGGCATGGCAGAGACACCCATGACCCTGGATCCCCACCTCTCCTCCCCTCACAGCACCAGAGCCTACAGCCCAGGAGGCCCTGGATGTGTCAGAAGCACCTGCCATCCTGGTGCTCCAGGTGGTGATGCCGGTGACACTGGAGCAGCAAGGCACCAATGATCCTGAAGGCGAGAGCAGCGACAATGAGGGCACCAGGCAACACCTCTGACAAAGGCAGTGGAGGGTTGAAAGTGCCCACTCTCAGATACAACTGGAGGCAGTAGTTCAGGTAAGAAAACCCAAAAAACTTGTGCTATAGCGCCACCCACTGGAAAACAAAAGAAAGTCCTCGAATGATTAACCTATTGAATCTTTCTAATTAAGTTAAAAAGAAAAAAGTTCTTCCTAAAGAAGAAAGGTGTTTGCTACTTCACGTGTCCTGGCAGAGAAACAACTCATCAAGTACCATGAGGCGCCACGGTAACGTGATATCAGACAAGGGAAATGACGATGTTCCAGAACCAAACTTAAAGCCATGGAATATTGCAATCTAACTGATAAAGAATTCAAAATAGCTGTTAGGAAGAAACTCAAGGAGCTACAAGGAAACTCAGAAAGGCAGTTCAATGAGCCCCGGAATAACATTAACGAACAGAAGAAATACTTTATCAAAGAGACTGAAACTCTAAAAAGGAACCAAACAGAAACTAGAGCTGAAGAACTCAGTAAATACGATGAAGAATGCATTAGAAAGCACTGAAGATAGAGCAGACCATATGGAAGAGAGAATCAGTGAGCTCAAAGATGGAAATCTAGAAATGATACAGGTGGAAGAGGAAAGAGAAGTAAGATCTTTAAAAAATGAAGAAATTCTAGGCGAACTATCCAGCTCTAGTTCTTTTATATTTTGCAAGTATAAAATTATCTTGTATTTAAATAATGCTAACTTTACCTTTTCCTTTATACTTATTACCTATTTATTTTATTTTACTTTGTTTTATTTGTACTGAATGAAACCTGTAGAGCAAACTTAAAGAGTAGTGGAGATACACTTTTTGTCTTACTTCTGACTTACTGTAAATACTTTAATGTTTTCTTATTAAGCATGGTACTGACTTTCAGTGGATATTTAACTTTGTCAAATGCCTTTCTACATCTATGGAAATAAAGTGAACTTGGTCATGGCATAAAATCCGTAATTCTTTAATGTGCTGCTGGATTATGTTTACTAAATTTTCATTTAAGACATTTAATTGGTATACATAAGTGAAATTAGTCTCTTTGTGTTATCTCTGCCAGGTTTGGAAATCAATGCTATCCTCAGTTCATAAAAAGAATTTTGAGTTCCTTGTTTTTCTGTCCTCAGACAATTTTGATATTATTGGATGTGTCATTGGTACTTTGCTGTAAGAAATTGCTCCAGAAGTGTCACATTGACTGTCATGTTTGTTCAAGTAATATCCAGGCCCCAGTTGTCAGTGCTTTCTTTATGTCAACATTTTACACCCACATGAGTTCACAAAGAAAGAACCTCATTGCATTTTCAGGAAGAGTTATTGACCTTGAACTCAGTGTGTGTGCAATTAATGTTATGGATGGATAGACGGAAATAAAGGAAAGGAATAAATTACTGATAGCATAAGATGATGAAGTTGCCATTGTCTAACGTAATATTGGCAAGGAATCTAAAGAAACCATGATATCTTTATAAAAAACAGAGAAATGTGAGTTACATAGCTGTTAGTAAATTCATAGCTTAATTCACAATCAAATTACTGTCCCTAGAATGTTAATAAATACATTTTAACTTGGAAAATGTTCTCTAATAGAAGACATCAAGTCCTCAATACTTAGCTTTTTCAGCTCTACATGTTCTATCAGTGACTAAACACACAAAAGGAATGCTTATCGGTTTTGCAAATAACTGTGCTGGGAAAGACAACTCTGTGGACATTGGAATCACATTTGAAAAACTGAATATAAAGACCAATATTTGCCAAAGCAGTATTCTTTTATATATTAATTTTAGTCCTTTTCTCCTTCAACAATTATTTATTGAGCACCTAATATGAACAACTGGGCACTGTTCTGGGCATTAATACCTATATATACTATATAATAGTATAATATAATAGTATAATATATATATATATATGCACATATATACACACATAGTATCATATAGTTACATGTAATATATTTTATGTCATATAGTCATTTATATTTATATACAGTGTTATATGGTCACATATATATGTGTAATGAAATATGCTATGAAGAATAAAAAAGAGGGTAAGGAAATAGAGGACAATGTGCAGAGGACTGCTATTCTGGTAGAGTGGTCAGGAAAGGCCTTTGTGTGGAGGCACTGGTACAGAGAAATGAATGAAGTAGAGGAGAAAACGTTATGCATATTCCGAGTGCCCCAGGAAGAGAAAACAGGAAGTGCAAAGGTCCTGAGAAAAAGTAAGATTTATGTATTCTAGAAACAGGAAAGGGACCAGCGTGAGTGCGGCAGAGTGAATAAGATAGGGTCAAGAAGTGAGAGAGTGGCACAGACATATATACACTACCAAATGTAAAATAGATAGCTAATAGGAAGCAGCCACATAGCACAGGGAGATCAGCTCGGTGCTTTGTGACCACCTAGAGGGATGGGATAGGGAGGGTGGGAGGCAGACGCAAGAGGGAGGGGATATGGGGATATTTGTATATGTATAGCCGATTCACTTTGTTATACAGCAGAAACTAACACACCATTGTAAAGCAATTATACTCCAATAAAGATATTAAATAAATAAATAAATAATAAACTTAAAAAAAACAAAAAAGACAGGGTCAAGCCATAAAAATGAGATCTGACCATGGGAGGAGGGAAATAACCAAATCCTGTAGGGTCTTGTAGGCTTTGGTAAAAATTTTGGACTTTATTTTCAGGATCATGGAGCGCTGGTAGAGGAGCTTCCCAGGGCATGATGTAATTAGATTTTTATTTTAAAGGATTTATTTTGGCTTTTGTGAGAGAGTGGATTGAAAGAGAGCAGTGGTAGGATCATGCATACAAGTTAGGAGACCCTTGCACTAGTAGAGGCAAAGGATGCTGGTTGTTTAGACTAGAATGGCATAGATGAAATAAAGAAAAGTGAGCATACTAAAGATATATTCTGACTTGCTGCTAAACTTTACGTTGGAAGTAGTAGAAAGGAAGAAACTAAGGATGAATCCACATATTTTTGGCCTGAGCAATTGGTTTAATGGAGATACCACTTACTGAGAGGAAAACAACTGGGAAGAGAAGAAGAATCCGATGTTTAATTCTGAACTTGTTGAATCTGAGGTGCCTATAAGACTTCAGTGGAGAGTTAGAGTAAGCAGTTGTAAATACAATTCTGAATCAGAAGGGAGCAATCAGGGATAGATACTCTGCAATGAGAAATTGTTTGAGAATGAGAGTTTAAATACTCTCTAAATACAGCATTTAAAGCCCTAGGACAAGGAGAGATCCCTTTGGAGAGAATGTGACTTGAGAAGGGATGAAATTAGAAGACTGAACTTTGAGACACGACAACGTTTAAGTGTCAGGAAAACAAATAGTAAAAGATTCTGAAAATGACTGACAGAATCAAAGTGCAGGATGTTGAAATTCAAGTGAAGAAATTGCTTCAGGAAGGATTTCAAGAACAGAGTGAGCAACTATGTCAGTTGCTTCTGAAAGATAGAATAAAATGAGAACTGAGAATTGACCACTGAAATTGGCAACATGGAGATCACAGGTGACTGATGGGTGGAGATAAAGCCTGATGGGAGTCAGTTCATGAAATAATGGGAAAAGAAGTGGAAGTAGTAAGTTTGGACAAATATTGAGAGGAGATTTGTGGAAAAGGGAACAGAAAATGGGGAGGTAGATAGAGGGATATGTATAGTCAAGAATTTGTTTTCTCACAGATGAAATATATATTTATATGCTAATGAAAATAATAAAGTTATGGTGTAGTAGAGAGAGGTAAATCAATCTAGTATGAAGTTTTTGAGTATGCAAAAAGGAATAAGTTCCAGTAAAAAAAGTAAAATGATGCTTTGGATTTAGATGCATACACAGTTCATCCGGTGCAACACAAGAGAAGACAGAGTACATAGGTACAGATGCAGATGAGCTGGTAGTTTCAGTATTGGTGGAAGCTGATCAGAAGTTTTACTTCTGATCGCTTCTATTCTCTCAGTAAATTCAGAAGCGATGCCATCAGTTGAGAGAAAAGAAGGCATTGTTTACAAAAACAATGACATGGGAGAGTGAGAGGATAAAATTACTTGAGCAATATAATAGCACTGCATGGAGGCTGTGTTTGTACCAAAGTCTATAGTCGTGAATTTAAAGTGAGATCTGTCAGCATGCTCACATGCTTTTCACAAGCCACATTCTTAATTTTGATGCAAGTGAATGTAAACTCCCCAATGGCAGAAACATATGGTCTTTGTTAACCACAGAACAGTGTCTGGTACAAAGTATGCATTAAAATATACGTGGACTGACTAAATAATATCCATCTTCTCCACTTGACTGCTTTGCTTCACAATATCTCAGTACTTAATACAGAGTCTGTTTCATAGCAGGCTTAAATATTGACTGAATGGATGAATGACCCAATTAATCAATGTCTTTTTTTCCTTCACTTCTGAACTTTATACCCAACTCCCTACTGAATAGCTTCACTGAATTTCACAAGAGAGCCTCAAATCCAACATATCTCAGACTCTACCTGATAGTTTCTCTACATGTTACTAGCAAGATCATCCACTAGAGCCCTAGTGAGAAACCTATAGTCATTCTCTATTTATCATCTCTGAAATGGATAAGTCCATAACTGTTTTACAAATTTCTGAGCAAAATAACTGAAATACAGTGCTTAGCACAATGCCTAGCATATAGTACCTACAAATATTAGCTATTACCAGCTTTTAATGATTCTAAGATACACATCTTTTCACATCTCTTTAATCATGACATATTTTACAATCAGTAGTGTATCATAATTTAATCAGATGAGGTTTGTTTAAGTAGCATATTAGATAATGGTGTCCTTTATATCAATAGTGTATCAGACAAGATAAAATGCAGTACTGTAACTTTTCTCTGCAATATGCTCATCAATATTAAACTAGTAATTGAGTCATGTCCAGTACACTTCAAATCCATATTTTTCTCCCTCTCCCTATTGTTGCAAACTTACTTTAAGTCCTTGCTTTCTCTATCCATTTAGAATGAATTTTGCATCTGTCTGTGTATCAGCTAGGAATCCCTCTGGCAATAAATAACAGAAAAGCAACTAGCAATTGCTAAACAAATAGGGAAGGGGTCCATAGGTTGACATTCCAAGGTTCACAAAATTACCCAATAATACTGGCAGAGACCAAGGCCCTTTCTATCTTTTGGACTTGCTTAGCATGCAGACCTTGATCCTCCTGCTTGTTGCTTTGTCAGCTCAAGATGGCCATTGAAACTTCAAGCATTACATCCATTTTCCATGCAGGAAGAATAAATAAAAACGTTCACTGGTGTGCCTACTGAAACTTGCTCTTTTTATTAAGAGAGCAGAAGTTTTCCATAAACCCCACCCAGAAGTTTTCCATTTATATGTCACTGGCCAGATTAGATCAAATAGCTACCCATGGTTTGAAGATGGCTAGGGAGAAAGATGCTGTGTGAGTAGTTAAGCCAATGAGCATCGTCTGCCATATTTTGGCAAATATCTTCTCAATTTTTGAGACTTAGCGCAAGAGTTATATCTTATCTATTTACTTATTTGTTTATTTATTTGTTTGGTTGTTGGGTTTATTATTCATTTACTATTTATTTAGCACCTAGCACCTAGTACATACCAGGAACTGTTATAGGCACTGGGGATACAAAGATGAGCAAAATCCCCTCCCTTGTGGAACTTCCATCCCAGCCTTGACCTTTTTAAAAAAAATTTTACTGGAGTAGAGTTGCTTCACAATGTTGTGTTAGTTTCTGCTGTACAACAAAGTGAATCAGCTATATGCATACCTGTCCCCTCCCTCTTGGACCTCCCTCCCACCCCACCCCCATCCCACCCATCTAGGTCATCACAGAGCACTGAGATTTCCTTCTCATTTAGGTCACCACAGAGCATTGAGTAGAGTTCCCTGTGCTATACAGTATGTTCTCATAAGTTATCTATTTTATACATAGTATCAATAGTATATATATGTCAATCCCAATCTCCCAATTCATCCCACCCTCCCTTTTCCCCTTGGTATCCATACATTTGTTCTCTAAGTCTGTGTCTCTATTTCTGCTTTGTAAATAAGATTGTCTATACCAATTTTTTCAGATCCACATATATTCGTTAATATATGATATTTGTTTTTCTTTCTGACTTATTTCACTCTATATGACAGTCTCTAGGTCCATCCATGTCTCTACAAATGACCCAATTTCGTTCCTTTTTATGGCTGAGTAATATTCCATTGTATATATGTACCACATCTTCTTTATCCATTCCTCTGTTGATGGACATTTAGGTGGCTTCCATGTCCTGGCTATTGTAAATAGTCCAGCCTTGACCTTTTGATCCAATATTTCTACTTTCAGTAATTTACCGTACAGACTACTCTGCAATGACAAGCATGTTCATTGATGCAATAACTAGAAAACAGAAAACTGACTGATTATCTATATGGTATTGATTTATTATAATATGTATATATAAGGTAATTATTCAAAAGAATATATCTCTCTTAATATAGATATCTATGCTGACATGGGAAGTATCTCCAATATATGTTTTAATGGAAAAATTGCAGAGCAAAATGTATGGTGTAGTAAAATCACACTTTTGAAAGAAAATCCATCCTAAAATTCATGTGAAATCTTGAGGGACCCTGAATAGCCAAACAATTTTGAAAAAGAATAAAGCTGGAGGGTTTTCCCTTCTTGTTTTCAAAACATTACAAAGCTACAGTAATCAAAACAGTGTGGTACTGGCATAAAGACAGACAAATAGATCAATGCAAGAGAACAGAGAGCCCAGAAACAAACCCTCATGTATATGATGAAATGATCTTCAACAACAGTGCCAAGACCACTCAATGGTGAAAGGACAGTCTCTTCAATAAATGGTGTTGGGAAAAGTGGATATCCATATGCAAAAGAATGAAGATGGGCCCTTATCTTACACCACATACAAAAATTAACTGAAAACGGATTAAAGAAATACATGTAAGACCTAAACCTATAAAACTCCCAGAAGAAAACACAGGGGAAAATCTTCATGACATTGGATGTGGCAATGATTTCTTGACTATGACACCAAAAGCACAGGCAGCAAAAGCAAAAAGAGATAACTGGAACTACATCAAACTTAAAAACTTCCATAGATCAAAAAACAGTTGACAGAGTGAAAAGGCAACCTATGGAATGAGAGGAAATATTTGCAAATCATATATCTGATAAGGGGTTAATATCCATAGTATATAAAGAACTTCTACAACTCAACAACAAAAAATCAAATACCTGGATTTTTAAAACATGAGCAAAAGATATGAATAGGCATTTTTCCAAAGATGATATACAGATAGCCAATAAGCATATGAAAAGATATTCAGCATCACTAATCATCAAATAAATCTAAATTAAAACCACAATAAGATATTATTATTATTGTGGTTATATCCATTAGGATGGTTACTATCAAAAAAAAAACAAAAAAAAACAAAAAAAACCCAGGATATGGAGAAATCAGAACTCTGTGCACTGTAAGTGGGATTGTAAAACAGTGCAACCACTATGAAAAATACTATGAGAACTCAAAAAATTAAAACTAGAACTACCATATGATTTGGCAACCTCACTTCTGGGAATATATCCAGAAAAACTATAAGTGAGGTCTCAAAGGGATATTTGTACACCTATGTTCATGGTAGCATTATTCACAATAGCCAAAAGGTGGAGGCAATGTAAATGTCCACTGATGGATGAATGGATAAACAAAATGTGGTATAAACACACAATGGAATATTATTCAGTCTTAAAAAGGAAGTCCTGTCACATTTACAACCTGGATGAATCTTGAGGACATTATGCTAAATGAAATAACCGGCCACAAAAAGATAAATACTGTATTAGTTCACTTGGTATCTAAAGTAATCAAAGCCAAAGAAACAGAAAGTAGAATGGTGGTTATCAGGAGCTAGGACAAAGGGGAAGAGGGGAGTGGTTGTTTAATGAGTATAGGTTCTAAATTTCAAGATAAAAAGTTCTGGAAATCTGTTTCACAACAATTGAATGTATTTAATTGTTAAATTGTTAATTTAATACTAATGAAGTGTACATTTTAAAAAGGTCAAAATGGTAAAAAAAAAGGAAAAGGAAAATTTACAACTGCCTCTTCATATATATTATTATATACAATAATACCTATAGACTGGAAATATATGGAGTGGAAGATCATGTGTTGCTTGCTATTTTCTTCATGCCTATATTTTTACATGTGCATTATTTTTATAATCAGAGAAATATTTGAAAAACTTGAAAAAATGAAAAGTTACTTTCTTCTCTCCAATTCTCTTCTTAAATAGTGACTATTTGTGCTTACATTATCACAAACAGAATTTATCAATATAATGTTTGCTGAATGAATTCATAAACTTATCATCAACTAGTGATGATGAATAATGCCTTCAACAACAATCTATATTTAGCATCAATTTAAGAATTAAATTTAATACGGTTCTTCATTTAATAAATATTTATTGTTATTAAATGTCTATGATGAGTCAGACTGTGTAGGTTTTAAGTAACTACACATATTATTGTTTTTTGCAACCATCTTCTGATGAAATAAGAGAGGAAAAAAAGAAAGAGAAAGAAAAAAGAGGTTATGACTAGTTGATAACATTAAATAGCAAGCCACCTAATGAAATCCTGTTAACAAGCCAAGATAATATAGTCCAGGTGTGTAGTTTTCCAGTGGTTTGGTTTCACAAAAGTTAGAGCATAAATATATAGGGAAGTGAATAGATTCAACATCCTTAAAAAGTGTAACTGAAAGGATGAAATATCTTCTGACTCCAAACACTCCACCCCAGCTTCTGCCAAAGAAAACCGGTGGAAGAATAACTGTCTCTTGACTTAGAAATTAACTGCATTCTTAATGAACTATAAGAATTTTTGTGGTAAATTATGCATTCTTCTGTAAAAATTAAGGAGTCTATGTTACGACCAGGTTAATACAAAGATGAGCCACAGGAGAAACAGCAGACAAAACTCAAATTTTTGCCCCAAAAGGTCCTATGACACATGAAAAGCTGCTTCATAGAGTAAATTTTGTTCTAAACATAAAATCTTAACACTCGTTACTCCTCTGAAATAAAGTTTCAATGGGATATCATGTTTACATAACATTTAAATGAATTATAGTAAAAACTTTAGTCTTCACTTAAGAGACTCACCAGATGAAATAACATTCTTCATTTCAGAAAACAAAACCAGTGAAATGTTAAAAGCTTGTGGCAAATAATAATCTCTCAAAACCTCACACAGTTTTGCTCTTAACAGTCAAGTTTACATGCTTACTCAGAATCATTGTGGTTTATTGCCAAATCTGCATTACTACAATTACAAATTTTAGTAATAATTACACAAACTGAGAGAGTATAAATATGAAAAAAATCTCAGTTTTTACATAAAAATTGGGTTGAAGTTGTTGGAAAGACTCAAAGCAAATTAATGTTTTAAAATACCATTTATTAGACCTAGAGGAAATAACTATAAATTTTAAAGAAAAGTGTAAAGAATTTAGGAAGATTCTTAACTCCAATTAATTCACAAACAAGAGAGAACCTGAAACTAGAAATGCAGTCAATGTATTAAGATGCGCTTTATGCAAGATAGTGCAGCAGATTTAATCAGGTCATTTAAGCTCCATTTATAAAATTATATCATAAAATATTTATACCAATAACAAAAAATCATCAACTTTTTTCATCCAATAAAAATTAACATTTTTTAACTTTCTAATAAAAAATAAAATATGTGGGCTTCCCTGGTGGTGCAGTGGTTGAGAATCTGCCTGCCAATGCAGGGTACACGGGTTCGAGCCCTGGTCTGGGAAGTTCCCACATGCCGCGGAGCGACTGGGCCCGTGAGCCACAATTGCTGAGCCTGCACGTCTGGAGCCTGTGCTCCGCAACAAGAGAGGCTGCGATAGTGAGAGGCCCGTGCACCGCGATGAAGAGTGTCCCCGCTCGCCACAACTAGAGAAAGCCCTCGCACAGAAACGAAGACCCAACACAGCCAAAAATAAATAAATAAATAAAATTAAAAATAAAATAAAATAAAATAAAATATGTGAGTGCATTAGCAAGATGGCAGAACAGGAAATCCCCAGCCCTTATCCTCCCACAGAAATACCAATCTGGAAACCATGCACAAATAAAAATGTCTTTGGGGGAGCTTTGGAATCCAGGTAGAAAGTTGTAGCACCCCAGTGGAGCCCAAGACTGAGGAAAGCTGCTTTGAGAAGGCAGGCTCATACCCTGGGAGCAGACCCACTGACCATGGACCTGGCTGTAATCTGGTAGTAGCCCTATCTCCCTGCGGATTCAGCTCCAGTCTTCCTTGTCCATGGTCCTGCTACCAGTCCCATGTGTCCCAGCATAAACTATGCCCAACTGTGACTCCAGTAGCAGGCCTACCTACCATGGACCTGACTGAAACTGGTAGCATCCCTGTGATCCAGATTCAGCCCCACTCAACCAGAGCCCCGAAGGCACTCCTGTCCATCCAGGGACTCTGGAGGAGCAACAGCTGTCTGTGCCCCATGGTAACAGGTCTGGTGACCCTAGAGTCAACTGAAGATCCAAAGCATCCCTGAGACCTGCCTCCAGCCCACTTGACCATGACCTCAGTGATAGTCCCATCAGTCCAGGAACCTGGTAGGAGAAGGTCTTCACCTGCTAAAACTAGTCTGTAAAGACTGGAAGAGGTGACTGCTCATTCAAATGCAGAGACACCAATTCAAGTCTTCAAGGATCACAAAGAATCAGACAAACATGACACTACTAAAGGAAACAAATAAAGCTCCAGTAACCAATCCTTAAAAAATGGAAATTCATGAATTGCTTGACAAAGAATTTGAAATAATCTTCTTAAACAACCTCAATTTGCTACAGAAGAACATGGATAGATATCTAAATGAAATTAGGAAAACAAAACATGAACAAAATAAGAAACTCAATAAAGAAATAGAAACTATTAAAAAAGAACCAAACAGAAATCATGGAGTTGAAGAATACAATGACTGAACTGAAAATTCAAGAGACTTACAAAGGTAAAATCAATCAAGCAAAAGAAAGAATCAGCAAACTCAAAGACAAGTCATTTGAAATTACCTAGTTAGGGGAACAAAAAGAGAAAAAGAATAGAAAAGAGTGAAGAAAGCCTATGTGAGTTATGGGAGCTCCTGAAGTAAAACAATATACACATGATGAGAGTCCCAGGAGAAGAGAAAGATAAAGGGGCATTTAAGAAATAATAACAGAAAATTTCCCCAATCTAGGGAGGTAAAAGAACATCCAGATTCATGAAACCCCCAAATTCCCAATAGGTTGAATCCAAAGAGGTCTACATAGACACACAGTATAATTAAATCATCAAAAGTCAAAGACAAAGAGTGAATCTTGAAAGCAGCAAGGAAAAAGCAACTTGTCACATACCTGGGGGTACCCATAAGACTATCATATTTCTCAGCAGAAACCTTGGAGACCAGTAGAGAGGAGGGTGACATATTCAAAGTATTGAAGGAAAAAAATGCCAAGAATACTTTACCTAGCAAAACTGTCATTTAAGAATAAAGGAGAAATAAAGACTTTCCCCCCAAAAAAACCTGAGGGAGTTCATCATCACTAGACCCACTTTATACTACTAAAGGCAGTACTAAAGGCAGTTCTACAAGCTGAAACACAAAGGTACTCAACAGCAACATAAAAACATATGAAAGTACAAATTTCATCATTAAAGATATATATAAAGACAAATAGAGAATATTGTAATACTGTAATGGTGGCACATAAATCACTTTTAACCCTAGTATATACATTAAAAGCATAACTATAGTAGCAGAATAACTATAACCACAGATTTCTTAATGGATACACAATATAGAAAAAGTAAACTCTGACATGAATTACATAACATGTGAGTGGGATTAAAGTGTAGACTACGTGATTGCAGTTAAGTTGTTAATTAGCTTAAAACAGACTGCTATACCTATAAAACATTTAATGCAAGCCTCACAGTAACAACAAAAACAAACACAATACAGTAGGTATATAAAAAGATAAAGAGAAATGAATCAAAGTATTCCACCACAAAAAATCATCAAACCACAAAGAAAGACAATGAGAGGAACAAGAGAAATACAAAATAGACAAGAATAAACAAAATGGCAATAGTAAGTCCTTACCTATCAGTAACTACTCTATATGTAAATGGACTAAACTCTTCAGTCAAAAGTCACAGAGTGGTTGAAAGGATTAAAAAACAAAACCCAACTGTATACTGTCTACAAAAGACTCACTTTAGATTTAAAGACATACAAAGGTTAAATGTTAAGGGGTGGACAAAGAAGTTTCATGCAAATACTCATCAAAAACTGCAGAGGTGGCTATCTATCAGACAAAATAGATTTTAAGCTAAAAACTGTCTTAAGAGACAAAGAAGTTCATTCTAAAATGATGAGTGTCAAGTCACCGTAAGATATAATGATTAAAATATATGTGCACCCAACATCAGAGAACCTAAGTACATAAAGCAAACATTAAGAAAACTAAACAGAGCAACAGACAGCAATACAATAATAACAGGATAATTCAATACTCCACCCCCTAAAAGGGACAGATCATCCAGATAGAAAATCAAGAGGGAAACAGCAGAATTGAGCAACACCATAGACTAATTGGGCCTAAAAGACACATGCAGAAGATAAATGCATATGTATAACTGAATCTCTTTGCTGTACACCTGAAACTAACACAACATGTTAATCAACTATACTCCAATATAAAATAAAAATTTAAATAAATAAATAAAACTGCCATGGGTGCTCAGGGCAAAAAAAAAAAAAAATACCGTGCAACTCATTCCTCTCAGGTGCACATGGCACATTCTCAAAGATGGAGGATAGATCTCATACTAGGTTGCAAAACAACTCAACAAATTTAAGAAGTACCTTTTCCAATCACAATGGAATGAAACAAAAAATCAACAATAGAAAGAAAATGGAAAAATTCACAAATACATGGAAATAAAACAACACACATTTTAAAATAAATTTTATTTATTTATTTATTTATTTTTTGGCTGCGTTGGGTCTGTGTTGCTGCGTACGGGCTTCCTCTGGTTACGGCAAGCGGGGGCTACTCTTTGTTACAGTGAGCGGGCTTCTCACTGCAGTGGCTTCTCTTGTTGCAGAGCATGGGCTCTAGGCTCGCGTGCTTCAGTAGTTGCAGCACGCAGGCTCAGTAGTTGTGGCTCGTGGGCTCTAGAGCACAGGCTCAGTAGCTGTGGCGCATGGGCTTAGTTGCTCCAGGGAAGTCCCAACTACACACTTTTTAACAACCATTGGGTCAAAAAAGAAATCCAAGGGAAATTGAAAACTATCTCAAGACAAACAAAAATGAAATACAACATACCAAAACTTAAGGGATGCTGCAATAGCCATACTAAGAGAGAAATTTATGGGAATAAATGCCTATGATATAAAAGAAGGAAGTCATCAGATAAACAATCTAGCTTTACACTTCAAGGAACCAGAAAATGAAGAATAAACTAAACCCATAATTAGCAGAAGAATATCATAAAAATTAGAGAAGGAATAACTGAAATAGAGAAAAGAAAAACAATTTTAAAAATCAATGAAACTAAGAGTTGTGTTTTTGAAAAGATAAAATTGAGAAACCCTCAACTAGACTAAGAAAAAAAGAGAGTATTCATACAATCAGAAATGAAAGAGAAGATATTACAATATTCTCACAAATAAAAAAGATTTTAAGATATTATTACGAGCAATTATAAACCAAAAAATTGGACAATCTAGAAGAAACAGAGAAATTTCTAGACATACAACCTACCAAGACTGAATCATGAAACACTGCACAAATCTTTTTTTGTGTTTCAGTTTCATTTTTACCTTTCTTGAAATAATAAAGCATAATATGTCAAAAATGTTGCTTTTTTTTTCATCTTCAATATTAAAATGGCTACACAAGAATTCACCAATTTTGATGCTTTTTTTTAAATGCACGCTGTTATGACAGCTGTCACAATACAATCTAACAAAATTGTTTCGAATGAAGTTAAAGACAACTAAGCGCTACTAGAGCCATCTTACAGAAAAAAAGAAATGAACTCTTCGGCCAACCCAATAGAAGACAGCTGCCCTAAAGCTTCCTAGGTTTCTAATATCCTTACATTAGATCAGCAAGGCCAGAACAGTCATCTTTTGGTCCAAATTCAAATTTCAAGATGGAGAATCCATATAGCCCTGTTTGGGTCAGGCGTCCACCCCTGCTCTGATACACCGTGGTCAGATAGACATGATCAAGGTACAGTCATGACTTTTAGGCACCCACTTCTATGGAAAGAGGGGAGCTCTGTAAATTGCCATCTACAACAAAAGGAGTTCACACCAACATTATGTAGCTCTTTAAGTTTACCAAGAACTTGCACATTCTTTAACTCATTCAATTCATGTAACTGAGCAGGACCCTATGAGGCCTTCCCAGAATAGACCCCCACCCATGTCCTCTACCTGCCTTTTGTCTGTAGAAAAACTTTAGTCAAAGAATAAATTTAATCAGAGAAATAAGAAAATGCACAAAGGAAAACAGTCAAGCAAGACAAAATAATACTTTAGCCATTAAACAAAGTCAAGGATTTTAGTTCTTCCTCAAGGACTATAGATAATATTCTGAGCCATGTCCTTTGAGCTATTTTGCAGATACTGAAACCCCCAGCAGGTGAAAGAAGTTAACTGTGTGCTGCCCACAAAGCATGTAGACTCCAGACTGATTGGAACCAGAAGGTTGATGATGTTGACTCCCAATTACCTCACCACCAACCAATCAGAAGAATGCCCACCAGCTGATCACACCCTGCTCCTTGAACACTATAAGACTCCTTGCCACTCTTATGGAACATAGTATTGGAAGTCCTAGCCAGAGCAATTAGGCAAGAAAAAGAAATAAAGGCATCCAAATTGGAAAGAAGAATAAAACTATCACTATTTAAGGATGACATGATTTTATATACAGAAAACCCTAAAGATTCCACCAAAAAAAGCTATTAGAAATAATAAATACAGTAAAGTTGCAGAGTACAAAATCAACATACAAAAATCTGTTGCTTATCTACATGATAACAATGAGCTAGCAGAAATGAGCCAGAAAATTAAGAAAACAATCCCATTTACAATTGCAACAAAATACCTAGTAATAAATTAAATCAAGGAGGTGAAAGACCTGTAAACTAAAAATTATATGACGTTGATAAAAGAAATTAAAGAAGACATAAAGAAATGCAAAGATATTCCATGCTCGTGGATTGGAAGAATTAATATTGTTAAAATGTCCATATTATCTAAAGCAACCTGCAGATTCAGTGCAATCCTTATCAAAATCGCAAGAACATTTTTCACAGAAATAGAACAAAAAAATTCTAAAATTTATATGGAACCACAAAAGACCCAGACTAGCTAGAGCAATCCCGAGAAAAAAGAACAAAGCTAGAGGTATCACACTCCCTGATTTCATACCCTTTGCTTCATAAATAACAATTTTACCTCATATTATACTTGATTATTTCAAATGAAGTAATAGGAGATTGTGTGTTTATAACTTGCTATGAAAACACATGAATTTAAAAAGCAATACCATTTAAAACTTAACAGCTTTAATAGTATCTTACAAAATATATTCCATAATTTTTCTTACAAAATTTTATATTACTAGAAATTGTGTGTTATTTTAAGAACCTGCGATTCAATAACATTTGGGCATAACAAAAATCAAATAAATTAGAGCATCTAAAGCTCTTAGAACATTACTCAGCACAGTCATATAAATAGTAAGCACTATGTAATTATGAGCTATCATTACTGTTGTTGTCAATATCATCATTATCATCTAAGTAATTAAATAAAACTTGACAATTTTATCTTTTCCTATTAAAATCTGATTCCATTGTTTGCTCCCAGACTAAATATAACTCTCTAAAACAAAAGTTCTGACACTGAAAAGTTCCAGAGTGAACATGAGAGTCACAGAGAACAAAGTGGGTTCATAAAGTAAAGAGTCATGGAACAACCCTATGCGTGTGTGCATGCACACACACACACACTCACACACACAGTTTTCATTCACCAAAGGAAAACTCACCCTGAAACATCTTCCCTACCTAGTCTCATATTCAAAAATAAACTGTATAGAGTTAGAGATAAAAATATGAAGCACAAATATTTAAATTAGGAAAAACATGTAGCATAGTTTTACAATTTGGGGGTACAAAAGGACTTCCTAATCAGAAAATAAAACCCCAAGACAAAGTTACAATACAAGCAACAGAGTTCCTACAAGTAATAATGATACATCACTAGTAATCATAAATTTGAAAAAGAAAAACATATGTCATGCACCACTCCCTATCAGATTGGGAAATTTTTTAAAGGCATGGGAAAAATGCAGTTTTAGACATTGCTGGTAGAAGATAATTGACAGAGTTATTTGATTTTATTTTATTTGTTTATTGGGGTATATTTGCTTTATAATGTTGTGTTAGTTTCTGCTGTACTGCAAAGTGAATCAGCTCTATGTACACATATATCCCTCCTTTTTTGGATTTCCTTCTCATTTAAGTCACCACAGAGCATTAAGTAGAGTTCCCTGTGCTATACAGCAGGTTCTCATTAGTTATCTATTTTATACATATTAGTGTATATATGTCAATCTCAAGCTCCCAATTCATCCCGCTCCCCCTTTCCCCCCTCGGTGTCCATATGTTTGTTCTCTATGTCTGTGTCTCTATTTCTGGCAGATTCATTTTAGAAAGGTGATGTAACAGTACTATAAAAGTTTTAAATGTGTTTACTCTTTGACATAGCAAATTTACAGCACAGGTTCATCATACAAAAATACTTCTACATGCCCCAAAGTATGTATATGTAAGGACAGACATTGAATTCTACTGTTTGTAATAAATTGTTTTAATTCGGGCACTAATTCCTCTGCATCACAATGTAGGGTCTAGTAAAATAGATTAGATTTGTGAATATCAGTACTCTTTAGAAACCTAAAGGAACAAGTGGAGTTTAATTTAAAAGATAACACACTAGGGACTTCCCTGGCGGTCCAGTGGTTAAGCCTCCACACTTCCATGGTAGGGGGCACGGGTTCGATCCCTGGTCAGGGAACTAAGATCCCGCATGCTGCACAGCATGGCCAAAATAGATAAATAAAACTTGAGAGTCATCAGATCAATCTTAAAAAATAATAAATTAAAATAAATTTAAAAAACAAAACAAGAAACATTTAAAAGATAACACACTAAAATTTTGATAATTTTGAGAAACTATGGCAAGAATATTGTTTAGAAACGATCTGAGGATTTGTTATGCTTTTTATCTTTGTACATTTAAATATTTTTTCTCATTAAAAATTAGAAAGGAGCATTGAGATAGCACAAATGAGAAACACTCTGATCTTTGAGAACTTCTCTGTAGATAACACGTTGCCCTAACTCCAAGTTTGCCCTAGATATTTACGGAAAGGTAAAGCAAGTATACTGTCTGATAGAGTGAATGTGGTATGCCAGTAACTGAGCTTTCTGATTTTTGAAAGTGGTTAATATGTAATCAGCTGAAATGTCCTTCATTATCACTTCTTAGGAACTACGGGTAGCGTATGTGTAACCAGTGGTGCCATTAGAGAAACTACAATCAGTCCCCAGCAAGCACTACAGCAATACAGGGGAAACATTTTTTTCTGTTTATTTTTGTTAAGGCCCAATACCTCCTAATCTTTTTTCTCAATTCCCAAATGATTCTCCTTTGTTTTATTTAAACGGCTTTTTCCTGCATTTTGCTCCCTTACTTTCTTTTCCATAAACTGCCTTCCTTCTTTCCCTTACCTTCTTTTTTCTCTTAACCCTTTACCTCAGCTTTCTAACAGTAATTATTTGCTAAATGCTTCAAAACCGTACAGAACTTGTCCAAGTTGTGTGCTATCATTTCTGTCAAGGACTTGTTATGCAGGTAACCTAACTTTCTTTATTTGGATGCTGCCCTATATCAAAGCCCACAGCAGACAGATGAAATAGACCTCTTTCTCAGTCATTAAGATTCAAAGTATAACTATTAATTTTGACTGGTACAGTAAGGTTCACAGTTTTTAAAACTGTTCCATATAGCATCTTGTATAAAAGTACCCCTTGGAGCTGACAGGACAGATGTTATTAACCCCATATTTATCGGTGAGGAAGCTGAGGCTCAGAGCAGTGAAATGAGTTACCCAGGACCTTATAATGAGTCAGAACTAGGACTCAGGTACCCTGACAACTGATCCAGTCATTTTTTCCCCCCTCAAGCTCATTTTCTGTCTTCCCAAGAAGAGAAAGCTCTGTCTTCGTGAAGGGAGCATTTTAGATAAAACGTTCCTCTTTATCTGCGATTAGACTGAAGTGGTGTCGCTTCTCCTGAGGATAATTCTGCCATCCACTTACTTAATACGTCCACCTCACGCAACCTCAAAGTTCTCTCTCTTGGGACTATCACTTCTCACTCACAGTGTTCAACCTCTCCCTTTTATTTGATCCTCAGCATTTACAGAAGCAACATTGCATTTAAACTTGTTCAAGTCTCTCTCCTTTTAAAGAAACCTCCCTCTCAGCCCGACATCTCTGCTGAGTACTGCCCTATCATTCTCTTTCCCTTCACGTAAACTCAGGAACCTCCCTCTCACTCCCCCTGGAGCTGCAGTCAGGCTCTGCTCCACACAGACCCTTAAAGCTGGGTCCCATATTCTTCTTGTCCCTCAATTCAGCAAAAAAAAAAAAAAAAAAAGATCATTCGATCTATTATTTGATTTCACAGTGGCATTTGACATGAATAGCCAGGGATTCAGCAGTAATCTTTACAGATGCTCTTTGTAATTTTTGATAAGGCACCAAATGAATGCTATTAATTATTTCTTTAAGTAATTAACCTTGCAAACAAGTGTTGTGATTTCTAGTTTCTTAAAAACTGTTTAATTTCTGTTATGTTTTGAATCAATGTATTATAAAATCATGCAAACTTGTGAAATGATTTTCTTCAATTTTGTATGCTATTAACATTGATGTGTCGGCATAAAGCCCCAATCACTCTGACTAGTAAAAGCCTTCTCTTGACTATTTTCTTAAAATGTCCCTTCTTTGGGACTCAGAGATCCCACACTCTCCTGTGTTTCTCTCAGTCTAGCCATTCGGGTTCCATTTGGGTGCCCTTGCCTAGCTCTGTCCTGGACTATTTTCCATTTTCATCCCGTATTATCTATTTCCATGGCATCAGCTCTCCCGATAAGCTGATAAATCTCTAATCTGTACAAATAGGCCAGATCTCAGTAAACTAGTGGTGTTCAGATTGCTTTAACTTTAACCTACAATAAGAATTTTGGGGCTTCCCTGGTGGCGCAGTGGTTAGGAATCCGCCTGCCAATGCAGGGGACATGGGTTTGAGCCCTGGTCTGGGAAGATCCCACATGGTGCGGAGCAACTAGGCCCGTGCGCCACAACTACTGAGCCCGCGCTCTAGAGCGTGCAAGCCACAACTACTGAGCCTGTGTGCCATAACTACTGAAGCCTGTGAGCCTAGAGCCTGTGCTCTGCAACAAGAGAAGCCACTGCAGTGAGAAGCCCGCGCACCACAACGAAGAGTGGCCCCCGCTAACTGCAAGTAGAGAGGGCCCGCGCGCAGCAACGAAGACCCAAGCAGCCAAAATTAATTAATTAAGAAAAAAATAAAGCATTCTAAAAAAAAAAAAAGAATTTTGTATACTTTCATCAGACAGTTTGCAATGTAACACTGAAATCACATTTTCACAATGTAACCTTTACATTGTGACTCAGAACACTCATAGTTAAAGATAGAGATGATAGGAGTCCTCCGGTATCCCAGCAGGCAATGCAGCCTAGAGATGCTGACAAAGGACTGGAGGGAGCAGTCGCAGCTGCTTTCCGAGGACCCGGTGTTGCCGAGATTGCCAAAATGCTTTGGAGTTTTTAAGTGATTTTAAGAAAAGCCCAAAATAGATTTAAAAACTGAAGCCGCAGCAAGGGGGATTCAGTGCCAATGCATCAACAAAAAAGACAGCCAGAGTTAGTGGAAGGAAATCTTCCTGTCTTTGTGTTTCCCACAGAGCTGATATTTTACGCAGATGACCAGTCAACACATAAGCAAGTGTTGACGCTGTATAATCCCTATGAGTTTGCCTTAAAGTTCAAAGTGTGATTCGTCATAGAGATGTTCGATCCTGTCACTATGGTGTGATAGACAAATTCCGTCTCCAAGTTTCCGAGCAAAGCCAGAGGAAGGCTTTAGGAAGGAAAGAGGTCGTGGCTACTCTTCTCCCGTCGGCAAAAGAACAACAAAAGGAAGAAGAGGAAAAAAGAATAAAGGAACATTTAACTGAAAGTTTATTTTTTGAGCAGTCGTTTCAACCAGAAAACAGAACTGTCTCCTCAGGACCTAGTTTACTAACTGTCTTCCTGGGAGTGGTGTGTATTGCAGCTCTGATGCTTCCCACGCTGGGGGATGTGGAATCGCTGGTGCTTCTCTACCTCCACTTAAGTGTCAATCAAAAATTAGTGGCTGCTTATATCTTAGGTCTTATCACAATGGCTATACTTAGAACATGAGCAAGGAATTCACTTGACTTCTGAAGTAAATTTATCTTGAAAATATGAATGTGGACTGCCTTTTATCTCTATTTCACCCCATTAACGTGCTACAAACTATTGATTGATTTACAATCATTGCAAATGTATAATATATATTTTAAATTACTCTATAATTTTATTCCAAGGACTCCAGCACATTATGTTACAGACAGCAAGGAAGCTTCTGAGTGACACTTAGGAAATTTTTTGAAGAAATTCTTTTTATATCTAAGCCTACCGTGCAAAAGACTTTAATTAAGACATTCGTTATTTTCTCATCTTTTTTCTAATTCACTTTGATTGTTGAGATCATGTGTCCTTCAAAGTTAAAGGCCTAAAAGAGCAAACTGACCAGCCTGAAAATAAAGCTACATTTATTTCCTAGCTACGAACATCAATGTTACTATATAAATTATGCCTTGTCCTCTATCATTATATACAGTCACCATGGTGTTTCTAAAATAAGAGTTTTACAGTTAATAGAGAAGGTACAGTTAATGTACCTTTATATATAAATGTACCTGTACCTAATACAGTTAATGTAGAAGGTAAAAAAATGAAAAAGCATAAAGTACTGAGGGATCATGTTTATCTTAGGGTCTCACAGAAGACAGGACATATTTAATTCATCTGGTGAACTACAGGATAGGTTGTGGTCCAGCCACCAAGAAGTAGGGTGACCATTCTGTTTGGTCTAAGAATTCTGAAGGAAGGTAGGCGTTTGTTTAGTTAGTTGGTACACCTGGCTTTACCTCTGGATAATGCTTTATGTTAACAGGAGGAAAAATCACTTTATCTTTTCTCCCCAGCCCTTTGCCTGACTGTAAGCTACTGGCCCAGATTGGGACTACCAATGCCAGGTGGTTTATGTGGAGATGATTTTTCACCTTTAAACTCTAAGCCAAGTATAAAAAATCCTTAATATCTGTCTATTTTTTAATCAGTCACTGAGACATTTTTTAAGTTTGTATTTATTATTAAAACAACTTTACCAAAAAAAGTCCCCAAAGCACAACTATGTACATTTCTTTATAGCCTCTTCTGATCTCTAACATATATATGCGGTTTTAACTGTGATTGTTATAGTATCTGATCTTTTGACTTAGGATTTTTTTCTGAGAGCACAATGTATTGAGTCTCTTGAAAATCATCTTCCAGATCTTTTTACAGAATGATCTTATGCACTGCTACTGTAGTATTCTCAAGGGATATATGTAAACACGAGATGTATGCCTGAGGTTGGGTTTTGCAGGAAACAGTACTTTGCTTCTAAAGTAAAAGCTTTTACTTATACTCTTTTCATAGAAAATCCTCATTGTTTAACCATTTGGGGAGCATAAATCATTAAATGGATCATGTCTGTACGTTGTGTAATGACTAAAAAGCACATAAATGTAATCTATTTTGAACTTTGTAAAAAAAAAAAAACCCTTGTGTTTGAAGGTTCCTTCTTTCTCTGTCCATCTCAAGTCGCGCGCGTGTGTGCGTGCGTGTGTGTGCGCGCGTGTGTGTGCAGGTGCACGCACATGTGTGTGTGCATGTGATAACACATTGTACAGAACAGAAGTTACTTTAAAAAAATAAAAGAAAATGGAGACCTAAAAAAAAAAAAAAAAAAAAAAAGATAGAGATGATAGAGATAGTAATAAAGAAAGAGAAATTATATTAGTTAGGATACAAGTTTTACTGCTTGAACAAAGATATCTCAAAATGCAAAGGATTTTAAAGAAGAGAAAGTGTTTTTCTCTTACATGAAAGTCCAAGCTAAAATGGCCTTTGGATGATTCAGGGATTCAGTCTATGCCTTCTTTTTTTTTTTTTTTTTTTTAACATCTTTGTTGGAGTATAGTTGCTTTACAATGGTGTGTTAGTTGCTGCTGTATAACAAAGTGAATCAGCTCTACGTATACATACATCCCGATATCCCCTCCCTCTTCAGTCTATGTCTTGCTTGTTGTTCTGCCTCCCTTGACACATGGCTTCCATCTTATTACCTACAATGGAAGATTGGACAACTGTCCACACGTCCACATTCCAGCCAGTGGTAGGAAGCAAAGGGAGGCACAGAACCTAGCCCTTCCTTTTTAAATCATGAACTGAAAGTTGCATACATCACTTGCACTCACATTCCAATCACCAGAATTTAGCCATATACCATGCCCAGCCTTAAAGGAGAAGGCTAGGAAATGAAAGTTTTCAGTGAGGCAGTTTGTGCCCAGAGAAAACTCAGGTGTTCTAGTATTAAAGACAGAATTGGAGAAGGGGTAATAGGACACAACCAAAGTCTCTGCTGCACAACATTGAAACGAATATTTCCAAAATCAATAGTTTCACTTATTCTGTTTGGTACACTGTGTTTTCCATTTTATTGTATTCTATTACATTTTTAAAACTCTTGGTCATGACTCACTGATCATGACATTATAACTCACTATAGATGGTGACCCATAATTTGAAAAACATTGCTTTAAACCTGCTATGTCTAATCTGATAACCAGTAGCCACATGGGCTATTGAGCTTTTGAAATGTGGCTAGTCTAAATTAATATGTGTTGTAAGTGTAGAATTCACACCAGATTTCAAAGACTTAGTATGAAAAAAGAATTTAAAGTATCTCATTAACAATTTTTATATTGATTAAATGTTGAAATGATAATGTTTGGGCAATACTGAGGTAAGTAAATTATATTATTAAAATTAATTTAATCTGTTTCTTTTTGTTTTTCAATGTGGCTACTGGAAAATGTAAAATTACATAGGAGGCTCACCTTATATTTTTATTAGATCACACTGCCTTAAGCTCTAGATGCAAATGTTAAACTCCCTACGAATATTATTACTGGACTATCCCACAAGCGCTTTCTAAAACTAGACTCTTTCTCTTCCCAACCCTCAGCCCTCTGTTCTCCTTCTCTTCCCACCCTGTTTCCTGTGTTTCACTCAACCAGTTAAAGGCAACACAGGTCACTCAGTGACCAACCAGGAAAACTGAAAAGCACATTCTCCTTTACCCATCACATGCATGTATTCACTGTGTACTATAATTTTACCTCTTAAATATGATATAAATCTGTCAACCTCTATCCAATCTCATTATGAACACCCTAGCTCAAAATATCATCATTTCTCACCCATATAATTGTGCAACTCCTACCCTGCCTCCTGGATTGCCTCCTTCCAATCAGTCTTCCAAATTTCAGTAAATGTGATCTTTCCAAGAAACAAATCTGGGGAAGTCACTTCACTGATTACTCCCCAAATACCCTAGTAGTACCGACAAGTTCCTTTTTTATTTGAAGCAAGCTTGCTTCACCACTGTTCTAAGTGTACAGGCATTTTCTTCATACCAAACACTTCATTTTACCAAACATTTCATGATGGTTTTTACCTCCTGTGCCTTTATGTCATTCCTTATGTGCTTAGAATGCACTTTTCATCTCCTACTTCCCTCTGGCTAACCACCACCCACACTCTAGAACTTAATTTACATTTTGCTTTACCTTAGATTTCCTTTCCAAGGCCCAGGTTTGAATTGTGTCTCCCTGTCCAGTGCTCCCAGAGCATCCTGAACTTCTCCAATAATAATGTCTGGCTACTGCATTTTTATTGCTTATTTGTCTGCTTTTACACCTGCAAGAATGTGCAATCTGTTTCTACATATTTGATCATTCCATCTCCATGATTTTGTATGATTCCTAGACCAACTAGGCTCAATAAACACTTACAAAACAATCAAACAGTTGGATGAATGAATGGATGAATGGATGGGTGGATGGATGGACGGATGGATGGATGAATAAAATAGTTAATATGATTAAAGATTGAAGGGGAGTTGCAGATTTAGAAGGCAGTAACAAAATGTGTTTGTATAGTAGATGGTAAAGGCAATTGGTATCTTTGTTAGGCACAGTAAGTCAAAGCTTGTTTTTGAGGTCCTGCTACTTCTCCTTTCATCTTTTCACTTCCTTAATAGAGGAAAATATTTCTATTATCATTCTTCCAGAACCTAGCTCTTTATCTGTAATCCAGTAATATCCCCAAGGTCAAAAAGCTATTCTTTTAACCCAATATCTTTTCCATAGAGAACTGCTAAATTCTGAAACTGCTTCAACATTTGAGGTAGACATATCTGATGGAGGACTTGCAGGCAGACTGACTTGTAGTGAAATATCTATTTTGAGACTGTCCTGTGTTGCTTAAATTATAGCTTCCCCTGCCAGCTATTCATGCAAGAGATGTGAGAAAAGCCATAAAAGGCACTATGGGGAAGTGGGAAGGAGGGAGTAAGAGAGAGAAGGGGTTGAAAAGCCGATTAGCTGCTTTACGGTAAAACCCAGGGAAAGTGAGCACTAATGGGAATGTGGATTTTATCCCTCCAGGAATCCTATTTAGCCCACCAGGAATTAACCTTGACTGTAATTAAGTCCCTGAGAGCAATGACCCTTTCAGAGAATGTTCAAAGACCTCTACTCTGTTTAGACACCTTGTGTGGGTGGAACTTCCTGTTTACACAGAGAACAGCATAAAGCCTAGTTGCTCTGAGGAATGTTTGGGACCAGACCAGCTGCAGGGAGAAAGGCACAATACAGTCTGGTCTCCTCTGGTCCCTTCTCCCTACAGCATGGGGAAGAACAAACTTCTCCATCCAAGTCTTACTCTCCTTCTTCTGGTCTTCCTGCCTACAGATGCCTCAGTCTCTGGAATACCGTGAGTTTCACATAGAGCATAAACTTGAAGAGTCCTTTCCTTTATTTCAAATCCTCCTTATCATTCATTTGTCTTCCCTATGGAACTGTCACCTTCTTATCTTTAAGGTGTCTTCCAATGATGAGATTTTACAAATCTGGTTTATTCAGTCTTCACTTATTCTTAACCATTTTTCTCCAACTCTCTGGATCTCTGAATCTCTGAATCTCTAAATTCTCTGGGGATATACAAAGGGTTTCTAAAGGGCATTGGAAATTGATACTTTTAAAGGAATCAATTTTCAGATCCTCACATTCATATTGATCTGCTTGAGACCATGCTATTTATCCTTTCTTATCTCCCCTTTCTTAATTTCCTATCTTTCACTTTAAAAGAGAAAGACAAACCTCCCTCAATCAGATTTTACTGTGGAACACTGTCCTGGAGTATAAAAATCTCTAGGGTGCCAAATAAAGGAGCAATTTGAAATACCGATGTTGATGTTGAGAAAGCAAAGGACTCTAATGACAGGAGAAAAAATCCTTTTGCAGATCTTATGGTGACGAATTCTTTGTTTCAACAAAATTGAAGGAAGATCTAAGGGAAATACCAGCTGATAAATAATTAGAAGCAATTCTTGATAATAGGGCACTGTGTGATCTTTGGCATGTAATGCAGAAGGAATTACAAGAACTGGTAAAAATGATACAATTGTTTCATCTGTCATCTATTTACTTTTATGTGAACAATTTTTCATGGCACTTATATCTACACAAACCAAAAACAGCAACAGAGTTAACGTTAGACCTTATTTAATTCTCGCAATAAGGAATATCCGTCCATGGATACATAAGAACAACTCTTCATTTTCATTAAAGATGTACTTTAAAAGTATTTTGATTTTATATATAATAAATATGAATCATAATTTGCAATATATTTATTTTGTTTTGATCAGTTGTATACTAATAAGACTTTTGAAAACAATTCAATCCAGAAGAAAATGTTTAATGTTTACAACTTTAAGGTCACATTAAATTTAAAAGAAGAGTTAAAGTTAAATTTATATACCCACATATAATATTTCATATATATGTGTATATAACATATGCATGTGTGTGTGTATATACATATACACATATATATATAAACAAAGAAGGAAGAGTGATCCATAAAATATTTTGAAGCACAGAAATGTTAGGACAAACTTCTGTGTGGTAAATGGCATGAAAATTCAAGTTCAAGGAGGAAAAGGGGGAAAGATGCTAAATTTCTGATCATTACAAAAAGAACATTTTGGTGTATTTTTTAAATAGATCATACTGGATATCTTATCACTATGATATTTAAGATTCCATGGGAGACGTACAAAAAAGTAATGTACGTTTTAATTTAAAATGTCATCAAAAATAATATATTTTGCTATTGTTTAAACTTGTGATAAAAAACAGATGTTTACTTGAATACATGTAAGGAGGGCATAGTGTCTAAAAATAGTTAGGAATTCTGTGAGCAAAAATGTTTGAAAACGCGAGTGTCGATAAAATTATATATGAGAGTATTGAGAAAGTTTCTGTTCTGTTCGTGAGGACCCCAGATTCAATCTCTAGAAGACCATTCTTGAGTAGACCATTTTTGTCTACCCTGAGTTGAAAGGCAAATATTTAATATGCAAACAATCCAGGGTTAGGTAACACAGTAAGATTTCATTAGTTGCTTAACACACTGAGATTTTAAACTAAGGACTCTCTTTAAGCCTCAGAGTCCATATCTGTAAAGTGGAAAGCAAGAACTTGCCATTCCATTTTTACAGGCTTGTTTATATATATATATATATATATATATATATATATATATATATATATATATATATATATATATATATATATATATATATATATATATATATATATATATATATATATATATATATATATATATATATATATATATATATATATATATATATATATATATATATATATATATATATATATATTCTGTAAGTGGATTGGTTTCTGTAGTGTTCCACATGAGAACGTGCTTGCTTTTTACAGCAACCCTAATGTAAAATAGATTTACAGCATAAATATACATAATTAGTATATTTTTATTTGAATTCAGATGCTCACAGACGGATAGTTGGGTTCTTTAAAGTGAGGTATACCTGCAAATGTTAACCTCTTAAAGGCTCACTTCAAGTAAAATGTTCACTGCCATGGCACTGACGATGGAAAGGGGAGTAATTCTCATGCATGCCCTCCAACGGCAGAGATCAATTTCATGCTTATCAACATGTCTCCTCTTGGCATAGAACTAACGATAGTAACAAGAATTACGGCGGAAGATAGTGCTGCTGATAATAATGCCTCGCCTCCTACACTCTCCTCTAACTGGATTCCCCCATCCCCAGGCACTACATGGTGCTTGTCCCCTCCCTGCTCCACACTGGGACCCCTGAGAAGGGCTGCCTCCTTCTGAGGCACCTGAATGAGACGGTGACCGTAAGCGCCTCCTTGGAGTCCCTCAGAGAGAACAGAAGCCTCTTTACTGATGTGGTGGCAGAGGAGGACTTATTCCACTGTGTCTCCTTCACTGTGAGTATGGCTGTTTGACTTAAAATACTTGTTTCTATTGGTCAGGAAGATAGGCAACCAGAATTCAGTCAAGGTAAGACTTTGAGAGGCTGGCATGGACTTCAGGAAGGAATCTAAATGTAGCGACTAAGTGTAGAAATTAAGAAGCAATGCATGAATTTCCAATATAAATATTGGTAGACCAATATTTATAGAGATATTAAAATCAACTTAATGATTAGAGAAAATTCCTATTAGCCAGAAAAAAAAAAAAAAGCAGTATGCACTAGACAAAGGGAAAATATGAGTTCTCCTGAAAATTAAAATGGAAAAAATACTAACAAAGAAAACTAGGCCAGTGTTTCACATAAGCCCCAGTAGTGGGCTGACAGGAACACATCACCCCATACTCTTTCTAAGAGTGAACTTGTAGAAATTACCATGAGTGACTATCCAATAGCTCTTCAGCGTTGCCCATATATAGAATCCTTACAGCATACAGCCAATAATACGTTGCAGTTTCCTTTCTCATAGCCTTAAGAGATGCTTCTACCATGCTCTTTTACCACATAACATCAGTTTGGTAAAGTTCAGTGTATAAGTGAATCAAAACTGTATTAGCGAGCTCGGGCGGCGGGAGGGGCGGCAGCGGCCCGGCAGCCCAGCTTCGCGTAGGCTCTGGGCGTGCGCGGCTCGCAGGCCCCCCGGCACGCGCCAGCCCCGCCGCCACCATGGCCAAGAGGAAGGTCAGCTCCGCCGAAGGGGCGGCGAAGCAGGAGCCCAAGAGGAGACTGGCGAGGCTGTCAGCGAAACCGGCTCCTGCAAAAGTGGAAACGAAGCCAAAAAAGCGGCAGGAAAGGATAAATCTTCAGACAAAAAAGTGCAAACGAAAAGGAAAAGGGGAGCAAAGGGAAAACAGGCCCAAGTGGCTAACCAAGAGACAAAAGAAGACTTACCTGCAGAAAACGGAGAAACTAAAAACGAGGAGAGCCCAGCCTCTGATGAAGCAGGAGAGAAAGAAGCCAAGTCTAATGAATATCACACACTGGGTCCTACAGTGGTCCCTGTCTCCCTTCTTGTACAATACAGAGGAATATTTTTATCAACTATTTTGTAAATGCAAGCTATTTAGTAGCTTTAGAAACTTTTAAAAGGAGGGAATCCTACCTCATCCCATTTTTTAAGTGTAAATGCTTTTTTTTAAGAGGTGAAATCATTTGCTGGTTTATTTTTTGGTACAACCAGAAAATAGTGGGATATTGAATGTGGCAGGCATTGTCTTGGGTGCCAGCTTAACATTCCACAGATGGGGGGATATTTTATATCCTATCATACAAAGCATACTAAATGGCAGTTTGGAGTCAGTTGTGCATTTAATGTCTTGAACACTTTAAATTACTTCTCTTCCCATGTTGTTTTTGGTAGAATTATTTCCTAAAGCAAAGCACTCACCCCTTGATCTTGGCTCTCCTGGTCAGAATTTTGTGCACTCTGTAACATCTTTGGTCATGGTAGTCCAGTTCTTCTAGTAACTTTGTTAATGTGCTGTGAACGATTGACAGTTTGGGTATGTAGTGTATATGATATTAAATTGTGAATTAGTGGGACTTACGATGTAACAGCATATCAATATTTGAAGATATTGGTACTCGATAGCCTGTCCAGGAAAATTTGCCTCCAAATTTTAAGCTGGAAAGTCACTGGAATAACTGTTCAGAAAAGAATCACAAGTACATGATTTTTTAGATTTTTGGTATGTATGTATGTTAAGAATTGTGTACAAATTGAAATGTCTGTGTACTGATCCTCAAAACAACCAATAAAACATCTCAATTATGAAAGAAAAAAAACAACTGTATTAGCTGATTTGCAGCAACATGGATGGACCTGGAGATTATCATACTAAGTGAAGTAAGTCAGACAGAGAAAGACAAATATCATATGATATTGCTTATATGCAGAATCTAAAAAAAAATTGATACAAATGAACTTATTTACAAAACAGAAACAGACTCACAGACTTAGAGACAAACATGGTTATCGGGGGAAGGGTGGGGAGGAGGATAGATTGAGAGTTTGGGATTGACGTGTACACACTGCTATATTTAAAATAGATAACCAACAAGGACCTATTGTATAGCACAGGGAACTCTGCTCAATATCCTGTAATAACCTCAATGGGAAAAGAATTTGAAAAAGAATGGATACATGTATGTGTATAACTGAATCACCTTGCTGTACCCCTGAAACTAACACAACATTGTTAATCAACTCTACTCCAACATAAAATAAAAATTTAAAAATGAATAAACAAATAAAGCAAAAATATTTTTTAAAAACCTGTATTGGCTGATCTATAAGGAGATGTGAGTATCATTTATGACCTCTCTCACTGATGTATTTTCCTCCATCCTGTGTTCTGTCTTCCCATTTGTAAATGACAGAAGTCATTCTGTCTGTGAATTCCTGTCCATGCCAAATTTCCCTGATGAGAATGAGAGAGTGAAATTAAGTAAAAGGGACAAGATCCCCAGGGAGAAGTGGGACAGGGACTCGAGGAGGAAACTTGGCAGATGAGCGGGTTCTCAGGATCTCTCCTATATTTCAGATCCCAAGAGCTCCATCCAATGAGGAGGTAATGTTCCTCACTATCCAAGTGAAAGGACCAACCCAAGAATTCAAGAAGCGGACCACAGTGCTGGTTAAAAATGAAGAGAGTCTGGTCATTGTCCAGACAGACAAACCTATCTACAAACCAGGGCAGACAGGTACAAAAAGGCTTATGGTCAGGACAACTTCAAAAAAGAAAGATCTTCCTCCCCTGTGTATTCCCCGGTCAAAGGAATCCTGGTTCCTTTATAGTCTGTCTTACTAGCCTATAGGCCTGGCTTAAGGTTTCTGGGACTCATGAAAAATATTTCTGTTTCAGTGAAATTTCGTGTTGTCTTGTTGGATGAAAATTTTCACCCCCTGAATGAGTTGGTAAGTGTCCTAATATCGATCTAGAATTATTATTATCTATATAAACAGGCTGAGAGTTTGTTTCTGGTGTTGGGGGAGAACCAGGGAGAGGAAGAATCTGGTACTGATAGCAGTATTTTCTGGCATTGCCATAGTGCAAGATCCTCATTTAAAACAGTATTCTGGATCCAGAGAGTAGCTGATTCTTTCTTGGTACTGATACTTAGTTGTCACACAAACTTACTCTTTAGAAAATTCTCAATTAACCAAACTAGAAAGATACATGATATAATAAATAAACCATCAAAAAACTTAGGTTTAAATGACTTCTCAAAGATTCAAACTTTTTCTAAACACAAAACCTCTCCTGTAAAGGAAGGAGAGTGTAATCAATGTTTGTTCCTCAAGACTAACACTCTCAATTTTAATGTAGACAAGAAACCAAAGTCTTAATTTTTCTTTCCTAGATCTAGTCCTCAACCACATTTTCCTATCTCAGAAAGAGGCAATTTTCAATGAAAAGCCAGGGACTCTGTTGACTATAGCCCCTCCGCCCCCAGCTTCCTTTTCCCCTCTTAAAAGTGTTCTCTTTCCCTTGGCATAGAGTTTGCAATTCCCTGCTGACCCTGATCAAACCCATCTTTGCTAGGGGGTGAAGAAGGGAAAGGGATGGGAGGGAAAGAAGCAACTCTTTTCTTCTAGCCCCTCAGGCAAAGGATTAAGGCATAATCCTACGTCTCACCCACATCCATTTCATCAGAAAATCATGTTAGTTTAAAATATATCCAGACTATGTTTTACAACATGAATTGCTACGACCTTGTCCTGACCAGTATCACCTCTAAACAAGACTACTACAATAGCCTTGAAATTGGTCTCCTGGTTTCCACTTACACTCCTGTATCTAAAATCAAACACCTAGCCCTTCACTCTATCAGCTTAACTCTGCTTTATTTTTATTTCTTGACATTTACCACTACCTCAAATCTATCTATCTATATATCTATCTATATCTCAAATATATATATCAAATATATGTATCTCAAATATATGTCAAACATATATATCTCAAATATATATCTATATATATCAAAAATATATATTTCATATATGTCTGTGTTTCTCATGTATCCATCCCTATTAGAATGTAAGCTCCATGAAAGCAGATCTGTTGTTCTTTTGTGCATTGCTGTATTCATAACACCTAGAATGATACACAGCACATGTTAGGCACTTAATAAATATTAGTTTTAAAAATGAATAAGCATTGATAGTAGAGGAGCTATTCCCAGTCGTCCTTATTCTTAGAACTACCTAAGAATTCTGTGACCCACCTTAATATTTGGATCTGAACATTGTTACTTATAATTCCATTAGTGTTGATTTCTCAATCTGTAAAATAGCATAGCAAAGGAATGTTCTTCACTGGGATACTAAAAGCATTTAAGTAATATCAGTAAATACCATTCCTAATGAATGGCACATATGCATTTGTTGCTCACACCCAGTAAGTACTTAACATTACTTATTAATTGCTTGTAATGGATTAATCAAAAGTTCTATAAAACTTAATCTGGAATTTTTCTGTGTTTTACTACAGATAAAGTTATTCTGCATAAAGCTGTCTTGCTTATAAATCAGAACTGAGAATATTTGAGAACAATTCTAAACTTCTTTCTCTCTCTTTTGTCTTTCAGATTCCACTAGTATATATTGAGGTAAGCAACGTGAAACATTCCATAATTAGACACAAATAATAAACTTAGGGAAAATGTTCTTATTTGAGAGATTCTTACAATATTTCAGAAACTTGTCATTAAGGGAGAAGCCTTCAAACTCATGTAACACTAGATGGCTCCAAGTCATCTCCCTTCCCCACCCCTCCCCACCTCTTTGTGGATAACATAGGAGTCCCCACAGATTTCCTTTATTGTCTCTCATGCTCTGGGCTCTTTTGTAAATTACAATTACTGCGTCCACAGGACCCTAAAGGAAATCGCATCATGCAATGGCAGAACCTCAAGGTAGAGAGTGGCCTCAAGCAGTTGACCTTTCCCCTCTCATCAGAGCCCTTTCAGGGCTCCTATAAGGTGGTGGTACAGAAGGAATCAGGTGGAATGGCAGAGCACCCCTTCACCGTGGAGGAATTTGGTATGGATTATGCAAAATCATGGAACAGTTTTTTCATATTTAAACTTCTAGGGCCTAGAATTTGCGTTTCTTTGGAATTACTTTCTATTTCCCATGGGTGAGATTAGGCTTGGAGTGGAACCAATTACTTCTAAATCCAATGAGGACCATCAATGATTTGTGACTAGGACGTCATATAGCATTTTTTGTAGCAATTTTTAATCTTCAAAAAAAATGTAAAACATTCTTAGTCCAGTGGAGTCTCCCATAATTCATTAAGGTTACATTGATCCATCATAGTCCTTCAACCAGGATCTCCATTTGAGAGAAAGGTGGATATATTGGAGAAGAGGGCTACCTTTTCAGGGCCCTAAAATATGAGTAGAGAATTGTTATGAGAACCTGGAAATACCAATTCCCCAGAAGCTGAAAACCAATCACCAACTTCCTTTATCTCCAATCAACAGTGCTTCCTAAGTTTGAAGTGCAAGTAAGAGTGCCAAGGATAATCACCATCTTGGAAGAAGAGATGAATGTGTCAGTGTGTGGCCTGTGAGTTTATACTTTTAAAAAATCTTTGGCAAGGGGAATTATTTAAAGGAGACTCACCCTTTGGGCTATTTTGACTAGCCTGTCTAGAAGCAGAGCAGCACAAATACCTTAAATACATGGGAGCATCCCCATCTCTAGAACTTTCCTCTCCTGTTGCTTTTCTATTTCCCTTCTTATTTTCTTTCATGTCCTTTCTAACATTATTATAACTATCATGGGGCAGGCAACTGTTCCTAGAGCTAAGCTATGCTAGTAGGATTGATTCTGAAAGTAATAAAGCTACTCGTGCATGCACATACACACATACACACACAAATGAAATAGTGTTGAAGGGTAGTGACTTTCCCTTTACCAGGTTGTAAACTAAACTCAATCATCAACAGATCATTTACTTGACCTTGGATACATAGTGGAAAAATGGCTCAGATTCAGAATTTGTAGAGATAGGCATATTACAGAAATCTCGTCTAACTCATCTGTCTACCTAAGGCATGTCACATACTTCTCTGAACTGCCATTGTCACTGATGAGAGTAGACATGATCTCACAGTCAGTCTTTTCCAACCTTGAAAATTCATGTTTCTAGGATCTTATTGCTCCCATCTCCAGTAGCCCAGCAGTAGCAGTACAGAGAGAACAGGCAGAGTGAAGAAACCAGTCCTAAAGACCTTCAGCTGGGTCCCTGCCCCAGCACTATCTCAGAGTAAGGTCACCAAGCTCCTGATCCCACAGAGCTGGTGAACCAGTACTCTTGCAAATATAGATATAGAGGGTATTTTGAATAGGGAAGGAAACAAATACCCTCAAAACCACAGCAATTATCAATGACATATTTATGGCACAATCCCATTTTTGTAAAAAGTAAACAAGCAAAAGTCTACATGAACAGAGATGGCTACACATAGGAAGAGGATGATGGAAGGAGAGATACCATCATATTAATAGTTTATATTCCTAGGTAGAATTGAGAGCATTTATTTCTTGTCTTTGTTTTGTTTTGTTGGTATTGTTTTTTCTCTTAAGATCTGGTGTAGCTTTGGCAAAATAAAAATATTTTTTAAAAGATGAAACTGAAAATTAGAGATTAAGAAAAAAAAAAAGACATGGTAAAAGAAGACTGTAGTAAATTCCAGCATGTTGCACTGGAAATTTCTAAAAGAGAAGGTTCATTACTTAGTTTACTTGCCCTCAACACTATATGAGCCCTGCAGAAATTAGAGGGAAGTACAGAGTCTAAAAATATACTATAGGGCTTCCCTGATGGCGCAGTGGTTGAGAATCTGCCTGCCGATGCAGGGGACACGGGTTCGAGCCCTGGTCTGGGAAGATCCCACGTGCCGCGGAGCAACTGGGCCCGTGAGCCACAGCTACTGAGCCTGCGCGTCTGGAGCCTGTGCTCCGCAACAAGAGAGGCCGCAATAGTGAGAGGCCTGCGCATCGCGATGAAGAGTGGCCCCCGCTTGCCACAACTAGAGAAAGCCCTCGCACAGAAACGAAGACCCAACACA